>NC_092000.1:2297364-2639158 GCF_044704955.1 Pristiophorus japonicus | reverse complement strand
AGCCTCCTAGCATCCTTCTCGCAGCTCCCACTGCCACCCAGCTTAGTGTCATCTGCAAACTTAGAGATATTACAAGGAGCGGCGAGACTCTGTAGAGGGACGTGATCGGGGCCCAGGGGAGGCATGAGCTCGGGGCCAGGGGCCCAGGGACAGCACGGGCCAGCCCACACTGTGATATGTGTGTGCACTAGGTCCGTGCAGCAGAGCAGGTCGTCTTGGGTAATCCTTGCCACTGGACCAAGACCCAGCTCTGTCAAGTCCGTGTGGTGGCTGGTGTGCAATGGCCACCACATGTTAAAAAAATCCATGCACAGGCATCTTCCACCCTTCGGGATGTAGTTCAGGATCTGGAATTTTAGGTCCTTCATTGGAACACCCATGAACTTATCCTTTTTTGGTGTGGAAGCAAATCATCCTTGTTTCGAGGGACTGCCTATGATGATGATGGTGAGCTGAAGAGATATGTGACTTAGAAATAGTGGAGGTTTAACACTTTATCCCCGCCCCATGTTATTTAGCTCTGTCTGTGACCCAGCCATAACATGAAATTCAAGGTAAAAACTTAAAATGCAGTAATGATGACCTTAAGCCTTGGTTCAGGTTAACTTTGAGTTGTTACTGTGATGGCGCAGTTGCAAGTTCATGCTCAACATAGCCCTCAGTTACTCTGCTGAGCAGAAAGCAGAGCTGTAAAGAAACAGCGGAAGCATGAACTATTGGCCACACCCCCTCAAACATGACACAGTTCCAAAAGTTAAGTATAGGGTAATAATATTTCACTCAATTATAAAACTGTTTACTTAGCAGTAACTCCTACCAGCTGAGTGGTCTGGCTCATCCAGCGCTCACAACAGTTAGTTTATTACGAGGTTAAAATTATCTTTAAAATAACTAACTTAGTCCTCCGCCCTAACCACTTTGAATAATATTCTGTTACGAGTTCTTCAGAAACTGTGATCAAAATCAACTTTCCTATCCCAGTACAGACTCACAGTAAACAAGCCTTACCGCTGCAATGTAAGAACAAAAGGAGTAGATACATTTGTGGGTGAGTTTTATACTCATTAAGATAAGAGATGTAAATACTGGAGAGTGAAGTGTTTTTTCCACCTTTTGTCTCCATTTTCTACATAAAGGACTCCTAAATCAGGCACAGTAGTGGTTAGATGCAGAGTATAATTTCATCCTCACTGCTCTATTAAGTACCTTAGGTCAGATTGAGTATAGATACAGGGTAAAGACCCCTCTACTCTGCACCAGCAATATGCCTTAACCCCAACCTCAGAAGAGCACTCCGGGTGCACCAGTCATCCCTTCAGACCTTTCTGACTGATAATGACAATTTAATATTGAGAAGTTTCTACTAAGTTGTGTGTGTTCTGTTGTCTTGTGCCCAACAAGTGGCGAATAGCATAGATGCATTTAAGGGGAAGCTAGGTAAGTTGGGCGGGCCACATTGTCCGCATGACTCTTAAAACAAGTACTCTACTCAGAACTCCTACACGGCGAGCGTGCCACAGGTGGGCAGAGGAGACGTTACAAAGCCTCCTTGATAAAGTGCAACTTCCCCATCGGCACCTGGGAGTTCCTGGCCCAAGACCGCCCTAAGTGGAGGAAGAGCATCCGGGAGGGCGTTGAGCACCTCGAGTCTCGTCGCCGAGAGCATGCAGAAAACAAGCGCAGACAGCGGAATGAGTGTGCGGCAAACCAGACTCCCCACCCAGCCTTTCCTTCAACCACTGTCTGTCCCACCTGTGACAGAGACTGTAATTCCCGTATTGTACTGTTCAGTCACCTGAGAACTCACTCTTAGAGTGGAAGCAAGTCTTCCTCAATTTCGAGGGACTGCCTATGATGATGGGTAAGTACATGAAGGATAAAGGAATAGAAGGATATGTTGATAGAGTTAGATGAAATAAGGTTGAGGTTCATATTGAGCATAAACAGCAGCATAGACCTGTTAGGCTGAATGGACTGTTTCTGTGCTGTAAAATTCTATATAATTCAAAAGGGAGTTAGATGTGGCCCTTACGGCTAAAGGGATCAAGGGGTATGGATAGAAAACAGGAATGGGGTACTGAAGTTGCATGATCAGCCATGATCTTATTGAATTGTGGTGCAGGCTCGAAGGGCCGAATGGCCTACTCCTGCACCTACTTTCTATGTTCCTATGTTTCTGTGTAACTTGGAACCCTTACAACCAGCAGAAGGAGGAGATATGCACCATTAATAAAAGCTGAATTTGAACTGAGATCCCAGAGATGAAAGGAGTGCATGAAATAAAAGCAGAAAATGCTAAGAATACACAGTATGTGTGTCAGCAGAGATTAAAATTTTAGGAGTGATTCCATCCTCAGAACTCAGGAAAGGAGAATGTGTATGTCAACTACAATCTAGGCTAACATCCCCAGTATTGAAGCACTGACAACACTCACTCAGCTTCGCTGGGCAGGCCATATAGTTCGCATGCCAGATACGAGACTCCCTAAGCAAATGCTTTATGCGGAGCTCCTTCATGGTAAACGAGCCAAAGGTGGGCAGGGGAAGCGTTACAAGGACACTCTCAAAGCCTCGCTGGTAAAGTGCGACATCACCACTGACACCTGGGAGACCCTGGCCGAAGACCAGCCGAGGTGGAGAAAGTCCATCCAGGAGGGCGTTGAGTTCTTCGAGTCTCAACGCAAAGAGCGTGAAGAGGTCAAGCGGAAGGAGCGCATGGCAAATCAGCCCCACCCATCCCTTCCCTCGACGAATGTCTGTCCCACCTGTGACAGGGTCTGTGGCTCTCGTATTGGACTGTTCAGCCACCAGAGAACTCACTTTGGGAGTGAAAGCAAGTCTTCCTCGATTCCGAGGGACTGCCTATGACGATGATGATGACTGCTGCAGAAGATTTTATATATGAATAGTCAATGGAGCATTGTGCAAAAATCTGACTCAGGCTCTAGTTATTCCTTAATAGAATTGTAAAGTTTTGACTTGCCTGAGACATTAATCAGCCTTTGCATTCCTTATACCAACAGGCCTTGTGTCTGGTCTATGCTGCTGTTACTTCCAGGAGTAGCTGATTGTTCTGGCTCTGTGATGATGCAGTAATGGTAAGGTGCTACACCCTCGTTCTCTGTGCTAGGCCTGCTGCAGTGCATTGATTAGTTTGTTGTTGTACTGTTAGTAAAGTTTTGCCCACAAACAATCCATAGTTCCGAAGAACCTCTAAAAAGGTGAATGGGAGGAAAATAGCAAACTCCTTAAAAGCAGGTGTCGCACCAAAGAAAGTCGTCTTCCTTTTTAAAAAATATTGCCCATAATATTTTGGTTATCTTACCCTTTATGAACATTTGCTCATAATGTTTCTGTTATCTTCCACTTTAAGTTTAATTTCAAACTGACATTAAAGAAATGAATCAAGTGAACATTACACAACCTGGTGGTTTAGCAAATGCGCCGCTTTCTGCAGCTTGGACTTGCTCTTCCCTGGGCAGCTAGGGCAGCACAGTCGGAGAGGAGTTTCAGGTGTCTCGAACTCAGTCTGTGTGAAAATGCTCAGTGGGCAGTCTGACAGCACAACACCTTGTACAAGCCATGATTCCCCGAGTAGTAAATCCCTTAGCACCTCAGGCTCATACAGAGTATGTCACTAATCTACATCATCCCGTGTGATTTCTTTATTTTCATTCTTCCCTTACTCCTCCTGTCAGGAAGACAGTGTCTCACACTGGGTAAAACTGAATGTGTTATGTATTGATGCTTGGGGTCACTAGACACCAGGGGGCGCCACTGTCGGAAGTCATCAGGCTGTACGCGTGTATGCGGGCTCTGGTATATAAGAGCGAATACCATGTCATGTACGCACTTTGGGCGTGAATAAAGTTGAACCAGGTTTGCACCTGAGTGAGTTTACAGTAACAAGTCTTTCGAGTCATTATATACATTACATTTGGTGACGAAGTAACTTAAGAGCCTTCGCATGCACAATGGGCACCATTGGAATTCTGGAGAGATTCGTGGATGGCGAGGATTGGGCGGATTTTATCGACCTGTATTTCGTGGATCAGTATTTCGTGGCCAACAAAATGGAGGAAGCTGGTGACGCAGTTAGGCGCAGGGCGGTTTTTCTCACCGTTTGTGTTCCAAAAATTTATGGGGCCTCATAAAGAATCTTCTCTCGCCTGCACGTCCAACGGACAAAGAGTATGGGGATTTGTGCGCTTTGGTGCGTGAACATCTCAAGCCAAAAGAGGAGACCATCATCTCACATTATTATTGCTTCTACACACATGTTCGTGCTGAGGGCCAGGATGTATCGGGATTCGTCACCGACCTAACATGTCTGGCTGAGCCGTGTAAGTTTGGAAACGCGTTGGAAGACATGCTGCGAGATTTCTTCGTGATAGGCATCAACCATGATGTGATCCTTCAGAAATTATTGGCTGCAGAAAGGCTGGATTTGAGCAAGGCCATTGCGACTGCCCAGGCATGCATGGTGACTGATGATAATTTAAGGCAGAGCTCCATGGCAAGTACTGTAAACAAGATTGTGTCGTTGTCTGGCAGAGTTGCTTATGGCAGGACCTACTCGACTGCTTAGGTGAAACCTGTAGCTGCTCACAGTCCGCCAACTGGTACGAATCCGATTTCACCCTGTTGGCGTTGTGGGGGCACATCGGCCTCATCAGTGTTGGTTTAAACAGTACATCTGTAAAGGCTGTTCCAAAGTGGGGTAACTTCAGAGAATGTGCCCACAACTGAGCAGGCGTGCTGCCGCTCATCACATTGCTGATGATGACCAGTCCAGTGCTGGCCCAGATATACAACCCGAGGAAGAAGTGTATGGTCTGTAGTCGTTCATGCGAAAGAGCCAGCCAATAATCGTTAATGTTAAGCTGAATGGCGTGCCTATAGCAATGGAGCTGGACACGGGTGCGAGTCAGTCGATAATGAGCCAAAGGACATTCAACAAGTTGTGGGACACTGAGGCTGTGAAGCCTAAGCTGAGCTCAGTCAATGCCAAGTTGCGTACTTACACTAAGGAACTCATACTAGTGATTGGCAGTGCAGTAGTCAAGGTGTCGTATGATGGTGTGGTTCATGACTTCCCATTATGGATCGTCCCAGGCAATGGTCCAATGCTGTTCGTAAGGAATTGGCCGAGAAAATCAAGTGGAACTGAAATGATACCAAAGTGTTGTCCTCGGTGGATGATACATTGTATGCTCAAGTGCTGAAGAGGTTTCCTTCTTTGTTTCAACCGGGTAATGGCAATTTTACTGGAGCCAAGTTGCAGATTCACCTGGATTCTGATGCAAGGCCTGTCTATCATAAAGCTCGGTCTGTTCTGTACATGATGCGGGAGAAGGTCGAAATTGAGCTTGACAGACTCCAACGTGAAGGGGTCATATCACCGGTTGAATTTAACGAATGGGCCAGTCCTATCATTCCTGTGTTAAGGAGTGATGGCACTGTCAGGATCTGTGGAGCTTACAAGGTTACGATTAACCAATTTTCGAAACAGGATCAGTATTGGCTACCGAAGGCTGATGACCTGTTCGCCATGCTAGCTGGTGGAAAGTCGTTCACTAAACTGGATCTGACGTCTGCCTATATGACACAGGAGCTTGTCGATACTTTGAAGAAACTCACCTACATCAACACCCATAAAGGACTGTTTGTCTACAACAGGTGTCCTTTTGGAATCCGTTCGGCTGTAGCCATATTTCAGAGGAACATGGAGAGTCTACTGAAGTCCGTTCCTGGAATCGTCGTGTTTCAAGATGACATTCTGGTCATAAGTGGCGACACTGCTGAACATCTGAACAATCTTGAAGAAGTCCTACATCGTCTGGACAAAGTGGGACTCAGGCTGAAATGTTCGAAGTGTATCTTCATGGCACCTAAAGTTGAATTCCTGGGGAGGAAGATTGCTGCTGATGGCATCAGGCCTACTGATTCGAAAACCAAGGCCATCAAAAATGCACCCAGACCTCAGAATGTGATGGAGCTGCGTTCATTCCTTGGGCTACTCAACTACTTCGGTAATTTCTTACCCAAATTGAGCACTTTATTAGAGCCACTGCACATGCTGCTCAGAAAAGGCAACAACTGGGTCTGGGGTGTATCTCAAGATAGAGCTTTTGAGAAAGCCAAGAATCTGCTCTGTTCGAACAAGCTGCTTGTTCACTATGATCCCTGTAAGCATCTTGTATTGGCCTGTGATGCTTCATCATATGGGGTTGGCTGTGTACTCCAACAAGCAAATGAGTTGGGTAAGCTACAACCTGTTGCGTATGCTTCGAAAAGTTTGTCAAAGGCGGAAAGAGCTTACAGCATGGTAGAAAAAGAAGCTTTGGCCTGTGTGTATGGGGTCAAAAAGATGCATCAGTACCTATTTGGTCTTTGTTTTCAACTCAAAATGGATCACAAGCCACTCATTTCATTGTTTTCGGAAAACAAAGGTATTAATACCAATGCATCGTCCCATATCCAGAAGTGTGCGTTGACATTGCCTGCCTATGACTATGTTATTCGTCATGGACCTGGCACTGAGAATTGTGCTGATGCACTGAGTCGTCTGCCGTTGCCCACACCTGAAGTGGAGACGCCTCAACCTGCAGATCTACTGTTGGTAATGGATGCTTTTGAGAGTGAAGGAGCTCCTGTCACTGCTCAACAAGTGAGGCTCTGGACCAACCATGATCCTACTTTATCGGTTGTGAAACATTGTGTCCTCAGTGGTGATTGGTTTGCAATACCTATGGAAATGTGTGATGAGACCAAACCTTACAACAGTCGCAAAGATGAACTATCCATTCAGTCAGATTGTCTATTGTGGGGCAATCATGTTGTTATGCCTAAGAAAGGCAGAGAAAAATTTGTACGTGAACTACATAGCACTCATTCTGGTATTGTCATGATGAAAGCCATTGCCAGGACTCATGTTTGGTGGCCTGGAATTGACTCTGATCTGGAATCATGTGTGCATCAGTGCAATACGTGCATGCAGCTAAGTAAAGTACCAGCGGAATGTCCGCTGAGTCTTTGGTCATGGCCATCTAAACCATGGTCGAGGATACACATCGATTTTGCAGGCCCTTTCCTTGGAAAGATGTTTTTTGTTGTGGTGGATGCATATTCAAAGTGGCTAGGGTGTATTATTATGTCATCCAGTACGTCCACAGCTACTACTGAGAGCCTTTGTGTCATGTTTGCTACTCATGGTTTGCCTGACATTGTTGTGAGCGATAACGGATCTTGCTTCACAAGTCTTGAGTTTCAAGAGTTCATGAAACTCAATGGTATCAGACATGTAAGGTATGCTCCATTCAAACCTGCATCTGATGGTCAAGCAGAGTGTGCGGTTCAAACGATCAAGCAAAGTATGAAACGTGTGACTCAGGGTTCACTGCAGACTCATTTGTCACGTATATTGCTTAGTTACAGGGCAAGACCTCACACGCTTACCGGGGTCTCCCCTGCTGAACTACTGATAAAGAGAAGTCTCAAGACCAAGCTTACTCTTGTCCATCCTGATTTGAATGATCATGTTGAAAACAGATGTCAAAATCAGCAATGGTATCATGATCGTGCTGCTGTGTCACGTGACATCTCTGTCAACGATCCAGTATATGTGCTGAATTATGGTCAAGGTACAAAGTGGATCGCCGGTACTGTTACGGCCAAGGAGGGTAACAGAGTGTTTATTGTTGTGCTCAAGAATGGGCAAACATGCAGGAAACATGTTGATCAAATAAAACTGCGGCACACGGATGAATCGGAATCAGTTGAGGAAGATGCAGTCAGTGACCAACCAACCAATGTTCATTCATCAGAAAACTCTGCTGTCATTACTGAATCTGGACTGTTAGTCTCTGATAGGGTCATTACCACTCCCATCAGATTGGTTACTCAGCCTCTAGCCATAACTGATTCAGAATGCTCGCCCAGAACTGGAGTTGAACTGAGGCAATCAACTCGTGAGCGAAAAGCCCCAGACCATCGTAATTTGTAAAGAGACTTATATTAAGGTCTTGAAGGGAGATGTTGTTATGTATTGATGCTTGGGGTCACTAGACACCAGGGGGCACCACTGTCGGAGGTCTTCGGGCTGTACGTGCATGTGCGCGGGCTCTGGTATATAAGAGCGAGTACCATGTCATGTGTGCACTTTGGGCGCGAATAAAGTTGAACCAGGTTTGCACCTGAGTGAGTTTACAGTAACAAGTCTTTCGAGTCATTATATACATTACAGAATAGGTGCTTGCAACTCTCTGCTTAGCCACCAAAATGGCCATACTTCAAGACTATTGGACAATAAGAGCGTGGATCACTCTCTAACGATCAGAATTGGCAATCCTGATGGACTTTCCCTCCTCTTAGCTCAGGGCATGGAGACTAATGTTGCTCAGCTGAGATTAGCTAACTCAGCACAGTCAACGATTCAATAAGGACATCGGTAGTGGGTAAAATGATGGAATCAATTATTAAGGATGTCATAGCAGTGCATTTGGAAAGAGGTGACATGATAGGTCCAAGTCAGCATGGATTTGTGAAAGGGAAATCATGCTTGACAAATCTTCTGGAATTTTTTGAGGATGTTTCCAGTAGAGTGGATAAGGGAGAACCAGTTGATGTGGTATATTTGGACTTTCAGAAGGCGTTCGACAAGGTCCCACACAAGAGATTGATGTGCAAAGTTAGAGCACATGGGATTGGGGGTAGTGTACTGACATGGATTGAGAACTGGTTGTCAGACAGTAAGCAAAGAGTAGGAGTAAATGGGTACTTTTCAGAATGGCAGGCAGTGACTAGTGGGGTACCGCAAGGTTCTGTGCTGGGGCCCCAGCTGTTTACACTGTACATTAATGATTTAGATGAGGGGATTAAATGTAGTATCTCCAAATTTGCGGATGACACTAAGTTGGGTGGCAGTGTGAGCTGCGAGGAGGATGCTGTGAGGCTGCAGAGCGACTTGGATAGGTTAGGTGAGTGGGCAAATGCATGGCAGATGAAGTATAATGTGGATAAATGTGAGGTTATCCACTTTGGTGGTAAAAACAGAGAGACAGACTATTATCTGAATGGTGACAGATTAGGAAAAGGGGAGGTGCAAAGAGACCTGGGTGTCATGGTACATCAGTCATTGAAGGTTGGCATGCAGGTGCAGCAGGCGGTTAAGAAAGCAAATGGCATGTTGGCCTTCATAGCAAGGGGATTTGAGTACAGGGGCAGGGAGGTGTTGCTACAGTTGTACAGGGCATTGGTGAGGCCACACCTGGAGTATTGTGTACAGTTTTGGTCTCCTAACCTGAGGAAGGACATTCTTGCTATTGAGGGAGTGCAGCGAAGGTTCACCAGACTGATTCCCGGGATGGCGGGACTGACCTATCAAGAAAGACTGGATCAACTGGGCTTGTATTCACTGGAGTTCAGAAGAATGAGAGGGGACCTCATAGAAACATATAAAATTCTGACGGGGTTAGACAGGTTAGATGCAGGAAGAATGTTCCCAATGTTGGGGAAGTCCAGAACCAGGGGTCACAGTCTAAGGATAAGGGGTAAGCCATTTAGGACCGAGATGCAGAGGAACTTCTTCACCCAGAGAGTGGTGAACCTGTGGAATTCTCTACCACAGAAAGTTGTTGAGGCCAATTCACTAAATATATTCAAAAAGGAGTTAGATGAGGTCCTTACTGCTAGGGGGATCAAGGGGTATGGCGAGAAAGCAGGAATGGGGTACTGAAGTTGAATGTTCAGCCATGAACTCATTGAATGGCGGTGCAGGCTAGAAGGGCCGAATGGCCTACTCCTGCACCTATTTTCTATGTTTCTATGTTTCTATCCTGGTCTGTGTGGCTCATTGCCACACCACATGATGCATTAATCCACTGGGACGGGAGCTGGGAGGGATTTACTGCACTGCAGCAATGTTCACTTAAGGTGGGTCACATATTAATTTAATTACTGCTTGGTTATATACTGCTGTGGCTTTTAAAATTATATTTGACTTAAGGCAATAAGAATCTAAGTGGATGGTTACTCTTTGTTGGCAGGGTAAATGTCTTTGATGCAGAACAAAACCAACCCAATGGTGATGTCAACCCCCCAACTTTAAAGCTGAAACAGACACGGCAATATTTAAAAAATTGTCTTCTCCAATCACCTCTGTATCTGCTCAGCCACTCACAGACCGGCAAGCCTAATGAGAGGTATCTGCCCTGTCTGGTTCAGTAGCTTGCCTGCTGTTGTAAATCAGGAAACATTTGCAGGCAAATGTATGTTCCTATTTTTGAACAGAACCCAAATATCATCAAGCTTATTTGATAGTAAATCTCGGAACACTTTACGTTCCTGACAGTCCTGCTGTTTGCTATTGGTGCTCTTGTTATTGCATGAGCATTTAGAAATATGGAGCTGTGTTTGAGATTCAGCTGTTAGCAAGAGTCAGTTCTTCCAGAATGGTTCTGCATATTAGTGGGAAAAGATGAATTAGAAATCTCATCTAGAATCTTTTTAAGCTTGTGCTTCTTGCTCTTGAATGTAAAAGAAAGAAGTAGAACTGACATGTGAAATACCAGCGGATGATGATCAGAAGTGTTTAAAAGTACGATTTAAAACGCACTAATGTAAAAAAAATTGACTCAGATGAATTAAATATCTATGCAAAATTCATTTTGCGGAAAAATACTGGCAACCTTGGGCTGTGCAAAAATATAATTCACGTTAATATTTTCTGATTTACAGTATCTCATAGACATGGCTAGCATGGGAGAGGAAGAGCTCTGCTCACTATGTGTATCGACATTGTAAATGTGTTCACAGAAAAACTGTTGTCAGTTTGTTACAAATATTGACCCAAGGAGAACTTTGCATTTGCAATGTGACTGCACTCAGCAAGCAGAGCGGCTCTTACCATCAATAAGTGTCAGCCTTGGTGCAGTGTTACAACTCTGACTCTGAGTCAGAATGTTGTGGGTTCTAGGCCCATGCCAGAGACTTTGGTATATCAGCTATGCCAGGGATGGGTAATTTTTTGGGCCAGAGGGCCATTTAACACGTTTTGGTGAGCTATTGAGGGCCGCACATCAATGTTCCCCTTAAAGTGCACGGTCGCGCACCAATTGCAAGATCCCGTGCAAAATGCTCACCAGCTCCTGCCACTGCAAGAAATCTTTGCTTTCCCAAATTATTTTCAGAGAGCCCTTGACTCCTATTTTGAAGTCTAGCAGCAAAATCAACCAATTACCAAATGGTAAAACTAGATTTGACCCCATTTAAAACTTTACGAGGAAAATTTTCGGGTCTTCTGCGCTCCGTTTTTCGCCCCAGAGTGGCGGCAATGGCAGCAGAGAGGTCTTCTGGGCGAGCGGTTAGGTTCCAGCGCCCCGCAACGATCCTCAGGTCCGGTTTAGCAGTGGGCCTGGAAGAGCTGCGCCAGTGTGCAATGTCCCTGGTTGTGACACCGGTGCCAGTTTTGACTTCAGTCTAACCCGTACGCCCCGAAGCGCGTCCCGCAGAGAACGCCTGGGAAGTCAGGCAGTCCAACGATGTCGCCTGCAGAAAGGTAATTAATCGACTCCTAAGGTAAGTGTGATTGTTTTTTCTTTTAATTTTTTTTTTGCGATTTATGTTGTGGGGGCCTGGGCAATGGTTTGGGAATGTTTTTATGGTTTTTTTTTTTCTCCCGAGGCATCTGTCGGAGTGCTCCTGGCCCGGCTCTTTAGCTTGGGATTTTCCCATGCTAGTGCCCAAGAGAGGTGTACAACGCCTCCCTTAGCGCTGTGCCCCCTGACTCATGACCCAGCTGCCCAATGTTACTTACTGAGGCCCTGGGCGCAAATTTTACCGCTCCGAAATCATCAAAGCCAAAAATCCAGTAGTTTGTTCACTTTTTAGTAAGTTCCTGTTATCAATGCAAAGTAAATAATATTTTGGTGTACATTTTCTCAGAGCATGTAGTTTTTTTTTCCAATTCTCCTTTTTGCAATTGTACATGAGCTAACTTTATCAAGGGCTCCTCACTCTGCAGCAGAGATCCTGGATGATTTTTCCCTTGTTTGCCTGGGGTGCTAAAGCCAGTTATAGCTTTACTACTGCTTCCTGTCAAAAATCAGCTAACTTAGCAGAGATGAAGGATTGCTCTGTGCTGTATATCTTAGTTAAACGTTGCATTGACCTGCTAAGTCACCAAGAGAGCTGTGCTCCCAATTTCCATGGAAGAGATTACCAAGATGTATTCTATAGTGGTGGACATGTCAGTTTATTAACCTGAGTCTCTGCTGTCTCATCTGCTGCCTCTCCTGTTTGCAAATTCCCTCCCTCTGTGTGTAGGAAATGGCTGACCTGCACTTGCACAGGGCGCTTCTGGGTGACATTCTGTGCCATACTACTCTCTGCAGTGATTTGCAACACCTATTACCTGCTATGTTAATGTACTGTATATAATAAACACACTATTGTTGTAGAGCAATAAAACTTTATTCAAAATTGCAGAGCAAAGCATTTAAATTAAACATTCTCATCTACAATTCACACAGCTGAAATACTGTTTATAGCTACACAATCAATTTAAATGGATCATTGTCTTGGGGGTTGGGGGAATATTGAATTGTTTAGAATCAGGTTTGGAATGACCTGATCCGTTCATTTCTCTCTGGGCAGTATCATATCCTGAGCCAAAGCAGACGTTATTGTCACATGGCTGATTTGCTTCAGGCATTCCCCGTGCCATTAATGATGGAGTGACACCTTGCACACAAAGTGGGATGCTGTGATATGAGGGGATCAATCCCACTCAGTGGCCTAGCTAGTCCCATGAGATGTGACTGGGGAGTTCAAGTATTGCCAGTCCTCAGAGGACCCAACATTATATAACACTTTATTCTGTCTTGCAGACTTACAATAGAAGCCGACTCTATGACATAGTGTCGCTGTGAGTATTGTGTCCTCTGCAGCATCCCCAGAGTCGGAAAATGAGTCAGATAATCACAGGCCACACAGAGTATTGGCCAAAAACACCTGTGCTCTGTATGATTCCACTCCACAGGAGAGACTCCTGCAATTGCTGGTCGATGCTGATCTAAGGGGGAGGGAATTGGGGGCTCCAATAGGCCACAGGGGAAATGTGGGCAGCCTGATTGCTAACCAGTGACCCCTGCTGAAAAGTGCATACGTGTGGATATCGGATGAGGACTGTAATGCCTTCCGTCATCAAATTGCCTGTCGACACTCATTGGGAAGAATGAAGGCTGGGATGAGATACTGGAGGACACCCAGCACCCATGGAACCAAACTATCAAAGAGCCGGCACCTTCAGCAGAAACAGTTAGATAAAAAGAAATATCAGGCACAAAAAAATCCACATCAGTATTACAGTAATGTAACAAGGCACCTCTGAGTATTTTCTTATTCATTGTACATCATTCCACTTCCTTCATGTCAGCTGCTGAAGCTCAGGCTTGTGACTGTATTTCTCTACCTCCAACAGGAACTTAATGCAATCTGACAAGAAATACAAATGATATCATCTGTCCTTGAGCCATACAATGCTGCTTGAATTAACCAGATGTAAAGAGAGAGAGAGAGAGAGAGAGACATTTGATGTCTTCTGATGTGTTTTGGATTGTCCAGAACAGACTGAAACTGAAGCTTTCTCAAGCCCATCTGGCCCAAGATGACAGGCAGGTAGAGTAACCCAGTGGGACGACATGGTGCAGTCCTGAATAGCCCTGGCCATTTCCTGCACTGCCCCATCCCCACTTCCATTTAAGGGAACCACCTTGTGATGAAAACAATCTTGGACCCTGAGCCACAGCCAGGATTCACTGTTAACCAGTGATTTTAATACATCATCATAGGCGATCCCTCGAAATGTGGATGACTTGCTTCCATTCCAAAAAAGGATACGTTCACAGGTATTCCAATGAAGGACCTAAAGTTCCAGATCATAGAAACATAGAAAATAGGTGCAGGAGTAGGCCATTCGACCCTTTGAGCCTGCACCATCATTCAATAAGATCATGGCTGATCATTCCCTCAGTACCCCTTTTTTGCTTTCTCTCCATACCCCTTGATCCCTTTAGCCGTAAGGGCCATATCTAACCCCCTCTTGAATATATCCAATGAACTGGCATCAACAACTCTCTGCGGTAGGGAATTCCACAGGTTAACAACTCTCTGAGTGAAGAAGTTTCTCCTCATCTCAGTCCTAAATGGCCTACCCCTTATCCTTAGACTGTCCTCTGGTTCTGGATCCCGAGCTACATCCTGAAGGGTGGAAGATGCCTGTGCGTGGATTTTTTTAACGTGTGGTGGCCCATTGCACACCAGCCACCTTGACAGAGCTAGGTCTTTATCCAGTGGCAAGGGTTAACAAGGACGACAGGAGACCAGCTCTGCTGCACGGACCTAGAGCGCACACATAACGTCATGTGGGCTGGCGTGTGCTGCCCCTGGGCCCACGTAGCCTTACCTTGACAGTCTTTTTCAAATCATGGAATTTTCTCTGCAATTCCTGCCAGGTTCTGCTAGTGTGGGACCGTGACAACACAAGGTCAGCAATGTGATTTTAATACAGCGAGGTGTGGTAAACTCTAGAAAGGACACAACCATTCACACTCGGAATCTGGCAATGTGCAGACACTTCCTACATACATAAGGAGGCACACTCAGATTTTACTTTCATGATTATGCAGATGCACGTGTTGAGCCTGTGAAACAGCCACCTTGTGGGCCTTTTACTGAAGAACATTACCTGGTTGCTGAGATCGCAGGATAGTCTGTGTACACAGGCAGCTGGTTGGGAGCAGCCGGAAAGCAGAGAGCAGAGAGCCGGCGCGGGTTGACGGGCACAATGGCCTCCTACTGATTCTATGATTTATGTCAATATAGCATTGCCAGCAGGATAATAGGATCAGACTGGGATTCGCTCTAAATCTCCTCAAATACATTCAATGCGTATTATTTCCTAGCTAGTACAATGCACCAGTGTGACTTTGCAGTTACCAGAAATGTTTGATACTTGCAGTTGCCTTAAATTTTAAGCGATTAAGGACCTGCTTCAGTTACAGTCTTCCCAGTAGCCCTACTTTGGAGTAATTCTGTATTGCTAAGTTTGAATATGCGTCCTCTGATCTTTCACGGGGTGATTCAACTTTAGTGCATTTACGGTTAGACTCCCGAACCAACGTCTTGTATGAGCAGAGCTGCCGCGTCCAACCAGATTGGAGCAAAGAATGTCGCGTTGGATCTCTGAAAGGCTGAGGTTTTCTGGCGCTGAGAGATACTCAGTATAAATGTACAGCATTTATGGTATTCGTTGAGCAACTTTATACCTTGCAACACACGACGGTGGAACCACAGAGAGCTTCCTTTTACATCTAAAATATCCACGCAGTTAGATGTTTGTGGCTAATTGACCTGATGTTTCCATTTCATGGACGCTCTGCCAAGTTGGGTTGTTACAGGTACAATCCCAGCCCGAGGTGCTGATGTTACTAAGCTTTTTTTAAATAAAAAGTCTGATTGATCTTTCGATGCTACATTTTACTTTTAAAAAGAAGAGAAAGAGGTGCCTCTCAGAGCGAGGAGAGAGAGAGAGAGAGTGTGTGGTGAGAAGGCTGTGATGACAAGGCCGCCCCTCAGTGTTGGGTAGGTGTTTGCAGGGGTGCACTCTCCTGATGGCAAACAAACAATGTCTTTACAGATGTTCTTCTGGCAGGGGTAGAGCTGGAACCACCCAGGCACCGTCCTCCACCAGGTTAACCATGTTAGTTAAGGGCGTTAACTCCACCCTTTTGATGCTACATCCATTACAAGTCCATAAAAAAAAACAAGCAAACTACGCAGATCCGATTTTGGAAATATTCTAGATCAACTCTTACAAATCCTTAACTGTGCTGGAGCCGCTCAAAGCTTTTCAATGGTAATCGGGAGGGTCAAGGTTCCTGGGCCCTGCCCTGGCTGCCCAAGGTTGCTGGTATTTTACTGTCCCAACATGACTACTCTCTTCATTGTGCACCAGAGCAGGTTGCCATTGCTGGGTTGACTTACTAGCCTCCGGTCCTTCCTAGAGCGCAAGGCAGGGAAGGTGAGCGCAGTTGCCCGGGTGGAGGCCACCCGTCTGAGGTCCGTGCCATGCTGGTCACTGCGTCGATCAAGTCAGGCAAGTGAGGTTCGCGTGGGGGATTGAGGTCCGTTGCCGGAGGACAGGGTGGTTTGGAGGGGCTCATGCCTGTGGGAGGACCTGTCCATCTGACTGGTGCTGCACTCGGAGATCAGGACCCCGCAGCATTTAGCCTGTTCGCCGTCTTTGGTCAGACACAGCAGGCGCAGGATGGCCCGGCGCATGTCCTTGCTGGTCAGAGTGTAAATGATGGGATTCAAAGCTGAATTAATCATGGCCAGTCCCAGGAAATAATCGGCCTTGTAAATAATCCAGCAGGCCCCCACGGCACAGGAAACGTCCAAAAGTAGCATCACGAAGAGCGGCAGCCAGCAGGCGATGAAGGTGCCCACCACGATGGTGACAGTTCTCAGCAATGACAGGTATTTCTGGCATTTCCTGGACACCATGCTTCTCCTCGTGCCCACCTCGGGGCTGTTGCACATCACTACCCGGTAAATCCGAATGTACAATATCACGATTGCAAGCAAGATTGAAATAAAAATCAGAATGCAAACCAGAATGTAGTTCTTGGAGTACAGTGGCAGCACGGTGGAGCATTCTGACAGGTTCCCAATACAGTTCCAGCCCAAGATCGGGAGGCTTCCGAGGAACACCGAGAAAGACCAGTCTGCGGCCACAAAGAGACGCGTCCGGCACTTCTTGTCCGCACTGTACAACTGCATCCTCACCATGGTGACATGCCTCTCCACCGCGATGGCCAGGAGGCTGAAGACCGAGGCAGTGAGTGTGATGAAAACGCCGCCCTCTCTCAAGAACCACAGCACTGGGGTCAACTTCAGGGTATTGGCACCGGACAGTAAGATATTGACCATGTAAGCGACTCCTGCCAGCAGGTCAGATAGAGTCAGGTTGGCCAGCAAGTAATACATGGGCTTGTGGAACTTGCTATTCTTCCAGATGGCTACGAGGATCAGCAAGTTCTCCAGTATTATAAAACCACAAACTATTAGAGACATGATAGCGTGAACCTTCAGGCCTGCCTTGTATCGGCCCGGAGTCAGCTTCCCCGTGTAATTATAGTGCAAGGCCACTGTCTCATTGTTGTAGTATTCCCAGAAGCTTGGGCTCAGTCTGACCCCCACATCCATTCTGTTCACTTATGTTCACTTCTGTCCTTTACCCTTCTCAGAACTGAAGAATGACTGGTCAGTCAGAAAATCGAGCTGGACAGCTGGTAGTTAATTACTGGGGTTTAAGTGAGTGAACGGATTATTGATCTTTGATCTGATGACTGTTCCTGGGTTGCTGCCGGTGGGCCAGTTTGTGCCACAGTTCAATACAGTGATGGAGCTGGAGAAATGGAGAGCAGCCCTCAGCGTGCCTTCGAAGAAGATCCTCAGTCACCCCGAGGATCTGGGATTGGGTGCACTATCCTGTATTGCGCCGCACTGCCGGGCGGATTCTGCAACTGACAGCAAAGGCTTCGGGAGGGTCCTCGAAAGTCACCAGGAGTCTCCCTGACCACACACTGCTCCCGAATCCCAGCACAACCAGGAGACAATCTTCAGCACAGCCCTAAGGCCAAGAGAAAGCAAACATTTAATACAGAAAACTCCCCAAATAACTATCATTAATACTCAACTCTATCAAATCGTTTTTTTTATGTCCCGAAAATGTTTTCCAATAAAAGTCCCCAATAGTTTCATTTTAAATATAGATTTCTGTGCGGGATATTCGCCTCCTGCGGTGAGACAGAGTGTACAACCTGGCGTAGGAGTTTGGGAAGTGACTAAATCCGAATATACAGTACGATTGAACATTGAACTAAAATCAGAGTGCAAACCAGAATGGCAGCACGGTGGAGCATTCTGTCAGGTTCTAAGCGAACTACAGCGCAATTTACAGACGCCTCTAATCGCACTGCAAAATAATTAATTGTGCAAAAATCGCATTCCGAAAATACTTACTGTGCGAGGTGGGAATAGCTGTTCTCCGCAGCGATGGCAGAAATCTCCGTCCGCACAAGCTGATTCTGAACCACACTGGAGACTGGCGGCTGTTAACAGTTGGCAGCGTTTAAAGGGACGGGGCCGAGCCGAACCAATGCTGTCGCGGCGGGCCAGTGGGAGGGTTTAGGAACTCTTACTGTCAGGGCTGGGAATAAAAACAGATTGCAGCTCAGTCAGCGTCTGACACCGGGTCCGAACTGGTATAGTAAGATGGGGCAGCCCATAGGTAGAACAGGCCGAAACAGACGGGAGGGGAGAACAGCACGCAAAGGCTGAGGGCAGATGTGCTAAGTAATGGTACAAAGAGAATTGATCAAATTCCAAATAGATTGTTTCAAAACTGGAAAAAGGACCGTAGACTACACGGACGTCCGTGAAAAGACTTTTAAAGGACAATAGTTAACAGCCCCAGAATGAAGTAGAGGAATGTGAATGTGGGTCACAGATACCGTCTGAAAGTTGCCAGTGGGCGTTCAATGTGGAGTGTAAAAGGAAGCTGAGATAGGTGGGGTAGATTTTCCGGTCCTGGTGCAGAACCAGCAAGACTGGATAGCTGCAAGCAAAGCAATCATCAGCTACAAAACAATCATCAACTACCCTTTGCATATAGCAGATCAGTTAATTAAGGTTTGACCTGCAAGCTCGCTGTGCAGAACTTATTGTGGGAGCAGGGTATCTGGCGTAGCAGCAGCTTTAAAAGGGGAACAGAATGTCCATAAGCAGCAGAGTAGTTTTCTGTGCACGTGATAGAAGGAAGAAGAATAATAAACAGGATGTCAGCAGAATGGACGTCGGCTTTAGGCTTTTTCTCACCTAATTCCTTCTCCCCCTCTAGGATAGTATCTATTGAAGTTGCAGTCCTTGAGGCGTTATTGGCACCACCTGCAACAGAGGAGGGTTACCCTTTTGGAATTGAGGGATACCTCCCTCATAATACAGCTGCCCACAGTGAATGGGAGGAGGAGCTGACTGAAAGGATGAATACTGTCTCCCCATGTCCAGAGGTTGTGGGAGTAAATGCTTAAGAAGTTTAAATCAAAAATAAAATACTGTGGATGGTGGAAATCTGAAATAAAAGCAGAAAATGCTAGAAACACTCCAGGCCAGGCAGCATCTGTGGTGACAGAAACAGAGTCCACAGATGCCACATGACCTGCTGAGTGTTTTCCAGCATTTTCTGTTTATATTTTTGCTTAAGAAGTTTGACAACCTCAGGAAGATTGCCAATGCAAAGTATATGGCCAAAGATACTGAGAATTCACTTTCCAAGTGCTGCATGTTCAATGACATATCATGCAAAGCACAGAGGCAACCTTACATCACTTTCACACATGCTCATACATGCCCGCATTGCTACATCATTGAACTTTGTAGGTGGCACTACAACTATTGTTGCACATAATTCTTAGACGTTGGTCCTACAGAGAAAGTAGTTAAAATCCTGACATTCACCTTTAACAGTACAAATTCTGACACTCATCTTTAACAGTACAAATCCTGTCACGCAGTCTTAATATTACAAATCATGACTCACAGGTTTAATATTACAAATCCTGATTATGGACCTTTAGGACTACGAACTCTGACAATGCAGAATGTGCCTTCCCAGTAGTGCCCATTTTAAATTGATGGAATTGAAAGAAGGAGGTCCCTTGCAGTCAGATTCAAGTGAATTTTTTAATGGGGAACAAAGAAATGGCAGGCCAATTGAACAAATACTTTGGTTCTGTCTTCACGAAGGAAGACACAAATAACTTTCCGGAAGTACTAGGGGACCCAGGGTCTAGTGAGAAGGAGGAACTGAAGGATATCCTTATTAGGCGGGAAATTATGTTAGGGAAATTCATGGGATTGAAGGCCGATAGTCTGCATCCCAGAGTACTTAAGGAAGTGGCCCTAGAAATAGTGGATACATTGGTGATCACTTTCCAACAGTCTATCGACTCTGGATCAGTTCCTATGGACTGGAGGGTAGCTAATGGAACACCACTTTTTAAAAAGGGAGAGCGAAAGCGGGTAATTATAGACCAGTTAGCCTGACATTAGTAGTGGGGAAAATATTGGAATCAATTATTAAGGATGAAATAGCAGCGCATTTGGAAAGCAGTGACAGGATCGGTCCAAGTCAGCATGGATTTATGAAAGGGAAATCATGCTTGACAAATCTTCTGGAATTTTTTGAGAATGTAACTAGTAGAGTGGACAAGGGAGTACCAGTGGATGTGGTGTATTTGGACTTTCAAAAGGCTTTTGACAAGGTCCCACACAAGCGATTGGTGTGCAAAGTCAAAGCACATGTTATTGGGGGTAATATACTGACGCGGATAGAGAACTGGTTGGCAGACAGGAAGTAGAGAGTCGGGATAAACGGATCCTTTTCAGAATGGCAGGCAGTGACTAGTGGAGTGCCGCAGGGCTCAGTGCTAGGACCCCAGCTCTTTACAATATACATCAATAATTTAGATGAAGGAATTGAGTGTAATATCTCCAAGTTTGCAGATGACACTAAACTGGGTGGCGGTGTGAGCTGTGAGGGGGACGCTAAGAGGCTGCAGGGTGACTTGGACAGGTTAGGTAAGTGGGCAAATGCATGGCAGATGCAGTATAATGTGTATAAATGTGAGGTTATACACTTTGGTGGCAAAAACGCGAAGACAGAATATTATCTGAATGGCGGCAGATTAGGAAAAGGGGAGGTGCAACGAGACCTGGGTGTCATGGTTCATGAGTCATTGAAAGTTGGCATACAGGTACAGCAGATGGTGAAGAAGGCAAATGGTATATTGGCCTTCATAGCTAGGGGATTTGAATATAGGAGCAGGGAGGTCTTACTGCAGTTGTACAGGGCCTTGGTGAGGCCTCACCTGGAATATTGTGTTCAGTTTTGGTCTCCTAATCTGAGGAAGGACATTCTTGCTATTGAGGGAGTTCACCAGACTGATTCCCGGGAAGGCTGGACTGACCTGTGAGGAGAGACTGGATCAACTGGGTCTTTATACATTGAAATTGTTAGATCTCTTAATTTCCAATGAAATACGAACTCCGATGGTAGTTTTAACTTTTTAATCTCGGCAGAGAGCAACAAACTTCTTGGCTTCAAGCCAGGTCTTCTTACTGAGACACATGGTCAAAATGGCTGTATTTATGCCTGGATCAATTTACAGAAAAGAACTCGCCGCCTTTGACCTTATTGGCTCAATTGAAAGTCTTTTAACGTTTTATTGGCTCGCTACCCAAGGTCCGAAAATGTCAAGTTGATTGATGAGTTAATGCAACATGCCGAACTGCATGTAGCAGCCTTGACTTGGGGGTCTGTGAATTTTCACAGTCTGTTTAAATGAGCCTGTTTGGATTCTCTATCAATCCCCCCTTTGATTCTTTCACAAACTGAATCATAAAACTTCAGGTATCACTGGTTAAACATTCTACAAAATACTTTCATACATGTTAATAGAGTTTCCTTCTAAAATTTGTTGATGTGTTTCGCTACATGTCCGGACTAGTAGCTTCCACACAAATTTACACCAACCCGAGTTCCATCGTGGCCACAATGGAAGTCTGGTTTTAGTAGGTTAATTAACCTTATTCCAATTTAATCCAAATCAATATCTTAATTCAACCAGTAAACAACCTTTCCTTAAGCATAACATACCCCTGTGCCACGTACAGACGGTCTGCTGGAACCTGCAAGGTGTCTCTCCTGCGGGACAGCAGCTACAGCCGCCTGGTCGCAACAACATTTAATCAACATAAACAAACAATATAAAAGTAAAAGGTAATTTACATGTAATTCCCTTGGTACTCTACTATTTCCCTTTGGTGCAGAGGGTCGGCTAGTAAGAAGTAGGCCTATGCCTAGAATACCTACAATCAATACTACAGTAAATTTATACATTTTCGCAAAATGTAATTGTCCTTATTAGATTTCAGCTTCAGTTACGGGTGCTCGTTTAACGTGTGAAGCGTGGATCCAGGCTTTCTTTCCTTGGATTTTAACAGCTGCCTGGGTGGTCAATAACACTTGATAAGGTCCCTCCCACTTGGCACCCAAAGGTTCTTTATGCAACTTTTTCACATAGACCCAGACTCCCGGGATGATGTCGTGTCCTCCTTCGGGTGGATTACCCCAAGCTGCCGATACCTGTCGGGAAACAGAACTAATAGCATTGGTTAGATTCTGACAGTATGATAACAAAGTGTCACTCATTAAGTGAACATCAGCTTTCCGTAAATTGATAGTTCCTGGCAGCGACATGGGTCTTCCTGTTATAATTTCAAATGGGCTTAGACCTGTAGTTCTGTTCGGGGTTGCCCTAATGCTACATAGCACTATTGGTAGTGCCTGGGGCCATGGTGTTCCTTCTTGGTGATATTTGGAAAGCCGTTGTTTCAGAGTTCGATTCATTCGCTCTACTTGTCCTGATGATTGTGGATGATAAGGACAATGTAAATCCCACGTAATGTTCAGTAACCTACAGACTTTTTGGCAGACAGCACCTGTGAAGTGTGCTCCCTGATCTGAGTCAATGCTACTCGGGACTCCCCATTGGGGAATATAATCCTTACACAAGACCTTTACAGTGTGATTGGCTGTGGCTCTTTTAGTTGGGACAGCTTCTACCCATCTAGAGAATCTGTCGACCATGACAAGAATGTTAGTGTATCCTTGGCATGAAGGAAGAGATATATCAACCTGCAGATGCTGGAATGGTCCGACAGGGGCAGGGGGCCTCAGGTGGGGCATTACCGTGATGGGTCCAGAATTATTTTTCTGGCAGACCACACAGCGGTCTGTTACCAGCTGGGCATGTTTTTTAAATCCCTGACCCCACCAGCTTTTCTGGAACCGTGCTGTCATCTGTTGTGAGGCCAAGTGTCCCCACGATTGGATCTGTTGGGCTAAAAAAGGCATAAGCGCTTGTGGCGCGACTGGCTTGTCGGTAACTCTTTGTCTCCAGACACCATCTTCGCATAGCTTAATTCCTGCCTCGATCCATGTCCATTTTTCCTCTCGGGAGCACTCGCCTTGCATTGTTTGAAGGTCTCGTGTCAGAGTCCTGAGTGCTTTCAATCTGCACATCTGTGTTGGTTCTTCTGGAGGAACGCCCTGTGAGGCGGCATCTTTAGCTGCCTGGTTGGCTAGGGCATTTCCCTGTGCTTCTGTGGTATTTTCCTTGGTATGGGCCTTACATTTCAGGATGGACACTTCCTGAGGTAATTGTATGGCCTCCAGTAAGTCTCGGACTTCTTTTCCATTTCGGATAGGTGTACCAGCAGCAGTGAGGAATCCTCTTTTCCGCCATAACATACCAAAGTCGTGAGCGACACCAAAAGCATAACGCAAATCTGTGTGGACATTAGCTGTCTGTCCTTCTGCTATTTGACATGCTTCTGACAGGGCCCGTAACTCGGCCTGTTGTGCTGACGTTCCTGAGGGTAAACATCCTTTTGCCACTACCTCATATAAGGTTGTAACTGCCCATCCTGCTTTTCTGGTACCATTGTCAACAAAGGAGGAACCATCTGTAAACAGGATGAGGTCTGGGTTGTGCAGAGGCTCCTCTGCTGCTAAGGCTGCTTCTTCTGTTTCTTTTAAAATCTCCACGCAGTCATGCTCTTCACATTCTCCCCCCTCTTGCTCCCTCGATTCTGACATCGGGAGCATAGTTGCGGGATTAACCGGGCTGGCCCGGACGATATGGAGATTAGGAGCTTCCAAAACTGCTGTCCAGCGGGTCCATCTTGCTGCTGTCACCTGAGACATTCTATTGATAGACAGCAAAGCGTGTACGGTGTGGGGACACTTGACAATCAGCTTTTGGTCGAGGACTAGACCCGCAGTGATCATTACCGCTCGACATGTAGCTTCCATGGCCCTTAGGCAACTTCCCCATCCGAGGGCTACTGCATCCAGTTTTGTCGAATAATAGCCAATAGGTCTTTGCCGATCCCCATGTTCTTGTGTCAGTATAGCTGTCATATATCCTTCTTTCTCAGGGACAAACAGGGTAAATGGCTTACCACTGTCGGGGATTCCCAGAGCCGGTGCCGAACACAAAGCCTTTTTCAAACTCAGTAAGGCCTCTTGCTGTTCCTTAGTGAGGGTGATGGCTTCTTTAGAGGCACGTTTCCCCTTTAAGATACCATTCAATGGCTGAGCAAGCTGTGTGAAGGAGTCAATCCAATTTCTGTTAAAGTTACACAATCCCAAAAAAGACCTTAGTTCCTGAATAGTGGCGGGTTTTTTAGCAGCCCGAATGGCTGCAGTTCTATCCTGGGTAAGTTCTCTCTTTCCTTGTGAAATCTTTTGTCCCAGGTATACAACCTCTTCTTGGGATATTTGTGCTTTGTCGATGCTGGCTTTATGTCCTTTCAGCCGAAGGTGATCCAGCAAAGCTCGTAAATCATGTTCATGCTGTTCTTCCGTGTTTGAAGCTAGCAGGATATCGTCTACATATTGGATGACTGTGGATGACAGGGGAGGTAATTCTCGCAAATGGCTTTGTAAAGCCATATGGAATACCGTAGGGCTGTTGTGGAAACCCTGTGGTAACCGGGTCCAAGTATACTGTTGTCCTTGGACCACGAAAGCAAACCACTGTCGAACCTCCGGTGCCAGAGGCACCGACCAAAATCCGTTGGCCATATGTATAACCGAGAAATATTTATGTTCCGGTTTGAGGGCATTAAAAATGGTGGAGGGATCTGCGATCAAAGGAGCTTTTTGATCAATACACTGGTTAGCTTTCCTATAATCGACAGTCAAACGCCAAGTCTCATTAGATTTCTGTACCGGCCACACGGGGCTATTGGAGGAACTATGCGTTTTAATAAGCACCCCTTGTTTCTCCAATTGCTGAATAACCAGTAAGATTCCCGCGATGGCAGTTGGACTGATGGGATACTGCATGGAGGCTTGGTCCCTGTAAATAACGCAGGCTCCATCTGGAGTAGGCCACAATCGTTCTTATCTTTAGCCCATATCAGGTGTTCCTTCAATTCTTCTTTCTTCAAAGTTCTAATTGACCATGTCACCCGACCATCCTCGAAATGCAACGATGAATCTATTTGAATTAGAACGTCCATTCCCAAAAGGGGTTGATCTACTGGGCCTATCCAGACCGGCGTGGTTAGTTCATGTGGACCCAACCCTATAAGTACCGGTGTTGTCCTTTTTTAATTTCCATTTTATGGCCCCCCAACTCCATAGGCTGTACGTGCCCTACCATCCAACGGCAAAAAGTCTACATATTGTAGGGGTAAGCATGTTAATTCCGTCCCTGTGTCTAAAAGACAGTCCACATCCTTATCGCCCACCCTCACAGTTATATATAGCCCATCTCCCCTTTGTTGTATTTGTGTGGAGGGGGGCCAGGGTGGGCTCTAATCGTTTTTTGCTATCCCAAGTAACTCCTTCTGTTGTTGTATTGTCAGTCGCTTAAATGCTTCTAATGAGGTCGTTATCTTGTGACAAGCCTGGCTTGTTGGCTGAATTGTATCCCTGGCTGCGTCCTCTTCCTCAACCACGACCTTGCTGTTTTGCCCTGCACGTCTTGGCCCAGTGACCTTCTTTCCCACAATAATGACATTTTCCGGGTAATTTTCCTAATGACTGTTTATCGGAATCCTGGGATTTCCATCCCATAGCCTGTACAGCTCGGACTTTAGCTCCCATATCCCGATCTAATTGGTTACATCGATCCACCAATGCTGCAAAGGTAGTTCCTCTACCTTCCCAGTCCGGTAACACTACCTTAAGCATTTTGGACAGTTCTGGCTTTAGACCTGCCACGAAAGCTGCTTTCAGGGGTCCAAACGCTTGTTCATCCATTTCCTCATCCGTATTATTCATACCCGAATGTTCTAGCCACGTGCATCTAAACCGCTCGTCATACTCCAGGACCTCCTCTGTTCCTTTCTGTTGGCAGGCTGCAATTTTTCCCCAGTCTGTCTTAGCTGGACTGAAGGCTTGCAGCCAGTGTTTAATCGCCTCTCATCCTGCATCTAATTCTTGCTCATTCTGCCCCAAAGCTTCATCTACCTTGTCGTGCAATTTTCTTCACTGTGTTTTTGGCACCATTATGGTCAAAATTTGCACTCCGTCCCAGGGATGAAGCTGATATATATTTCTTAAGCGGTCCAATTGGTCCCACGTTTTTACTCCCCCTTTCTTTGGATTGGGCAATTCCTTGGACCATTTATCAATTTTCTCTGGGTCTGCCGTAACATGAACTAAGTATTCTCCATACACCCTTCTCTTTGTTTTTTTGGTTCCGCCCTCATCCGCAGTCTCTTCTGATTTGACTACAACTCGTCTTTTTTTAAACGGTGCAAAGCGCACCCCTAATTCTTCATCATCCTCCGACACTGTATTGTCGGAGGATTCAGAAACCGTATCTATTCCTCGGTCGTGTCTTCGGGTTTGCGCTTTTAATTTATCCAAACATGGGTACCCTGGGAATTGATCAATACATTTTCCTTTTCCTATTACTGTCTCTTGACCTAATGATTTTTTCCGTTCTTTAATTTCACCTTTAAGATCTTTAACTTCCGCTTCCAGCTTTTCAAGTTCCTCACACACTCCTGCACCTTTTTTCCATGTTTCTAAGTGCATCCCTGTCTGAGGAAGCTGGAGGGGGAAAAGAAATCAGGTGAGAAAAAGCCGATGGCCAACTTGCCCATTCTACTGACATCCGGTTCACACTTCTTCACCTGTCCTACTGACGAGGACTGTCACAAAACCAATTCTACCGTTCACGAACTTTGTGGTGAAGTTGGAGTAGTTTAGGAGGTTGAAGATGGAAATGGTGGAATAAGAATGGGAGGGTAGTTGTAGTTGTGAGCCACTGGGAGATCAGAATTGTACTTGCAAATTACCACTAACTTGTCAATAGCTATTGATCTGATGTCTTTCTAGAATGTAAACCATGACAGTATTGCCAAATTGTACTTTTGTATCTCAATGAAACACCTAGATAATATGGTGGCTTACTTCAAAATGTATGGGTTAGACTAGTATTATTCTCCCTAAATATCAAACAGAATAAAATTTTATCATCGTGTCTAAAGCCTTGTATTCACCCTTTTCCTCTCTTTTTTTCCAGAGATGACTTGCTCGCAGTTGAATTTTCCTATCACTGGGGAAAAGCCTGCTTGCGCTCTACCTCCCAACCAATGCAACTAAGAGTGGTACATCAGTGTGTGAGGAACGGTTAGTTCAAAACCACATCAAAACACTCTGTGATGCAGCATGTGTTAGCCACTAGGTACAGGTACTGACAATTTATACAAATTGATGATTAGTGTTTATTGATTATTTTGGATGGCTTTCAACAGCGATCAGTAATCTTCTAGTGAATTTTGAAAGGATTTGGTACTGATCTGCTAGTGTTATTTATCAAGATTTAGAGGTACTTGTGTCACTAGGGACTGGAGCTATTCTAACGTTATATATGTGTGTTTAAGTTAGTTGTAAGTAGAACAGCCCTTATTTGGAAATGGCACTGAAGCAGCTTGTTATAAAATGAGTAAATGGGACTTGCATAGCCTGGGCTTACTTTGGACATGTTCATTATGGACAGACCTGATTATAGAATGAACTTACTATGGATTTGTCTCAGGATTGACTGGTGTTACTACAGGGTGGTCTCAGGATGAACAAGGCTTTTTATGGCCTTATTTCAGGAATGACTGGCATTTCTGTGGGCAGGTCCCAGGATAGATTGTTCCCTGTGGGGGGGGGGGTCCCAGGATAGATTGTTCCCTGTGGTAGGATCCCAGGATAGATTGTTCCCTGTGGGAGGGTCCCAGGATAGATTGTTCCCTGTGGGAGGGTCCCAGGATAGATTGTCCCATGTGGAGGGAGGGGTTCCCATGATAGATTGTCCCCTGTGGGGGGGTCCCAGGATAGATTGTCCCCTGTGGGACTCTGAAGAGAAGCAAACTGAGGCTACCTCCTGCAGGCCCTAATGCTGGAGTCAGGCTGCATTTATACTGTAACTGCATGTGAGCGGAAACCAAACCCCACCACCCCTCCGTTACAGTTGGAGCGATTGCAAGCTCTCTTGGCTTATGGTTCTCTTGGCTTTGCCAATGGTTTCCTACCTGTTTTTACTTGTCTTCACCTAATTCTCCCGCCTACCAGATTTTAGCATTTTTCAAAAGTCCCTGTATTCTTAATGCTTCTCCCTGTAAACTAACAGGGGAACAAACAGAGCAGTGTTTGATTTGGTGAGGGAGGAATGTTATCCCAATCTCTACAGGATGGATTCCAAAACAAGCAAAGATACAATCAATAAACCCTCTTATCAATATGTCTGTGTCCCAAAAATCTTTTGTCATTTTGATAATTACTGAGCTTAAATATTTCAGTGAAGTTAGAACAAAGTGGTTGGCTTGTATCCAGTACGCTCCACACTTAATCCCCCAGAACCTTCTCAGTGAACTTTCTCAAAACAAATACATTAAGGATACAGAGAAGTGCTGCTAACAATCAGGGCTCTATAGTTTGTACTGAATACGTTTGTGTAATGCTGCTGAAGCTTCAAATCAGAGATACCTGATGTATTGATAGAGGTGTTCTACACTTTATACAGAACACGTTCACCCCCGCCCCCCCGACTCTGCAAAGATTGTGCAGCTACCAAATGTGCGGCCTTACTCATGGTGAAAATCCATTTAAAGTGTGTCATGTATGTAACCTTTATGTAACAACACTGCAATACTGTATACACGTAAGAAATGCATACCTTGACCACAGGGGGTGAACTTGTGGGAGACACTCCTCACATGGCCATCCAGGTATCTAAAAGGAGGTCCCACGCAGGGTCATCACTTCTTAGTCCTGTGAATAAAGGTTCAGGTCATGGAGTGACCTTGTCCATAGAATGTGCCTCGTGTGGATTTGTGGTATTATGTAAGGACTTTACATTGGCGACGAGAAACGGGAATCAACGACCCATGAGAATGGCCACCGGCAGCACAGATGAACGGTACTGTGTTGGTGAGGACTGGGACGATTTCATTGAGAGGCTCCAGCAGAGTTTTGTCACGAAGGACTGGCTGGGAGACGCAGCGGCCGACAAGCGAAGGGCTCATCTGCTGACCAGTTGTGGACCTAAGACTTAGGCGCTCATGAAAGACCTGCTAGCACCTGAGAAGCCGGCGGACAAAATCTTCGAAGAGCTCAGCAAACTAATCGGTGAGCACCTCAAATCGGCGAGCAGCGTACACATGGCCCGACACAGATTCTATACCCACCGACGTCGGGAAGGACAGAGCATACCGGATTTCGTTGCGGACCTCCGGCGCTTGGCCAGCCTCTAAGTTCACAGATGCCTGCAGGGGGGAGATGCTCAGGGATTTCTTTATTGAGGGCATTGGTCATGCTGGGGAAAGTTAATTGAGACCAAGGACTTGACCTTAGAAGCGGCGGCGTTGATGGCTCAGACTTTTATGGCGGGGGAGGAGGAAACCAAGATAATATACACGCGCAATTCTGCCTCCAACGTGGCGATGGATCAGTGAGTCGAAATCATAAATGCGACACAGAGCCCCGCAGGAGGCAAGGGCAGTTCGACACACCCCAGGCAGCAATAGACCCAAGAGTAAGTCTCCCAACAGAGACAATGGCAGGCTGAACGGACATTTACGCCCCCCCAGTGGACAATGCGGCCCGGGATGGGGCCATTGACACCCACTAACAGCGTGCTCAAGAGCAGTCAAAGGGACAATCAGTGAGGAATGCCTTGTAACAGCTCTTTTGTTCACAACAATGGGAATCTCAGTTCATGCTGGAGGTGTGGGGGCAGACATGCTGCCAGGACTTGCAGGTTTCAACAGTTCATCTGCAGAAATTGTAACCTCAGTGGCCATTTAGCCAGAATGTGTAGAAAGCCTGTAACCAGGCTAATATACGAGGCGAATGAACCAAAAGAGGGGTCTGCGAGGCAGGATGACGCATGGGGCAAATCAATGAACGCTGAAGTTCAGCGGGTTCATGTGGCAAACATTCACAGCTCATATACCAAAACACCACCTATGATGACGAAAGTCCTATTAAATGGCATCCCTGTACGCACGGAGCTGGACACAGGGGCCAACCAGTCACTCATGAGTGTTCAACAATTTGAAAAGCTGTGGCCACTCAAAGCCAGCAGACCCAAACTAGAACGCATTGAGACGCAATTACGGACGTACACCAAAGAAATCATTCCAGTGCTAGGCAGTGCAATGTTGGCGGTCACACACAATAGATCGGTGAACTGGCTGCTGCTCTGGATTGTCCCGGGCAATGGTCCCGCACTGTTGGGGAGGAGCTGGTTAGCTGAGATGAACTGGAAATGGGGGGATGTGCACGCCATGTCATCTGTGGAGCGAAGTTCATGCTCACAGGTTCTACAGCAATTTGAGTCACTATTTCAACCTGGCGTCAGGACGTTCAAGGTACCAAAATAGTGATACGCATCAACCTGGACGCCAGACCAGTGCACCACAAAGCCAGAGCTCTGCCGTATGTGATGCGGGAGAAAATTGAGAGCGAGTTGGACCAGTTGCTGAAAGAGAGCATCATCTCGCCCGTTGAATTCAGTGACTGGGCGATCCCCATTGTTCCCGTGCTAAAAGCGGATGGATCGGTCAGGATCTGTGGCGACTACAAGGCCACTATTAACCAGGTGTCCCTACAAGACCAATGTCCGCTCCTGAGAGCGGAGGACCTTTTTGCCACGCTGGCAGGCGGCAAGCTGATCACCAAGTTGGACCTCACTTCAGCCTATATGACCCAAGAACTGGCCGACAAATCTAAACTACTGACCACCATCACCACGCACAAGGGACTGTTTGTTTACAACAGGTGTCCATTTGGCATTTGGTCAGCAGCCGCGATTTTTCAAAGAAACATGGAAAGCCTGCTCAAATCCATTCCCGGAATGATCGTATTTCAGGACGACATCCTCATCATCGATCGTGACACCGAGGAACACCTCCACAACCTGGAGGAGGTGCTACGCTGACTGGACCGGGTAGGCCTGCAACTCAAGAAGTCTAATTGTGAGTTTTTGGCTCCCGAGGTCGAGTTTCTGGGCAGGAGGATTGCTGCAGACGGGATTTGGCTTACCGAATCCAAAACGGAGGCGATTTGACGAGCGCCCAGACCCTGCAACACATAGAAACATAGAAACATAGAAAATAGGTGCAGGAGTAGGCCATTCGGCCCTTCTAGCCTGCACCGCCATTCAATGAGTTCATGGCTGAACATTCAACTTCAGTACCCCATTCCTGCTTTCTCGCCATACCCCTTGATCCCCCTAGCAGTAAGGACCTCATCTAACTCCTTTTTGAATATATTTAGTGAATTGGCCTCAACAACTTTCTGTGGTAGAGAATTCCACAGGTTCACCACTCTCTGGGTGAAGAAGTTCCTCCGCATCTCGGTCCTAAATGGCCTACCCCTTATCCTTAGACTGTGACCCCTGGTTCTGGACTTCCCCAACATTGGGAACATTCTTCCTGCATCTAACCTGTCTAACCCCGTCAGAATTTTATATGTTTCTATGAGGTCCCCTCTCATTCTTCTGAACTCCAGTGAATACAAGCCCAGTTGATCCAGTCTTTCTTGATAGGTCAGTCCCGCCATCCCGAGAATCAGTCTGGTGAACCTTCGCTGCACTCCCTCAATAGCAAGAATGTCCTTCCTCAGGTTAGGAGACCAAAACTGTACACAATACTCCAGGTGTGGCCTCACCAATGCCCTGTACAACTGTAGCAACACCTCCCTGCCCCTGTACTCAAATCCCCTTGCTATGAAGGCCAACATGCCATTTGCTTTCTTAACCGCCTGCTGCACCTGCATGCCAACCTTCAATGACTGATGTACCATGACACCCAGGTCTCTTTGCACCTCCCCTTTTCCTAATCTGTCACCATTCAGATAATAGTCTGTCTCTCTGTTTTTACCACCAAAGTGGATAACCTCACATTTATCCACATTATACTTCATCTGCCATGCATTTGCCCACTCACCTAACCTATCCAAGTCGCTCTGCAGCCTCACAGCATCCTCCTCGCAGCTCACACTGCCACCCAACTTAGTGTCATCCGCAAATTTGGAGATACTACATTTAATCCCCTCATCTAAATCATTAATGTACAGTGTAAACAGCTGGGGCCCCAGCACAGAACCTTGCGGTACCCCACTAGTCACTGCCTGCCATTCTGAAAAGTACCCATTTACTCCTACTCTTTGCTTCCTGTCTGACAACCAGTTCTCAATCCATGTCAGTACACTACCCCCAATCCGATGTGCTCTAACTTTGCACATCAATCTCTTGTGTGGGACCTTGTCGAACGCCTTCTGAAAGTCCAAATATACCACATCAACTGGTTCTCCCTTATCCACTCTACTGGAAACATCCTCAAAAAATTCCAGAAGATTTGTCAAGCATGATTTCCCTTTCACAAATCCATGCTGACTTGGACCTATCATGTCACCTCTTTCCAAATGCACTGCTATGACATCCTTAATAATTGATTCCATCATTTTACCCACTACCGATGTCAGGCTGACCGGTCTATAATTCCCTGTTTTCTCTCTCCCTCCTTTTTTAAAAAGTGGGGTTACATTGGCTACCCTCCACTCCATAGGAACTGATCCAGAGTCAATGGAATGTTGGAAAATGACTGTCAACGCATCCACTATTTCCAAGGCCACCTCCTTAAGTACTCTGGGATGCAGTCCATCAGGCCCTGGGGATTTATCGGCCTTCAATCCCATCAATTTCCCCAACACAATTTCCCGACTAATAAGGATTTCCCTCAGTTCCTCCTTCTTACTAGACCCTCTGGCCCATTTTATATCCGGAAGGTTGTTTGTGTCCTCCTTAGTGAATACCGAACCAAAGTACTTGTTCAATTGGTCTGCCATTTCTTTGTTCCCCATTATGACTTCCACTGATTCTGACTGCAGGGGACCTACGTTTGTCTTTACTAACCTTTTTCTCTTTACATATCTATAGAAACTTTTGCAATCCGTCTTAATGTTCCCTGCAAGCTTCTTCTCATACTCCATTTTCCCTGCCCTAATCAAACCCTTTGTCCTCCTCTGCTGAGTTCTAAATTTCTCCCAGTCCCCAGGTTCGCTGCTATTTCTGGCCAATTTGTATGCCACTTCCTTGGCTTTAATACTATCCCTGATTTCCCTTGATAGCCACGGTTGAGCCACCTTCCCTTTTTTATTTCTATGCCAGACAGGAATGTACAATTGTTGTAGTTCATCCATGCGGTCTCTAAATGTCTGCCATTGCCCATCCACAGTCAACCCCTTAAGTATCATTCGCCAATCCATCTCAGCCAATTCACGCCTCATACCTTCAAAGTTAGCCTTCTTTAAGTTCTGGACCATGGTCTCTGAATTAACTGTTTCATTCTCCATCCTAATGCAGAATTCCACCATATTATGGTCACTCTTCCCCAAGGGGCCTCGCACAACGAGATTGCTAATTAATCCTTTCTCATTACATAACACCCAGTCTAAGATGGCCTCCCCCCTAGTTGGTTCCTCGACATATTGGTCTAAAAAACCATCCCTTATGCACTCCAGAAAATCCTCCTCCACCGTATTGCTTCCAGTTTGGCTAGCCCAATCTATGTGCATATTAAAGTCACCCATTATAACTGCTGCACCTTTATTGCACGCACCCCTAATTTCCTGTTTGATGCCCTCCCCAACATCACTACTACTGTTTGGAGGTCTGTACACAACTCCCACTAACGTTTTTTGCCCTTTGGTGTTCTGCAGCTCCACCCATATAGATTCCACATCATCCAAGCTAATGTCCTTCCTAACTATTGCCTTAATCTCCTCCTTAACCAGCAATGCTACCCCACCTCCTTTTCCTTTTATTCTATCCTTCCTGAATGTTGAATACCCGTGGATGTTGAGTTCCCAGCCCTGCTCATCCTGGAGCCACGTCTCCGTAATCCCAATCACATCATATTTGTTAACATCTATTTGCACAGTTAATTCATCCACCTTATTGCGGATGCTCCTTGCATTAAGACACAAAGCCTTTAGGCTTGTTTTTTTAACACCCTCTGTCCTTTTAGAATTTTGCTGTACAATGGCCCTTTTTGTTCTTTGCCTTGGGTTTCTCTGCCCTCCACTTTTCCTCATCTCCTTTCTGTCTTTTGTTTTTGCCTCCTTTTTGTTTCCCTCTATCTCCCTGCATTGGTTCCCATCCCCCTGCCATATTAGTTTAACTCCTCCCCAACAGCACTAGCAAACACTCCCCCGAGGACATTGGTTCCGATTCTGCCCAGGTGCAGACCGTCCGGATTGTACTGGTCCCACCTCCCCCAGAACCGGTTCCAATGCCCCAGGAATTTGAATCCCTCCCTGCTGCACCATTGCTCAAGCCACGTATTCATCTGAGCTATCCTGCGATTCCTACTCTGACTAGCACGTGGCACTGGTAGCAATCCCGAGATTACTACTTTTGAGGTCCTACTTTTTAATTTAGCTCCTAGCTCCTTAAATTCATTTCGTAGGAACTCATCCCTTTTTTTACCTATGTCATTGGTACCAACGTGCACCACGACAACTGGCTGTTCTCCCTCCCTTTTTAGAATGTCCTGCACCCGCTCCGAGACATCCTTGACCCTTGCACCAGGGAGGCAACATACCATCCTGGAGTCTCGGTTGCGGCCGCAGAAACGCCTATCTATTCCCCTTACAATTGAATCCCCTATCACTATCGCTCGCCCACTCTTTTTCCTGCCCTCCTGTGCAACAGAGCCAGCCACGGTGCCATGAACTTGGCTGCTGCTGCCCACTCCTGATGAGTCATCCCCCTCAACAGCACTCAAAGCAGTGTATCTGTTTTGCAGTGGGATGACCACAGGGGACCCCTGCACTACCTTCCTTGCACTACTCTTCCTGCTGGTCTTCCATTCCCTCGCTGGCTGTGGACCCTTCTCCTGCGGTAAGACCAACTCGCTACACGTGATACTCACGTCATTCTCAGCGAGTTGCGTTCATTTCTGGGACTCTTGAACTATTTCGGGAACTTTCTGCCGAACTTGAGCACATTGTTGGAGCCGCTCGTGCTCCTGTGTAAGGGTTGCGATCGGTTTTTGGGGGACTGTCCGGAACGGGCTTTCAATTGGGCGCGGAGCCTACTTTGTTCAAATAAGTTGTTGACCCTGTACGACCCCCGTAAGATATTGGTTCTGACATGTGATGCATCGTCCTATGGGGTTGGGTGCATGTTGCAGCAGGGTAACACTTGAGGGCCAACTACAACCTGTGGCTTATGCCTCCAGGTCGCGCTCTCAAGCTGAACGGGGATATGGGATGGTTGAGAAGGAAGCACTCGCATGTGTCTATGGGGTGTGAAAGATGCATCAGTACCTTTTTGGCAGGAGGTTCGAATTAGAAACGGACCACAAGCCATTAACATCCCTGCTGTCAGACAGCGATGGGCTCTCACGCTTGCTGCGTATGACCACACCATCTGGCACCGGCCCGGCACTGAAAACTGCGCTGACGCGCTCAGCAGGCTTCCACTGGCCACCACTGAGGGGGCAGCGGAGCAAAGCGCTGAGATGGTCATGGCTGTCGATGCCTTTGACAGCGCAGGCTCCCCCATCACAGCCCGCCAGATCAAAATCTGGACCAACAGAGATCCCCTCCTATCCTTGATTAAGAAGTGTGTCCTGACTGGGGATTGGGCACCTGCACACGGAGCATGCCCTGAGGAGGTCAGACTGTTTCACAGACGGATGGATGAGCTCTCCATCCAAGCCGACTGCCTACTATGGGGCAGTCGAGTAGTCATACCCCAGAGGGGCAGGGAAGCATTCATCAGGGAACTCCACAGTGAGCACCCAGGCATCGTGCTGAAGAAGGCCATTGCCCGGTCACATGTGTGGTGGCCGGGAATTGATTCAGACCTGGAACACTCTGTTCGCAGGTGCACGACTTGTGCCCAGCTAGGTAATGCCCCCAGGGAGGCCCCGCTCAGCCCGTGGCCCTGGCCCACCAGGCCATGGTCACGTATTCATGTAGACTACGCGGGCCCGTTCATGGGAAAAATGTTTCTCATTGTGGTTGATGCGTACTCGAAATGGATCGAGTGCATCATTTTGAATCCGTGCACGACATCCACTACCATGGAGAGTCTGCGCGCGGTCTTTGCGACCCACGGCTTGCCAGACATCCTTGTTAGCGATAATGGCCCATGCTTCACAAGCTACGAATTCTGGGAGTTCATGTCGGGTAATGGCATTAACCATGTCAGGACAGCACCGTTCAAGCCGGCCTCCAGTGGCCAGGCGGAACATGCGGTCCAAATCATAAAACGTATGCTCAGGATTCAAGGACCCTCCCTTCAATGCCGGCTATCGCGCCTCCTGCTGGCCTATAGGTCCTGACCGCACTCGTTCACGGGGTCCCGCCCGCGGAGTTACTCATGAAACGAACACTCAAAACTCGGCTGTCCCTCATTCATCCAGTCCTGTCCAACATTGTTGAGGGCAAGCGCCAGTCCCAAAACGAGTACCATGACCGAAATTCAAGGGGGAGATGTATAGAAATTGATGACCCCGTATTTGTTCTCAATCACGCTTTGGGGCCCAAATGGCTTGAGGGTACTGTAATAGACAAAGAGGGGAATAGGATCATAGTGGTTAAACTTAACAATGGGCAGATATGCCGCAAGCATCTGGACCAAGTTTAAAAAAAAAAAGTTCAGCATGGACACTGAGGAAGCTCATGAGATGGTATTCACACCACCGCCAGTGAACGAGCAGCATGCACAGTCCCTGTGGTCAGCCCGGACAGGCCGGAATCACCACAGGTGACAGACACGCATACCAAGGCTCAACAACCAGAGCCCCAGCTGCGGCGCTCCACGAGAGAGCGCAGACCACCCGAGAGATTTAACCTATGATCCCAATAAGATGTTGAGGGGGAGGTCATGTATGTAACCTTTATGTAATAACACTGCAATACTGTATATACGTAAGAAATGCACACCTTGACCACAGGGGGTGAACTTGTGGGAGACACTCCTCACCTGGCCATCCAGGTAGATAAAGGGAGGTCCCACGCAGGGTCATCACTTCTTGGTCCTGTGAATAAAGGTTCAGATCATGGAGTGACCTTGTCCATAGAATGTGCCTCGTGTGGATTTGTGGTATTGTGTAAGGACTTTACAAAGTGAATCTCCATATCTAACAACATTCTGCTTTTAGTACCATGGCACTTACAATGTGATGCTGTTTGTGGTGAATACAGATTTGGTAACATTTTACTGTTACAGTTAACTCAGTTATGGCAAAAAGTCTCCTTATACTGGAAGTTGATACAGTAAAGCTCCAATGATAATGACCGTCGGTACAGTGGAACATTACTGAACTTCACAGTACCCTGTACTGCATTGTGTGTTTTTTTTTGATGGTGTTGGTAGATGGATGAATGTTGGCCAGGTCACCAGGATGGAAGTTACAACACAGAAACAACACAATTTGGCCCAATCAGTCCATGTCAGCATTTACCCTCAGCACAAGCACATAGTGCAAATCATATTTCCCTTATCCCTTTATCTTGGTTTGAAGTCATCACTGTGTAAAATGCTTTGAGATGTGGTGTAAAGAGCAATATAAATGTCTTTGATACTACTTCTGCATCTAGTCTTCACATTTGTAAGGTCATAATTACCTCAGTGTCATTGCTAAAATATTATACTTAAGTTTTATTGCTATTCTTTTGATAGTCTTTTGGTGTGCCTATTTGAACATTATTCTTTGCCATGCATGACTATCTAATGAGGACTCTGTCTGATTCTCGATGCTGCAAACACCAATGTACATCAGAGTAGATGTATAGAATTTATTACTTAATACTTTTGGGATGACATCCTAAAAGATCACAATTCCATATAATTAAGCTGAAATATTTGCTAAAAGATGAGATACACTTTAGAAAATGTCAGCTCAGGATACAATTGCTGAAATTTAAACCTGTGGCTAATTACAGCTATAAATCCAACAGGCAGGGTCATAATCCTCTCTCTGAACACGACTAAAATATAGCTTAAACTGTGCAGTTTCTTAATGGAGGTACTCCAATCATGTAGCTGCTATAGTGATACAGGTCAGACTACAATAGCAACACAGCAATTTTGACTTTCATATTATAAATTCAAATGCAATATTTTAAAATATTTTCTTCCTCCTCGTTCCACTAATTCTCTCACCTCCTTCTTGCTCTTGAGAATTGCTGGACAACAGCACCACAAGCGCTGGCTGCCTCTCAGTACCTTGTCCAACCCGGACAATGACTGTAGACAGGATATTAAATTATAGAGGGCATCCCAGCTGAGGCTGATCCTGTCCTCATCTACCACCCACACACACTTTCCAGTAGGAGTTGATGGATAACGATCAGAAATTTTCTCTCCCTACTGTGATAGTATTGAGGCTACTCAATGCCTTAACCAACTGATTCATCGCGAAAACCTTCAGGTATTTGTTAGTCCCCTCTGCACCATACGCAAGCGGAGAAAGTAAGGAAGCAATACATATCTACATCTTTACCAATCACGTTGCATGATCTGTTTACTGGCTGAGATGATTAATTTGCTATGTGCAGAATTATTGACATGAACCTGTGTCTTACCAAAATGTGGCGCACTCAAAGAATAATAGAAATTACAGCGCAGAAGGAGGCCAATTGACCCATCACTGTGCCTGTGTCACTGCAGCTTCTTCAACTGGATCTACTCAAGTGTGGCATAATATGCCAGCACAGCAAGGCACTGTCCCCAGGGCTGTACTGGAGAATGAGTTTGTATGTGTCCATGCAGAGTGAAAGTTTCCCGTCTCATTCAGCTTGTTCTTCTCATTGCACTGCCAGTAAATTATAAATGAGCCCCAACATCATAATGAATTACTCAAATAGTGTCAAACTACTTCAACAGCAAGGAAGTGTAATTTTTACAATTAATAATATGTTTCATATCGAGATCTTGTACTGTTCCATGTGTTAGGACATGAGTTTGTGCTTGAACTTCCCTCATAGTGAGTTGTGAACCTTAGCTGTGTATTCAGGTGGCAGTGTCAAACGGACTGCAAGTAGTTGCCCGCAGTGAAGGAGCAAAGTCAGAAAGTGACTGATGGTCTGAAGCATTCCTGTTGAACATGGGGCAACATTGGCAGAGTGTGGGAGCATGGTACCTGCCCTGTCTGGGAGTGGAATGGCACCTGGTATTGGCTGATAGAAAGAAGAAAAATACAGTATGGACCATAGAACAAAAAGTCATAGTTGATATCGAGCTGGACACTGAATTACCTAATATTTCCCTTGCTGCTATTGCGATCTTGTAGACTCAGCTGTGAATATGGGGCTGGATTTTTGCTAAGTTGTCGCCTCTGTTCGTGCCTCAGAGGAGCGGTAATGGAGGTGGCAATGATTTCCGGGCAGCCGGCCAGCTCCCAGCACCCCGCCGGGAAATTAGTTGCCGATTTTGCGGGGGACGTAGAACAGCACTGCCTGGGAGTGCTGGCGTGCAACGCCGCCGATTTCAACTGTGTGGTGGAATTTGTTGGTGCACTCACCATATAGCGCCCCGTAGAGCACTGTGGTGGGACCGCCTGGAAAACCAGGTGGTCAGAGCTGTCCCGGTGGCGGTGAGTGATGGAATTGGTGAATGAGGTAAGTTTGATTGTTTTGTTTTATTTTTGCGATGTAGCTTATTGTGGGGTTATTGGCAATGTTTGTTGTGTTTTTAGGTGTGATTTTTTTTGTCACAGAATCCTCTCTTGGGGCACTCCGAGGCCAGTTCTTTAGCAACGGATTTTCAGTTGCTCAGCCGGCCTTGCGCCCTAAAAGAGGTGTGTAACACTTTCCATAGCGCTTCGCTCCACACTCAGGGCCCAGCTGACTGAGGTGCAAACTGTTCCCAGGCACAAACGTTACTGCCCCGCTGCCATTACCACCCCAAAATGAGCAGAACTGAAAATCCAGTGCATGGTCTTTTACAATCTGCTCTGAACATGGCCTCTATACATTGCCTGACCCCTTAGCAGGGAACAGTATGGCGCAGGGAAGAAAATGATTTTGAGTTTGCAAGATTAAATAGTAACATTAAAATTAGAATAAATTGAAAGAGTGAGTTGTTGGTATGACACAGTAAGAGAGTTAAGAGAGAGTATGAATGTGCTAATATATTAACAAGTTGCATTTCTCCTGATGTATCAATATACTGATGTATGAATGTATTAATGTGCTAATGAATCGATATACATAAGAACAGACCATTTTTAAGAACAATAATAGGCCATAAGTTCAAACAAGCCTATCCATTTATCTAGATCAACTGCACCTACCCACCTTCTCCCAATCTTCAGAAACACATCCAATTGTCTCTTGAGCCCATCTCCAGTTTAATCTTCTTTCCTGGTAACTTAATCAATGAAGCTATTACTCTTGGGGTGAACAAGTTTCCCCTGACACTCCTTCTTACTCCTAACTTTTTAATTTTAATTTGTTCTGCCTGGGATTTGAACCCTTCACCCACAGTGAATCATTTTCTGGATCACCACAAAGTTTCCTCTTTCCAAAGAAAACACGTCTAACTTCCTTAACCTTCCGGTTATATGTCCTTATGTAATATAGATTCATGGACTGATGTATCAACATATTAATGAAATAATATTCTAAAGCTGTAAAAGCTGAGAAGCCAGGTGTCGTCTGAAAGGGGTTTAGCAACTTCCTGTGTACTTACATGCTCCCTGCATACTTTCACTAATCTTTCAGAGAATTGTAGCAAGGTTCTGCTCATGTTTGGACTTGCTTGACTCACACCTGCTTTTATACTTGAGGCAAAATAGTGCAGTTCAGGCTTCAATTGTTTGAAGGTGATAATAGTTTTCCTTGCAGTCTCAGAGCCATACGTGCACACCTTATGTTTAGTGCCTGTAACTCTTTCACCTACATCAATGTGTCATTCTCTGCACTCTATCTCAACTAGCCCATCACATTTAACTATCCTCAGTCAAGAGCATAGGACAATCTAAAATAGAGATTGTCTTTCATGATGTTCCTTTACTGGACAATCTTAAGCAGGGATGCATTCTCTTCCCAGACTACCTGACTGAGGCTGGGAAACTGAACCACTAGAAGAAAGGTGGGTGTGATGTCCCAGCTCTGCAGTAATGTAAAGAACTTGCATTTATATAGCACCTTTCACATGCTCAGGATGTCCCAAAGTGCTTTGCAGCCAATGAAGTACTGTTGTAATGTAGGGGAACAAGGTACAACAAGACTCCACGAACAGCAGTGTAATGAATGATCAGATAATCTGTTCTCGTGATATTGTTTGAGGAACAAATGTTAGCCAGGACATCAGGAGAACTCCCCCGCTCTTCCAATAGTGCCATGGGATATTTATGTCCAGCTGGGAGGGCAGACAGGGCCTCGGTTTAACGTCTCATCTGAAAGACGACACCTGTGACAGTGCAACGCTCCCTTTGTACTGCACTGAAGTGTCAACCTGGATTTGTGGACTGTGGCTTGAACCCATGACCTTCTGACTCAGAGGTGAGAGTGCTACTACTGAGCCAGGGCTGATACTTTTATTTAATATTTTAATAGTAATCACTAGCACAGCCTCTAATACACTACCCACTGTTTGTGTTTGCTCTTTAATAGTCATTATTTGAACAGCAAGATCCCACAACCAGCTAGTTATTGCTTTTGGTAGAGTTGGTTAAAGGTAGAATGTTGGCCAAAGCACCAGGTGAACTGCCTGATCTTCTTCAAGTAGTATACACTGGAATCTTTAACATCCACTGAAACAGGAAGTTGGTACCTTTTTAATTTTTAAATTTTTTTAAATTTCACAAGCTGGAATGTTCCTCATAGGGTTAAATTTTCTATTGACTTATTTGCCACTACAAACGCCACATAACATTTCCACACTGCAAACCTTGGGGTCCTGGGAAAATGTCGGGTGATGTTGTTGCAGCTGTGCAGAGTGGATGCAGACCATAGCAAGAGGAATGTGTCAAGAATGATTGAAAGGTTTTATTTCATAGATTAATATAATTAGAAATAATATCCTGCTAACTGTTTGATTCAGGCCACATTCATCATACTGCTTACACGGTGAGAACAAGGCAAGTACACTCAAAACAAAGTACATTCAAAATTACTCAATAAATTTTTATTTTAAAAAAAAACTGTTTGTCTATCTATAATATATTACAAAGATTGCATTTACCATAGAATACCTTGTGCAAATGAACCTTACACCATGTGTGACAATTTGTATGTCAGAACGTATAATTATAAAACCCGACGTCATTGTTTTATAACGGTTAAATCCTATGTTACTATTTTATAGTGTTAAAACTTCATGTCCGCGGCTGCAGCCTTCTATCGATGGCTTCCTGCTCGGCAGCCGGCCAGTCTCTCAATCTGGTTGGCTGCCAAGTGGGAAACGGAGTATAACAATTATAGAGGCTATGCTGTTAAATTCAGCAGGACCTCATCATTTCTGGGATTCCCCCCTCCATAAACACGCACCCGCACTCCATCACCTCCCAGTAAATATTGGGGTCACAAAATCAGCTGTGGAGGGAACAATTCCACCACAGAAAAATAAGAAAAAAACTGTTGGAAAACAATCTTACAGTGTTGTCTTTACAGCTCCCTCTTTCTAAGAAGATACCAGTTCTACAATGTCTCAAACATTTTAATTTGACCTGTCAATTAAACAAAACCAGCATTCTCATCTACAACCTGAACTGTAAGAAGCTCAGTATTCATTTCAAGAATACAGTACAATTAAGAACATAATTTAAGAATTAGGAGCAGGAGTAGGCCATACGGCACTTCGAGCCTGCTGTGCCTTCAATAAGATCATGGCTGATCTTCGACCTCAACTCCACTTTCCCGCCCGATTCCCATATTCTTTGATTCCTCTCGAGTCCAAGGGGGAGAAATTGGCCTCCTTTGCCCCTCCCGTTAGTGCCTCCAGCGGGGTGATAACGCGCGCTACTGCGACGACCCGCGAACTTGCCTTGCAGGTGAATGACGGTGGTAACCACTAATGCTACGATCTGCGCCCTGGAGATCGCGCAGTGCCCCGGTACCATCCCAGATGCAAACTTCGGCTCCGCCCCCTGCTACATTGCTGGGCGTCAACATCGGCAGCTGCAGGAGGCGTTGTAAGGTAGGTCGGCCGCTTGGGAAGTGGTATTTAAAGGGATTGCCGGTGAGGTAAGTGAAAAATCTTTTATGAACCCTCTGTGCATTTTATTTTACGTTTGCGACCCGCCACTGCCTGCTTGAGGCTGGTCATCGTGGATCGTTGAGTAGGGGCATCGATTTATTGCACAGCCTGCAGCAATGGCCCATCTCTTTAAGGGAGGGAAGGAGCCTCTGATCTCGGAAGCGCTGCCCTGGACATTATACATAAGAACATAAGAAATAGGAACAGGAGTAGGCCATTTGGCCCCTCGAGCCTACTCCGCCATTCAGTATGATCATGGCTGATCTGATCATGGACTCAGCTCCACTTCTCCGCCCACTCCCCATAACCCTTTACTCCCTTATTGCTCAAAAATCTATCTATCTCAAAAATCTTAAATATATTCAATGACCCAGCCTCCACAGCTCTCTGGGGCAGAGAATTCCACAGATTCACGACGCTCTGAGAGAAGAAATTCCTCCTCATCTCAGTTTTAAATGGGCGGCCCATTATTCTGAGACTATGTCCCCTAGTTTTAGATATCCCTATGGTTGGAAATATCCTCTCTGCATCCACCTTGTCGAGCCCCTTCATTATCTTATAACTTTTGACAAGATCACCTCTAATTCTTCTGAACTCCAATGTGTATAGGCCCAACCTCCTCAACCTATCCTCATAAGCCAACCCCCTCATCTCCGGAATCAACCTAGTGAACCTTCTCTGAACAGCCTCCAATGCAAGTATATCCTTCCTTAAATACGGAGAACAAAACTGTACGCAGTACTCCAGGTGTTGCCTCACTAATACCCTGTACAGTTTTGTAGTAGGACTTCTCTGCTTTTATACTCTATCCCCCTTGCAATAAAGGCCAACATTCCATTTGCCTTCTTGATTACTTGCTGTACCTGCATACTAACTTTTAGTGTTTCATGCACAAGGATCCCAGGTCCCTCTGTATTGCAGCACTTTGCAATTATTCTCCATTTAAATTATAATTTGCTTTTCTATTATTTCTGCCAAAGTGGATAACCTCACATTTTCCCAAATTATACTCCCTCCAAATTTTTGCCAACTCACTAAGCCTGTCTATATCCCTTCTTTTACACGCTTTTCTCCTCATTGGAATATATTTTTCTTGAGAGTTCTGAAATATCTCCTTAAATGTACGCCACTGTCCGACCCTTTAATCCACTTTAGTCAACTCTGCCCTTATACCTTCATAGTCTCACAGAAGTGTGTTGCAAGAGCACAGGCTCCCGTAGCTGTGGGGTGCGGTGACCTCAGTTACAGAGATGGCACGTGCTGATCCTGTTAAAGAGGAACTACAGTTTACAGTTGGTCGTTGCTAAAGAGGATTTGGGGTGACATTTCTGTCAGTGGAATGACTCCAGCCTAATCTTGATGAAATAAGTACCCCACCCACTTGAAATAGGGACCTTCTTTCCCACTTTGAAGTCATTTCCAACTCCCCACCATTTGAGCACAGCAACTCCAGCCCCTACATACACTGCTGCATTTCTCATCTCCCCTCTCTTTCTAAGAAAGAAAGAATTTGCATTTATATAGCGCCTTTCATGACCATCGGACATCCCAAAGTGCTTTACAGCCAATTAAGTACTTTTAGAAGTGTAGTCACTGTTGTAATGTAGGAAACACGACAGCCAATTTGCACATAGCAAGCTCCCACAAACAGCAATGTGACAATCTGCTTTAGCGATGTTGGTTGAGGGATAAATATTGGCCAGGACACCAAAGATAACTTCCTTGCTCTTTTTCGAAATAATGCAATGGGATCTTTTATGTCCACCTGAGTGGCCAGACGGGGCCTTGGTTTAAGGTCTCATCTGAAAAATGGCACCTCCGACATATAGAAACATAGAAACATAGAAAATAGGTGCAGGAGTAGGCCATTCGGCCCGTCGAGCCTGCACTGCCATTCAATGAGTTCATGGCTGAACATGCAACTTCAGTACCCCATTCCTGCTTTCTCGCCATATCCCTTGATCCCCCTAGTAGTAAGGACTACATCGAACTCCTTTTTGAATATATTTAGTGAATTGGCCTCAACAACTTTCTGTGGTAGAGAATTCCACAGGTTCACCACTCTGGGTGAAGAAGTTTCTCCTCATCTCGGTCCTAAATGGCTTACCCCTTATCCTTGGACTGTGACCCCTGGTTCTGGACTTCCCCAACATTGGGAACATTCTTCCTGCATCTAACCTGTCTAAACCCGTCAGAATTTTAAACGTTTCTATGAGATCCCCACTCATTCTTCTGAACTCCAGTGAATAGATGCCCAGTTGATCCAGTCTTTCTTGGTATGTCAGTCCCACCATCCCGGGAATCAGTCTGGTGAACATTCGCTGCACTCCCTCAATAGCAAGAATGTCCTTCCTCAAGTTAGGAGACCAAAACTGCACACAATTCTCCAGGTGTGGCGTCACCAAGGCCCTGTACAACTGTAGTAACACCTCCCTGCCCCTGTACTCAAATCCCCTCGCTATGAAGGCCAACATGCCATTTGCTTTCTTAACCGCCTGCTGAACTTGCATGCCAACCTTCAATGATTGCTGTACCATGACACCCAGGTCTCGTTGCACCTCCCCTTTTCCTAATTTGTCACCATTCAGATAATAGCCTGTCTCTCTGTTTTTACCACCAAAGTGGATAACCTCACATTTATCCACATTATACTTCATCTGCCATGCATTTGCCCACTCACCTAACCTATCCGAGTCACTCTGCAGCCTCATAGCATCCTCCTCGCAGCTCACACTGCCACCCAACTTAGTGTCATCCGCAAATTTGGAGAAACTACATTTAATCCCCTCGTCTAAATCATTAATGTACAATGTAAACAGCTGGAGCCCCAGCACAGAACCTTGCGGTACCCCACTAGTCACTGCCTGCCATTCTGAAAAGTACCCATTTACTCCTACTCTTTGCTTCCTGTCTGCCAACCAGTTCTCAATCCACGTCAGCACACTACCCCCAATCCCATGTGCTTTAACTTTGCACATTAATCTCTTGAATGGAACCTTGTCGAAAGCCTTCTGAAAGTCCAAATACACCACATCAACTGGTTCTCTCTTGTCCACTCTACTGGAAACATCCTCAAAAAATTCCAGAAGATTTGTCAAGCATGATTTCCCTTTCACAAATCCATGCTGACTTGGACCTATCATGTCACCTCTTTCCAAATGCGCTGCTATGACATCCTTAATAATTGATTCCATCATTTTACCCACTGCCGATGTCAGGCTGACCGGTCTATAATTCCCTATTTTCTCTCTCCCTCCTCTTTTTAAAAAGTGGGGTTACATTGGCTACCCTCCACTCCATAGGAACTGATCCAGAGTCTATGGAATGTTGGAAAATGACTGTCAATGCATCCGCTATTTCCAAGGCCACCTTCTTAAGCACTCTGGGTGCAGTTCATCAGGCCCTGGGGATTTATCGGCCTTCAATCCCATCAACTTCCCCAACACAATTTCCCGACTAATAAGGATTTCCCTCAGTTCTCCTTCTTACTAGACCCTCTGACCCCTTTTATATCCGGAAGGTTGTTTGCGTCCTCCTTAGTGAATACCGAACCAAAGTACTTGTTCAATTGGTCTGCCATTTCTTTATTCCCCGTTATGACTTCCACTGATTCTGACTGCAGGGGACCTCGTTTGTCTTTACTAACCTTTTTCTCTTTACACATCTATAGAAGCGTTTGCAGTCCGTCTTAATGTTCCCTGCAAGCTTCCTCTCGTACTCTATTTTCCCTGCCCTAATCAAACCCTTTGTCCTCCTCTGCTGAGTTCTAAATTTCTCCCAGTCCTCGGGTTCGCTGCTATTTCTGGCCAATTTGTATGCCACTTCCTTGGCTTTAATACTATCCCTGATTCCCCTAGATAGCCACGGTTGAGCCACCTTCCCTTTTTTATTTTTACACCAGACAGGGATGTACAATTGTTGTAGTTCATCCATGTGGTCTCTCAATGTCTGCCATTGCCCATCCACTGTCAACCCCTTAAGTATCATTCGCCAATCTATCCTAGCCAATTCACACCTCATACCTTCAAAGTTACCCTTCTTTGAATTAACTGGTCTCTGAATTAACTGTTTCATTCTCCACCCTAATGTAGAATTCCACCATATTATGGTCACTCTTCCCCAAGAGGTCTCGCACAACGAGATTGCTAATTAATCCTCTCTCATTACACAACACCCAGTCTAAGATGGCCTCCCCCCTAGTTGGTTCCTCGACATATTGGTCTAAAAAACCATCCCTTATGCACTCCAGGAAATCCTCCTCCACCGTATTGCTTCCAGTTTGGTTAGCCCAATCTATATGCATATTAAAGTCACCCATGATAACTGCTGCACCTTTATTGCATGCAGCCCTAATTTCCTGTTTGATGCCCTCCCCAACATCACTACTACTGTTTGGAGGTCTGTACACAACTCCCACTAATGTTTTTTGCCCTTTGGTGTTCTGCAGCACTACCCATATAGATTCCACATCATCCAAGCTAATGTCCTTCCTAACTATTGCATTAATCTCCTCTTTAACCAGCAATGCTACCCCACCTCATTTTCCTTTTATTCTATCCTTCCTGAATGTTGAATACCCTTGGATGTTGAGTTCCCAGCCCTGATCATCCTGGAGCCACGTTTCTGTAATCCCAATCACATCATATCTGTTAACATCTATTTGCACAGTTAATTCATCCATCTTATTACAGATACTCTTTGCATTAAGACACAAAGCCTTCAGGCTTGTTTTTTTTTTAACACCCTTTGTCCCTTTAGAATTATGATGTAGTGTGGCCCTTTTTGTTTCTTGCTTTTGTTTATGCGGACTTCCACTATTGCTTTTTACCTTTCTATCATCTGTTTCTGACTCCATATTACTTCGCCCTGACTCGCTGCAAAGGTTCCCATCCCCCTTTTATTAGTTTAAACACTCCCAAACTGCATTAGCAAATGTTACCCCCAGGACATCAGTTCCAGTCCTGCCCAAGTGCAGACCGTCCCTTTTGTACAGGTCCCACTTCCCCCAGAACTGATTCCAATGTCCCAGGAATTTGAATCCCTCCCTCTTGCACCACTACTCAAGCCACTTATTTATTCTAACTAACCTGCTCCCTCTACTCTGATTAGCATGTGGCACTGGTAGCAATCCAGAGATTACTACCTTTGAGGTCCTACTTTATAATTTAACTCCTCGCTCCCTAAATTCAGCTTGTAGGATCTCTTCCCGCTTCTTACCTATATCATTGGTACCTATATGCACCACGACAACTGGGTGTTCGCCCTCCCTCTCCAGAATGCTCTGCAGCCTCTCCGAGACATCCTTGCACCAGGGAGGCAACATACCATCCTGGAGTCTCGGTTGCAGCCGCAGAAACTCCTATCTATTCCCTTTACAATAGCTCTCCCACTCTTTTTCCTGCTCTTCTGTGCAGCAGAGCCACCCATGGCGCCATGAACCTGGCTGCTGGTGCCTTCCCCTGGTAAGTCATCTCCCCCAACAGTATCCAAAACGGTATATCTGTTTTGGAGGGAGATGACCGCAGGGGACTCCTGCACTACCTTCCTGCTCTTGCCTTGTCTCTTGGTCACCCATTCACTATCTGTCCTAACCCTTACCTGCGGCGTGACCAACTCACTAAATGTGCTATCCACAACATTCTCAGCATCGCGCATGCTCCAGAGTGAGTCCATCTGCAACTCCGGTGCTGTCACTGCAGCACTCCCTCAGTACCTCCTTGTTACCTCCTCAAAAAATTCAATCAATTTCGTCAGACAAGATCCTTCCCTGAACAAATCCACGCTGACTGTCTTTGATTAATCGATACTATCCTCAAGTGACAATTTATACTGTCCCTCAGAAGTTTTTTCAATACTTTTCCCACCACCGAGGTTAGGCTGACTGGCCTGTAATGACTCGGTTTATCCCTTTCTCCCTTTTTAAACAACGGGTCTCCCATTTAAAGCAATGCACTGCCTGAAAGGATGGAGGAAGCAGATTCAATAGTAACATTCAAAAAAGAATTGCATAAATACTTGAAGGGAATTTATTTCAGGTCCATGGGGAAGAGCAAGTGAGTGAGATTAATTGGGTAGCTCTACAAAGAGCCAGCACAAGCATGTGGGCCGAAAGTCCTCCTTGTGTAATGTATTATTCTATGATTCAAATGATTGGGGAAGAACTCAATCATTTAGTTTGATATCGTTTATAGATTTTGAAGGTGTGTAACATGTCTAAAAGTTAGGCCTGACAACATGTGTACCTGGCTGCTTGCAAGAACTGGACTTTAGTGTGAAATAAAAATGGATCAGTGACCTAGCATGTCAGGATGATGTGATCAGATGCAAAGTACAACACAGAAGTATGCTGCAGGAGCACAGGTTCTCGTAGCTGTGGGGTGCAGTGACCTCAGTTACAGAGATGGCACGTGCTGATCCTGTTAAAGAGGAAATACAGTTTACAGTTGGTCGTTGCTAAAGAGTATTTGGGGTGACATTTCTGTCAGTGGAATGACTCCATTCTAATCTTGATGAAATAAGTACCCCACCGACTTGAAATAGGGGCCTTCTCTCCCACTTTGAAGTAATTTCCAACTCCTCACCATTTGAATATACACTGGTGCATTTTCCATCTGCCCTCTCTAACAGCATTTCCTGTCCTGCGACTGGATTCATTGGGAGGGGGACAGGTGAAACTCTTCATGTGATATCTTTGAAACTAAACAATAAATCTGCTATTAGAGTTTATTAGAAGTTCAGGTCATGACCCCGAGCCTGACCTAATACTAAAAGGGGTGATGATTCCATAGTAACATGTCCTAAATCTGTACACAAACAAGAGCAGATTGATGTGCACAGTGTTTAAATAATATCATTGTGTTGCTAGTAGTATCCTGGGCTTACATTTTACAATTAATTTAACTCCGGTTAATTGCACAAGCTGTATTGCCTACAGATTTCAAACCAATTTGTTTTGGTTTTGAGTATTTTACACCCTTAGCTTCACAAAGAATTATTATATTTAAGTGATTCAAAATACAGTAGGCCTCAGTAATCACAGACTAGCAGAATCACACTGTGTTCCCATTACAGATGTATAACTCGCATCAAGTCCCCTTCACCCATCACCCCAGTGTTTGCCAACCTGCATTGGCTCCCGGTTGAGCAACGCCTACTGTCATGTATTCAACCAGCATTGTAACCCATGTATAAACTGACCTAAGTTGTACACCGTGAGAACATTGACCACTCGGTGGGAGACACTCCTAACCTGGACCTTCAGGTAGAAAAGGGGAAGCTCCACCCACCTTCATCACTTGAGTGCTAAGGAATAAAGGACAGGTCACAGACTGACCTCTCAAGCATGGGCCTCGTGTGCATTTATACTGTGTAGTAAGGACGTATCAATGGCGACAAGAAACTGGGATTTAAACCACGCGAGCATGGCCACTAGCAGAACAGACGAGAGGTACTGTGGTAAGGAATGGTTGGGACAGAGATTCAACATTGTTAAAGCAGCACACAGTTCTCCAGGCAGACAAGGGCAGTCAGGCATGCCCCACCATGTAGTCGAACCCAGAGGAGGAGTTTGACAGAGACAATGGCAATCTGAACAGCGATTCACGCCATTGCAAGGGACAATGCGGCCAGTAATGGGGCCATCAACACCTGTTAATGGTGCACTCGAGGACAATAACAGGGGCAGTCAGGGACGATCGACTGGCAAGGGACCTTTTGTTTCAAACCGCAACTCATGCTGGAGGCGTGGAGGCATACATTCAGCCGGAGTTTGCAGAGATGAGCAAAATACCTGCAGAAATTGCAGAAATGGACACTGGGGGAAATCGCTGGAAGCTGAAGTTCAGCGAGTTCATGTGGAGCACATATACAGTTCATACACCAGGACGCCACCGATAATGATGAAAGTGCTCCTCAATGGCATCCCAGTATCAATGGAGTTAGACACGGGTGCCAGCCAGTCCCTGATGGGTATCAAACAGTTCGAAAAGTTGTGGGCATCCAAGGCCAGGAGGCCAAAATTATCGTCGATTGACGCACAGCTATGGACTTACACAAAGCAGATCATTCCGGTGCAAGGCAGCGCCACGGTAGTCGTGACCCACAAAGATTCGGAGAACAGGTTGCCACTCTGGATTGTCCCAGGGGACGGTCCCGCACTACTGGGGAGGAGTTGGCTTGCTGTCATGAATTGGAAATGGGGCGACGTCAATGCAATTTCCTCTGTGGAGCGAGTATCATGCTCACAGGTCCTGGACAAATTTGACTCATTATTTCAACCCGGCATCGGCACTTTCATGGGGGCCAAGGTAGTGATTCACATAAACCCGGACGCCAGACCAGTACACCACAAGACCTGAGCGGTGCCATACGTGATGCGGGAAAAGATAGAAGGCGAATTGGACCGCCTGTTGAGGGAAGGCATCATCTCGCCAGTCGAATTCAGTGACTGGGCGAGCCCGATTGTGCCGGTGCTCAAGGCGGATGGGTCGGTCAGGATATGTGGCGATTACAAGGCCACCATCAATCGGGTGTCACTCCAAGACCAGTATCCGCTACCGAGAGCAGAGGACCTCTTTGCGACGCTATCTGGTGGCAAACTTTTTTCAAAATTGGACCTGACCTCAGCTTACATGACCCAGGAGCTGGCGAGTGAGTCGAAGAAGCTGACCAGCATCACGACACACAAGGGGTTGTTTGAGTACAACAGATGTCCGTTCGGGATTCGCTCGGCCGCCGCGATCTTCCAACGAAATATGGAAAGCCTCCTCAAGTCGATTCCAGGGACGGTGGTTTTTCAGGACAACATCCTCATTACGGGTTACGATACTGAAGAACACCTCCACAACCTGGAGGAGGTGCTACGCAGACTGGACCGGGTAGGTCTGCGACTGAAAAAGGTGAAGTGCGACTTCCTAGCTCCAGAGATAGAATTCCTGGGGATGAGGGTAGCCCTACTGCATCCAAGACGGAAGTGATCCAGAGAGCACCCTGACCCCGTTACACGACGGAGCTGTGTTCGTTCCTGGGGCTCCTGAACTATTTTGGTAACTTTCTTCCCAAATTGAGCACGCTGCTAGAGCCGCTACACGTGCTCCTTCACAAAGGTCGCGAATGGGTCTGGGGGACAGCCAGGAAAGGGCTTTTAATAGAGCACGCAATTTGTTATGTTCCAACAATCTGTTAATGCTATATGACCCATGTAAGAAACTTGTGTTAACGTGCGATGCGTCGTCCTATGGTGTCGGGTGTGTTGCAGCATGTCAATGCCAAGGGTTAGTTACAGCCGGTAGCTTATGCCTCCAGGAATCTGTCCCAGGCAGAAAGGGGCTACGGGATGGTAGAAAAGGAGGCGCTTGCATGTATATATGCGGTAAAGAAAATGCACCAGTACCTGTTTGGTAGGAAATTTGAGCTGGAGACTGATCACAAACCCCTAATGTCCCTTTTGGCCGACAACAAGGCCATAAATGCAAACGCATCGGCCCGCATACAGAGGTGGGCACTCATGTTAGCTGCCTATGACTACACAATTCAGCACAGACCGGGCACCGAAAACTGCGCCGATGCACTCAGCAGGCTCCCACTAGCCACCACTGAGGGGGCTACCGAGCATGGTGCTGAGATGGTCATGGCTGTTGAAGCTTTCGGAAGCGAAGGCTCACCCGTGACAGCCCGTCAGATTAAAGTCTGGACGAATAGAGACCTGCTATTGTCTCTAATCAAGAAATGTGTCCTGAATGGGGACTGGGCAGCCACGTACAGGGCATGCCCTGAGAAATTTAAACCATTTCACAGGCGCAAGGATGAACTCTCGATTCAGGCCGATTGCCTACTGTGAGGAAACCGCGTAGTCATGCCCCAGATGGGCAGAGAGGTGTTCATCAGAGAACTCCACAATGGGCACCCGGGAATTGTCACGATGAAGGCAATTGCCAGGTCACACGTTTGGTGGCCAGGGATAGACGCAGATCTGGAACTTTGTGTTCGCAGGTGCAACATGTGTGCCCAGCTGGGCCATGCGCTCAGGGAAGCCCCCCATAGCCCCTGGCCATGGCCCGCCAAGCCTTGGTCACGCATCCATGTGGACTACGCAGGTCCTTTCATGGGGAAAATGTTTTTGGTTGTAGTAGATGCCTACTCCAAATGGATCGAGTGTGACATTTTAAATTCAAGCACATCCTCTGCCACGGTAGAAAGTCTATGGGCAATGTTCGCTGCCCACGGTCTACCGGACATCTTGGTCAGCGACAATGGCCCGTGCTTCACAAGCACTGAATTCCAGGACTTCATGGCAGGCAATGGAATTAACCATGTTAGAATGGCACCGTTCAAGCCGGCCTCAAACGGCCAGGCAGAACGAGCAGTGCAGATAATCAAACGGGGGATGCTCAGATTCCAAGGGGGTTTCCTACAAACCCGCTTATCACGCCTCCTGTTGGCCTATAGATCCCGACCACACTCGCTCACAGGGGTTCCACCCGCAGAGCTACTAATGAAAAGGACGCTCAAAACCCGATTATCCCTTATACACCCCACCATGAAAGAAATTGTTGAGAGCAGACGCCAGTCACAATATGACTACCATGACAGGAATGCGAGGGCACGATGTATTGATGTAAATGATCCTGTTTTTGTCCTCAACTACGCTGCAGGGCCCAAATGGCTCGCAGGCACTGTGATTGCCAAAGAGGGAAATAGAATTCTGGTAGTTAAACTTACCAATGGACAAATCTGCCGCAAACATGTGGATCAAACAAAAAGGAGGTTCAGCAACCCCATAGAAGAAGCAGAGGAAGAACACAATATAGAGTTCACTCCACCACAGGTGACCGAACACCGGAACCAAAGGGAGAAGAGTCCAGTCAGTGTGGGCAGTCCGGACAGGCCTGAGGCACTGCAAACAGCAGACACTCAGGCCAGCGCCCAACAACCGGAGCCCCAACTCAGGCGCTCTACAAGGGAGCGTAAACCACCAGAGAGACTCAACCTGTGATCCCAATAAGACTTTGGGGGGGGAGGTGATGTCATGTATTCAACTGTCATTGTAACCCATGTATAATCTGACCTAAGTTGTACACTGTGAGAACACTGACCACTAGGTGGGAGACACTCCTAACCTGGACCTTCAGGTATAAAAGGGGTAGCTCCACCCACCTTCATCACTTGAGTGCTAAGGAATAAAGGACAGGTCACAGACTGACCTCTCAAGCATGGGTCTCGTGTACATTTATACTGTGTAGTAAGGACATATCACCTACATTTTAAAATTCTCATTCTTGTGTTCAAATCCCTCCCTCCCCTCCTTTACTCTGTATCCTCCTCCAGCCCTGCAACCCTCTGAGAATTCTGTGCTCACTCAATTCTGGCCTCATGCGCATCCCCAATTTCCTTCGCTTTATCATTGACAGAAGTACCTTCAGCTGCCTAGGCTCTAAGCTCTGCAATTCCCTCCATAAATGTTCCTGCAGATGCATTTCCACAGGGGGGCTGATTTCCTTCTCCTTGGGATGGAGAGAGCCAACATTCCTATGTAATCAGGTGGTGTGACTGGGTCTCCAAGAGCCACTGGAAACCCTCCACTCCCCCTGTGATGGAATGATTTGAACTATGAATCCGATGTTAGGATGCATACTTGACTCTGGGTTGGAGAGTCTTCCAACACTCTGCCACGAGTTAAGACACTGTGCTATCAAATGCTTCTAGATTACTGTTCATGTGCCCAGCTGCCCCCTGTTCCACACAGCAAACTGGATAGACCCTGTTCAAGGATTGCACAGCACAATCGATCCATTTTTCCCTGGCTAAACAAAAAGTGCCAAGAAGGTTAAAGTCTAAACCCATGGTGAAATGATCTGCCATGTAACTCGTTCACAAAATTCTGAGTGGAAAGAACATGTGTTGCAGCATCCTGTGTTGGAGTGGAAGTTGCATTACGTTGCACAATTACTTGTGCTCTTCAAATGCACACTCAGTATTGACCAATGCATTTACTGTTCATCTGTTGGTTGACAGCAACGGTAGTTTTTAATGTTCCAAAACATTAATTCATTCATAGCATGTGGGTGTCGCTGTCAAAGTCAGCATTTATTGCCTATCCTAATTGCCCTTGAGAAGGTGGTGGTGAGCCGGCTTCTTAAACCGCTGCAGTCCGTGTGGTGAAGCTGCTCCCACAGTGCTGTTAGGGAGGGAGTTCCAGGAATTTTGACACAGTGACAATGAAGGAACGGCGATATATTTCCAAGTCAGGATGGTATGTGACTTGGAGAGGAACTTGCAGGTGGTGGTGTTCCCATGCGTCAGCTCCCCTTGTCCTTCTAGATGGTAGAGGTTGTGGGTTAGGAAGGTGCTGTCGAAGAACCATTGGCGAGTTGCTGCAATACATCTTGCAATTGGTACACACTGCAGATATGGTGTGCCAGTGGTGGAGATTGTGAATTTTTAACGTGCTGGATGGGGTGGCAATCAAGCGGACTGCTTTGTCCAAGATGGTGACGAGCTCCTTTGTTGTGGGAGCTGCACTCATCCAGGCAAGTGGAGAGTATTCCATCACGCTCCTGACATGTGCCTGGTAGATGGTAAAAAGGCTTTGGGGAGTGAGGTGAGACACTTTCTGCAGAATACCCAGCCTCTGACTTGCTTTTGTAGCCACAGTATTTATGTGGCTGGTCCAGTTAAGTTTCTGGTCAATGGTGTTCCCCAGGATGTTGATGGTGAAGGATTTGACGATGGTAATGCAATTGAATGTTGAGGGGAGGTGGTTAGACTTTCTCTAGTTGGAGATGGTCATTGCCTGGCACTTGTATAGTACAAATGTTATTTGCCATTTATCAGCCCAAGCCTGAATGTTGTCCAGGTCTTGCAGCATGTGGGCACGGACTGCTCCATTATCTGAGAGTTGTCTACTTAGGCAGGACCTTGGAGTCAAGGATGGCTTGCTTCCACACTAATATGAGTTCTCAGGTGTCCGGTCTGTTGCTGTTGGGGTTGTCCATGAGGATCCTGACGTTCTAGGCCCCGAACTTTATTTTAAAGGGTGGTAGATGCCTGTGCGTGAATTCTGTTAATGTGGGGTGGCCGTTGCATATCAGCTACCACACGGCTTGACAGAGCAAGGTCTTGGTCCAATGGCAAGGAGATCCAATATGATTGGAGACCAGACTCTGCTGCCTGAGCCTAGCACACACATACATAATCCAACTGTCCCCCTCCCTCCTTCCCACAGGTCAGAGAACACAGAGTAGGCCTCCCGACCTCGTTGCTGGTCCATGCTGCACCTTCCCTGGGACCCGACCTCGCTCCTGCTCTACACTGCGCCACTCCTGGGCCTCGACCTCGCTGCTGGGTCCCGACCTCGCTCTTGGGTCCTGACCTCGCTCCTGGGCCCCGTCCTTACTCTTGGGCCCCATCCTCGCTGCACCTCTCCTGGGCCACACTCCTCCCAACCTCGCTCCTGGGCCCCTTCCTCGCTGTTGGGCCTTGACCCCGCTACTGGACCTTGACATCACTGCTGGGCTCAACTTCGCTCCTCCGGACCTCGTTCGACCTCGCTGCTCCTTCCGACCGTGCTCCTCCTGACCTCTCTCCTCGCGACCACTGTGCAACCATCAGCAAACATCCCCACTTCTGACCTTATGATGGAGGGAAGGTCATTGATGAAACAGCTGAAAATGGTTGGGCCTAGGACACTGCGCTGAAGAAACTCCTGCTGCAGTGATGTCCTGGGCTGAGATGATTGGGCTCCAGCAACCACAACCATCTTCTTTGCTGCTAGGTATGACTCCGATTTCTCCCGATTCCCATTGACTTAAATTTTACTAGGGTTCCTTGATGCCACACTCGGTCAAATGCTGCCTTGACTCGCACCTCACCTCTGGAATGCAGTTCTTTTGTCCATGTATGGACCGAGGCTGCAATGAGGTCTGAAGCTGAGTGGTCCTGGCAGAATCCAAACTGAGCACCGGTGAGCAGGTTATTGGGGAGTAAATGCATTTGATCGTACTGTCAACGACGCCTTCCATCACTTTTCTGGTGATTAAAGAGTAGACTCATGGGGTGGTAATTGGCCGGATTGGATTTGTCCTGCTTTTTATGGACTGGACATACCTGGGCAATTTTCCATTTTGTCAGCCAGTGTTGTAGCTTTACGGGAACAGCTTGGCTGGAGGTGCAGCTAGTTCTGGAGCACAAGTCTTCAGCACTACAGCCAGGATGTTGTCGGGACCCAAAATTTTTGCTATCCAGCGCGCTCAGAGGTTTCCTGATATCACGTGGAGTGAATCGAATTGGCTGAAGACTGGCTTCTGTGATGGTGGGGACCTCAGGAGGAGACAGAGATGGATCGTCCACTCAGCACTTCTGACTGAAGATGATTGCAAATGCTTCAGCCTTGCCTTGTGCACTCACGTGCTGGGTTCTGCCATCATTGAGGATGGGGATGCCCATGGAGCCTCCTCCTCCTGTTAGTTGTTTAATTGTCCACCAACATTCACGACTGGATGTGGCAGCACTGCAGAGCTTTGATCTGATCTGATGGTTGTGGGTCGCTTCGCTCGTGCCATAGCACTCTGCTTCTGTATATGCACTATGCATATGTTGTAGCTTCAGTGGGTTGGCACCTCATTCTTAAGTACGCCTGGAGCTGCTCCTGGCATGCTCTTTTGCACTCCTCATTGAACCAGGGTTGGTCCCCAGGCTTGATGGTAATGGTAGAGTGAGGAATATGCCGGGTTATGAGGTGGAATAAAATTCTGCTGCTGCTGATAGGCCACAGCGCCTCATGAATGCCCAGTTTTAAGATGCTAGATCTGTTCTGAACCTATCCCATTTAGCACGGTGGTTGTGCCACACAACACGATGGGAGGGTGTCCTCAGTGTGAAGACAGGACTTCATTTCCACACTGAGGACACCCTCCGTCGTGTTGTGTGGCACTAAAGCTCAACTTTATTCTTCTTCTTCCCCACCTTCACTCCACTGACATCCTCAAACATCGCAAGATTCCATTCAACTCATCCTAGTGTTTCCATTCACATTAGTGAAGACTAGTATTTTATAAGGCTAATAACTTATCCTGGCCCTCTCTCAGTTCCACTCTTGAGCTAGTTGCTGTGGTGTCCAAGAACGATATACACGGATACCCCTTTGATTTTTTGCACTGTCTATGAATCACCTTAGCTTCTCTCAATGCCTCCGCCCAAAGGGCCTGGGAGGAATTGGGAACTCACTCTGTGGGTGACTAGCAATGCAGAGCTGACTCCATCAGTTTTTTGGTACAAAATGCTGGTATCTAGCAGTGTGATGTCCTTGCTTGCATTTGCTCTTTTCTTTGCTTGGAGGTTGCATGTACCACGGACATCATTTTGTAACAGCAACATAACATTACTGTATGATAGCCATGTGCACATGTGCTTGTTGAACCTGAAGAATCTCAATATACAAAACTTGCAACCAAGAAACTCATTAATATGTTGATCCTTTAATTTAGTAACATATTGATCTGTAAACTCTAATATACTAATCTCTAAACACTAATATTCTAACCCCAGAACACAGTTTTCTCTAGTTAAACATTCAGAAGACTTCAAAGCCCTCGTCACAAACTCTGTACCCTCTCCACCAATTCCACCCCCCTCCCAGCCACTGTTTCAAGCTGAATCAGACTGTTTGTAAACTCAACATTTTATTCGACCCTGAGCTGAGCTTCCGACTCCATATTCTCTAATCGCAAAGGCTGCTTGCTTTTACCTTCATAACATTGCCTGCCTCTACCTGTACCTTAGCCCAAATGCAGCTAAAACCCTCACCCTTTTCTCTGTTATTTTAGTGGGCTTTAAAATTGAGAAGATATTTCCAATAAACCTGTTAAGCGTTCGTACAACACTATCCCGCAGCGCAATTTCAAGTTCAAACTTCTTAAAGGGCCACAGTCTTCATGAAAAAAAATGGCAAACTATAGTCACATGATGTATTAACATTTAATAGTATTTGAACAATTATCCAGCACGTACATAAAAGTCTGAATTTTAATGGGGAGGGCAAGGGCTCGAGGCGTTTGGAAAACCTGGGAGAACAGGGCCCGATTTGAATGAGAAGCCTCTGTTTCCCACCCACAGCCAGCCAGATTGAGAAGCTGGCTGGCTCCAGGTGGGTAGGCCTGTGGTCCTAGGCTGCAGAGAGGAGGGATGGAGGGATCGCATGGGGGCCAGGAGCGGCAAGAAGATGGGAGGGGGTGGGGGCCGTGAAGAAGATTAGGGGGTCAGAGGAGCAGCACAGGGTAGGGGGGCTGGGAAGAAGATCGGAGGCCAGAGGAGCAGCATGGGGTTTTCCGGGAAGAGTGGGAAAACACAGACTAGATCAGCTGCTTCGACTTCTTGCCCAACGGCAAGACATTCATCTCCATCAGCGATGATGACTCTCTCGTCCTGTACGACAGCCAGGAGGGGAAACCGAAGAGGACACTGTATAGTAAGAAGTATGGGCCAGACGTGAACAGATACACACATGTAGGTTTACAGCTCTAACAAAATCGATGATACTATGCGGTACTTGTCATTAGATACTTCCATGGTCACAGCAAGAGAGTTGTAATGTTATATATGTCTCCTGTGGATGACACCATCATGTCCAGTTCCTTGGATAAAACTATCAGACTGTGGGACCTCAGATCACCTGACTGTCGGGGCTTAATGCATCTTCAGGGGAGGCCGGCCGAGTGGCGGCCCAAGAAGAATTGGGGGAGAGGGGTTCCGAAGAACATTGCTAGCTGGCCAGAGGAGCATGGGAGGGGGGTCCGAAGAAGATCGCGGACCGGCTAGAAAAGCAAGGGGGATTGGATCGCAGGTTGGAAAGTGGCTAGAAAAGCCAGCTGGGATGCAAGGGAGTGACCAGAAAATGGGGTCGGGGGGTCCTCATGGCGAGATCAGATGTCTGTGGTTGGAGGGGGGAGGGGGGGTGGCGGGGAAATTGGTGACTGGGGGATGAGGGGGAGATCGGAGGCCTCATGGGGGGCTAGGTTAGGCAGGGACCCTGGATCCAGGAGGTAAGTGTAAAGGCACTTACCTGCTGGATGCGCAGTTCTCGCCTTGCATTAGCTGGTGGGGTTCATGAGGTGTGCAAGACCCATCCAGCTAAAGTTAAAGGCAAAATGGAGGTTAAAGAAGAGGCTTCTAGCCTCATTATAATATTTAAATAGATAACCCTCCTCCTGCGGAGTAGATTGGCTGCCCGTTCCCGTTAAAACCAGAAGTGAGCGGAATGGACAATGGTGCGGGTTGGGATTCACATTTTTTAACACTTTAACTCCCCCCACACCCCTCAACCCACCCATTTTTTTAAGTTAAAATTTCCACCACAATGACAATGATACAAGAATTTTTGTCATTCTTCTCTCAAAACAAATAAAAATGTCTGCTTTGTCCCTTTAATGCTGGTTCACTGTGCTATAGGATGGTTGCTGGTTGGTAATGGCTTTTATTCCTCACCAATACTCCTCTAACAGGGAATGAGTTGGCAAACCAAATGGATGTGAGGGCTAGTAGACTCCTCCAATCCTATGGGAGAGAGAGGCTCCACAGTTATACCTCTCTCAGTATCTTCGCACAGTCAGGGTGTTTTCATTCCATGAATGTGCAGTACCTTCTGATCTTGGTACAACAGTTCCCACTCTGCTTTGGTGTCATGTCCCTCCTGTTGACTTTTTCTTCCATAAAGGGCTCCATGTACAGTGCCTGAAATTCTCTTTTGTCCAGTCAGTGTTTCGGTCTCTCTAGCATTTCTTGCCAACATTTCCTTGGCCCTGGTCAACAGGTTATAAATATCCTGTACATCAGTCCACAGTGTGCCTGTGGGCTGTGCACACAGTATTCTCCTTAGTGGCCTTTGTTTTGCTTTTTTCTCCACAGTGCAAATTCATTATTACAGATCCAATTACCCTCATGCTCAAGGTCTTTGTCGGCAAAATATCAATGTCTCCCTGCGAGAAACACGTCCCACTCCATTGTGGAAAATTCAGTTGCCCAGGTAAATTCTAAACGCCATAACTGCAGCAACAAAGATTGGTCTTATTATATGAATCTCTAACTGATTCCTTTCAGACTGCGTTATTGCAATGCTGTTTATGTTTAAATATTATTACTAAATATGCTTTTAAAATGCCAAATGTAGAGAGATTGATAACTTTGTTACAGCAGAATGGTAAATCTTAACTATCTAGGTTTCAATATGGGATGGAACAGCAAATACAGAACTGTTGAAAAGAGGGTTAGAACATGAGAATGAGGAGCAGGAGTGGGCCATATGGCCCTTTATTACTGGGGTGGGGACAAACCCAGGAGCACACCCTCTGGCACCAAGGTAAGTCAAGTCAGGGGAGCTATTTCGCCAGTGCGAAAGGCAGGAGCTCGGGGCAGAAGAAACTTTCCTGTGGTGCACTCCTGCTCCTCCTGGCCTCGCTAAGGAAAGTTTTGGCTTGCCCTAGAGGGTCTCGTTTTCATTGCTGCTCAGTAGGCTATTAAAATGCTATTATGGTCCTAACTACATTCTAGGACCCCAATTTGCATGTATTAATGAGGCTTCTGCCTGAGTCAACGGGTGCTTTGGCCACCTACAAAAAGGGCCTAATTAAGATAGCGCCGGGTGGGAATTGAGCAGGAAGGGTGCAACTATTTTGACTACACCCACCCAGTTAACACGGGATGAGATGAGTTAAAATTCCCCTTAAGTGAGGTTTAGAAGTCTCTATGCAGTGTCTTTATCATCTGCCTGGTCCCTACACTGCAAAGGTCACGCTGCTCACTCAGCATCCAACAGGTAAATTATAACAGCTACTGGTAAAGGGCAAGTGGGACTGTGGGACAGGAAGGCTCTGTTGTATTATTTTCTAGCATTTAAGTTTATATTGTGTGATCCTGCTGTTCGGTCAATGTGTGATCACTGTTACTCATGTAGAAAGTGTGGTTTTGTATCAAAGTACGCCTACGCTTACTTCATAAGGCCCAGGTTCTATGTATACACCTGATAAGTGTATCAGAGAATGGTGTCACCAGTTAACACATTAAAGAGTGTTTTGTGACAGTGTTGAGCTCGATCTGTTAAGGGCAGCACAGAACAATCTGTTGTTTGCCAGTGCTTGATTGTTTTATTCATGATGGTGATTTGTACCATCAGAAAATATTGTTTGTTCACAAGAGCTTGAGCAGGAAGCCTGAGCATTCTGAACCACACCTACTTTCAACAATTCGTTTTGCAATTCTGTTTAGTATTGTTGTCATGTTTGTAACCTTCACATAACTGTAACCTTTATGTAACAACACTGTACACTATACACCTGAGAAATGCACACCTTGACCACAGGGGGTGAACTTGTGGGAGACACTCCTCACCTGGTCATCCAGGTATATAAAGGGAGGTCCCACGCAGGGCCATCACTTCTTGATCCTGTGAATAAAGGTACAGGTCACAGAGTGACCTTGTCTCCAGTATGTGTCTCGTGTTGATTTGCTGTAGTGTGTAAGGACACAACAATTGTAAACATCATCATCATCATAGGCAGTCCCTCGGAATCGAGGAAGACTTGCTTCCACTCTTAGAATGAGCCCTTAGGTGGCTGAATAGTGCAATATGAGAACCACAGTCCCTGTCACAGGTAGGACAGATAGTCGTTGAGGGAAAGGGTGGGTGGGGTGTCTGGTTTTCTGCACGCTCTTTCTGCTGCCTCCGCTTGATTTCTGCATGCTCTCGGCGATGAGACTCGAGGTGCTCAGCACCCTCCCGGATGCACTTCCTCCACTTAGGGCGATCTTTGGCCAGGGACTCCCAGGTGTCGGTGCGGATGTTGCACTTTATCAGGGAAGCTTTAAGGGTGTCCTTGTAACGTTTTCTCTGCCCACCTTTGGCTCGTTTGCCATGAAGGAGCTCCGAGTAGAGCGCTTGCTTTGGGAGTCTCGTGTCTGGCATGCGGACAATGTGGCCTGCCCAGCGGAGCTGATCGAGTGTGGTCAGTGCTTAGATGCTGGGGATGTTGGCCTGGTTGAGGACGCTAATGTTAGTGTGTCTGTCCTCCCAGGGGATTTGTAGGATCTTGCAGAGACATCGTTGGTGTTATTTCTACAGTGACTTGAGGTGTCTACTGTACATGGTCCATGTCTCTGAGCCATACAGCCCTGTAGACAATGAGCTTGGTGGTAGATTTGAGGGCCTTGTCTTCGAACACTCTTTTCCTCAGGCGGCCGAAGGCTGCACTGGCACATTGGAAGCGGTGTTGAATCTCGTCATCAATGTCTGCTCTTGTTGATAGGAGACTCCCGAGGTATGGGAAATGGTCCACGTTGTCCAGGGCCGCGACCCGGATTTTGATGACTGGGGGGGCAGTGCTGTGCAGTAATGTAAATAGTACATGCACAGTATACCAGAATAAGGAATGATTTACATACATAGACAGTAACACGGGATATAAAAGAATAATTCATTCCCGCCTGACACTTTACTTAAGAACATAAGAAATCGGAGCAGGAAAAGGCCATACGGCCCCTTGAGACTGCCCCGCAATTTAATACGATCGTGGACTCGGGTCCACTTCCCTGCCCGCTCTTCATAATCCCTTATCCCCTTATCGTTCAAGAAATTGTCTATTTCTGTCTTAAATGTATTCAATGTCCCAGCTTCCACAGCTCTCTGAGGCAGCGAATTCCACAGATCCACAACCTTCTGAGAGAAGAAATTTCTCCTCATCTCAGTTTTAAATGGGCGGCCTCTTATTCTAAGATCATGTCCTCTAGTTCTAGTCTCCCTTATCAGCAGAAACATCCTCTCTGCATCCACCGTGTTAAGCCCCCTCATAATCTTATACGTTTCGATAAGATCACCTCTCATTCTTCTGAATTCCAATGAGTAGAGGCCCAACCTACTCAACCTTTCATCATAAGTCAACCCCCTCATCTCTGGAATCAACCTTATGAACCTTCTCTGAACTGCCTCATAAGAACATAAGAACATAAGAATTAGGAACAGGAGTAGGCCATCTAGCCCCTCGAGCCTGCTCCACCATTCAATAAGATCATGGCTGATCTGGCCGTGGACTCAGCTCCACTTACCCACCCGCTCCCCGTAACCCTTAATTCCCTTATTGGTTAAAAATCTATCTATCTGTGACTTGAATACATTCAATGAGCTAGCCTCAACTGCTTCCTTGGGCAGAGAATTCCACAGATTCACAACCCTCTGGGAGAAGAAATTCCTTCTCAACTCGGTTTTAAATTGGCTCCCCTGTATTTTGAGGCTGTGCCCCCTAGTTCTAGTCTCCCCGACCAGTGGAAACAACCTCTCCGCCTCTATCTTGTCTATCCCTTTCATTATTTTAAATGTTTCTATAAGATCACCCCTCATCCTTCTGAACTCCAACGAGTAAAGACCCAGTCTACTCAATCTATCATCATAAGGTACACTCAACCTATCTTCATAAGTCAACCCCCTCATCTCTGGAATCAACCTAGTGAACCTTCTCTGAACTGCCTCCAAAGCAAGTATATCCTTTTGTAAATATGGAAACCAAAACTGCATGCAGTATTCCAGGTGTGGCCTCACCAATGCCCTGTACAATTGTAGCAAGACTTCCCTGCTTTTATATTCCATCCCCTTTGCAATAAAGGCCAAGATTCCATTGGCCTTCCTGATCACTTGCTGTACCTGCATACTAACCTTTTGTGTTTCATGCACAAGTACCCACAGGTCCCGCTGTACTGCAGCACTTTGCAATCTTTCTCCATTTAGATAATAACTTGCTCTTTGATTTTTTTCTGCATGACCTCACATTTTCTAACATACTCCATCTGCCAAATTTTTGCCCACTCACTTAGCCTGTCTATGTCCTTTTGCAGATTTTGTGTGTCCTCCTCACGCATTGCTTTTCCTCCCATCTTTGTATCATCGGCAAACTTGGCTACGTTACACTTAGTCCCTTCCTCCAAGTCGTTAATATAGATTGTAAATAGTTGGGGTCCCAGCACTGATCCCTGTGACACCCCACTGGTTACTGATTGCCAATCCGAGAATGAATCATTTATCCCGACTCTCTGTTTTCTGTTCGTTAGCCTCTATCCATGCTTTATGACTACATTGTATCAAGGAGGACTTCCAAATTGGTAAAGGATCTAGCCACTAAACTCTAAATACTGTGTTAACCTAGTTTAACTTTTCTTTGTTGTCAGGGGATTGTTTCACCACACTGACTGTGACCCTGAAGAATAAATATGACAGTTGTTCAGTTTTTAAACTCCCAGAATTCTTCCCTCAACATTGGTTGAGCCTTGACATTCCTGAGACTAACTTCTAGAGTCTCACTTAAGCAATAAAAAGTTACCAATGAAAACTGTGACTTCCTTCAGAATAATCAGGAGAAGGTTTAAGATATGTGGATATTAATAGAAGCTGTCAGTCTTCCACAGGGTCACTAAAACAGCTGGTTTGCCCACTCCTGATGGTAGCCATTAAAATTCTTCATGATGTGGACTGTTTTTTTACATATCTCTACTGGAGTCTTAATGTTACCTCTCTGGGTGATCCAGATTCATTGTTAGGGTCTGAGAGCTCGATCATTTCAGATATCATCCAATTTGCTAGCGGTTTGAAGTGACTCACTGCTGATGCCTCAGTGTGGGCCCTACCTATCAAGACCTTGTGAGCCCAGGATCCAATCAGTATGGAGAATAGTCCAAACTAGAAGAATTATCAATGGCCACTCTCCTGTACCTTCAATTGCTCAGCTAAGAGTAGAAGTGGCATTTCTAAAATAGTGACGCAGTTTAAGTGGCAAAGAAGAGAACAACACAAGGTGGTGGAGATGAAAGAGGAGGATAGAAATGAAGAGGAAAGCACCCATTACTAATTAGAAACACAGGCAGAGTCAACCACCTACAGTTTAAGATCAGGTTGCTGGTTGTTAGGTCAAGGATGGCCAAGATTAAAGTTGCAATCGATGGTTGCCATATTTTTCAACAGTGACGCCTTTCACTGTCTCTGTGGATACGTGTTTTATGCCAATTTAATCCTGTACCATAAGAGACAAACTAAGCAGTAAGCAAAGGGACTAATGAGGCATCTGTAAAATAGTCTATAACTCCAAACAGCAGCCAGTGATAGTCAAGCAGATTTTTCAAGGTTGAGAATATGATTGGGCTCTAGCACTGAAAATAAAACTATATTTGTCCCAACTTGTCATACGTCCTCAGGTATTGAAATTAATGGTGTTTTTCAATCTGTCCTATCTGAGGGTTATTAGACCAGCTTCATGGAGCTTTTTGTACCAACCAGTCATTTTCATTAGTTAACCAAGAAAGTAGAACTTGCATTTATATAGTGCCTGATCGCATCTCTCCAAAAGATCTCAAAGTGTTTCACAAACAGTGACTTGGGGAATTTTAACCCCAAAAAACAGGCGGGTCTGGGTCGGTGGGAAGTTAAAGTGTTAGAAATCTGAATCTTGATCCCAGCCCGCCCACTTCTCAGGACGGGGGCACGGGCGACCTCCTTAGAGCAGAGAAAGTTAAGGGGAGACCTAATAGAGGCATTCAAAATGATGAGGGGTTTTAATAGAGCAAGTAGGGAGAAACTGTTCCCTCTGGCAAGTGAGCCAGTAACCAAAGGTCATAGATTTGAAATCATTGGCAAAAGAACTGGTGGGGAAATGAGGAGAAATGTTTTCACACGATCTGGAATGCACTAACTGAAAGGGTGGTGGAAGCAGATTCAACAGGAATTTTAAAAAGGCCATTGGACATGTGTTTGAAGGGGACTAATTTGCAGGTTTTGGGGAAAGATGGGGTGGGGGACTAATTTTGACAGCTCTTTTAAAAAGACACGACTGGTCGAATGGCCTCCTTCTGTGCTGTAATATTCTATGATCTCGTGCACCACTTTCCTTATGCAAAGTCCAAACTAACCTTTGAGTCTGTTTAGAGGCGGGATTAGGTGATTATTCACAGCACTTTCTCACAGTCCTAGGGAAAGGGAACTGAGGGAATGGCTCATGATTTGAAACCCGGCCAGAAAGAAGATATTCTCCCTGTGCATGCCACGCAGGGGTGTTCCCAGTGCCACAGGGAACAGGCAGGCACAGGCTGAGGCCACTGTAATAAAGGCGCACATTCCAGTTAAAGGTTGCTGCATCCTGCAGTTGTCTGGGTGACTGTGTTCGATGAGGAGCAGCATGTCTCTACACATCCTAACTCCACACAAAGAAGGAAAGGAGTCAGGAAAAAACCGAGTTCACAACTTGGAATGTACCTTATGTTAGTTGCACTAGAGGCAGTGAGAGAGAGTGCGAACTGATTAACCCTGAAAGTACTGAACAAAGAATTCAGCACAACCCTTGCAGCATTCAGTGCAATGGAACTAGTTTGTTTTTGGTGTGTGTATTGGATAAAGTAGGTTTATATATGGTGGAGGGTGGGGTGTTGAGGTGAGCGGGTGGGGGCGGTGAGGGAAGAGGTCTTCAGCTTTTTGTGCTGGATTGCTTGTTTCTGAATATCTACAAAAAAATATACTACAATTATGATTCTAGTTTGATTTCAGGTTTTGGGTTCTGTTGTGCTCAATACATCTTTGTTAGACCAAGCAGGAACCTTGCTCAGAGGCTCTGCTAATCCTGTTCTGTAACCGGCCACTAAAGGACACGAGACTCACCTGTTTTAATCTATTTTTCACACTGAGAAATACCTGAGCTCAGCAACTCTGCCAAGATCTGGCAGTCACCCTCCAGCCACTGTATCGTTCTGATCTGTGCAACTACCCACTGCTTTTTCTCTTCAGATACTGACAGACCTGTTGAACAAATATTTTATATCGCTCTTCATGGTAGGAAACACTAAAAACATCCCAATAGTAGATAATCAAGGGTCTATGGAGGGAGGAACTTAATACAATCACTATCACTAATGAAGTAGTACTCGGTAAAATAATGGGACTAAAGGCGGACAAGTCCCCTCAACCTGATGGTTTACATCCGAGGGTCTTGAGAGAGGTGGCTACAGAGATGGTGGATGCATTAGTTGCAATCTACCAAAACTCCCTGGATTCTGGGGCGGCCCCAGCGGATTGGAAAATCGCAAATGTAATGCCTCTATTTAAAAAAGAAGGCAGACAAAAAGCAGGAAACTATAGACCAGTTAGCCTAACATCTGCCGTTGGGAAATTGTTAAGAGTCCATTATTAAGGAAACAGTAGCAGGACATTTGGAAAAGCATAATTCAATCAAGCAGAATCAGCATAGTTTTATGAAAGGGTAATCATGTTTGACAACTTAGCTGGAGTTCTTTGAGGATGGAAAGATCACGGTGGATAAGGGGGAACCAGTGGATGTGGTGTATTTGGATTTCCAGAAGGCATTCGATAAGGTGCCACATAGAAGGTTACTGCACAAGATAAAAGTTCACGGAGTTGGGGGTAATATATTAGTATGGAAAGAGGTTTGGCTAACAAAAAGAAAACAGAGTTGGGATAAATGGTTCATTCTCTGGTTGGCAACCAGTAACTAGTGGGGTGCCGCTGGGATCGATGCTGGGTCCTCAACTATTTACAATCTATATTAATGACTTGGATGAAGGGACCGAGTGTAATGTAGCCAAGTTTGCTGATGATACAAAGGTGGGTGGGAAAGCAAATTATGAGGAGGACACAAAAAAATCTGCAGAGATATAGACAGGATAAGTGAGTGGGCAAAAATTTGGCAGATGGAGTATAATGTGGGAAAATGTGAGGTTACCCACTTCGGCAGAAAAAATAGAAAAACAAATTATAATTTAAATGGAGAAAAATTGCAAAATGCTGCAGTACAGAAGGACCTGGGGGTCCTTGTGTATGAAACACAAAAAGTTAGTATGTAGGTACAGCAAGTAATCAGGAAGGCAAATGGAATGTTGACCTTTATTGCAAGAGGGATAGAGTATAAAAGCAGAGTTCTGCTACAACTGTACAGGATATTGGTGGGTGCACACCTAGAGTACTGTGTACAGTTTTGGTCTTCATATTTAAGGAAAGCTTTGGAGGCAGTTCAGAGAAGGTTCACTAGGTTGATTCCGGAGATGAGGGTGTTGACTTATGAAGATAGGTTGAGTAGATTGGGCCTATATTCATTGAAGTTCAGAAGAATGAGAGGTGATCTTATCAAAACATAAGGTAATGAGGGGGCTCGACAAGGTGGATGTAGAGAGGATACTTCCACTTATAGGGGAAACTAAAACTAGGGGACATAGTCTCAGAATAAGGGGCCGCCCATTTAAAAAAAAAACTGAGATGAGGAGGAATTTCTTCTCTCAGAGGGTTGTAAATCTGTGGAGTTCTCTGCCCCAAAGAACTGTGGAGGCTGGGTCATTGAATATATTTAAGGTGGAGATAAACAGATTTTTGAACGATAAGGGAATAAAAGGTTATGGGGAGCGGGCAGGGAAGTAGAGCTGAGTCCATGATCAGATCAGCCATGATCTTTGCTGTGCATAGAAGAACTCCACGAGGCTGAGTACTGTGAGCTAAACTTAGTGTGACTTTAGTCTTCATTATGACAACTCCAGAGTGCCTAAACAACATGGCAGCCAACCTTTTATATTGGCCCTGCACATGTGTGCAGGTGACCATTAGGATTCCAACAGTCGTGCCCTCTGGTGGCAAGTATTACACAGTTACATACATAACAATCTTATTAAATGGCGGAGCAGTCTCGAGGGGCCAGGTGGCCTACTCCTTTTTCTTATGTTCTTATGTTGTGTATTTCCAGCATTTTCTGTTTTTATATCCACAAGCGGCCTAGTGAGTTCCCTCAGTGGCTCAGTTTTGTTCTCTTCTGTGTTAGTTTCCAGCAAACAGGGACAAGATTGGCCTCGGCACAGACAAACTGCAGGGTGCCAGAAGTGGGTGTGTCTCGGTATTGGTTCCTGAACATTCACAATGCCCATTGAATAAAAGGGAACAGTTCACTTCTGTCTGGTACAGTACAGCTTGTGTGTGTCTCAGTTGTCAGACTCTGTACATGTACAGAACACACTGAGTAAAAGGGAACATTTCACTCCTGCCTGATACTGTACAGCTTGTATATGCCTCAGTGTTACACCCTGGACATGTACAGAATACACCAGGCAAAAAATTTAGTTTCCTCTAGCATGTATGATGTATGTCTTGTGTGTCTCTCAGTGTTAGCCCCTGAATATATAGTACATAGTGGGTAAAAAGAAATATTCACTCACTGGCACTGTACAGTGTGTCCACTACTGTACATGTACAGAACATACCAAGTAAAAGGGAACAATTCATTCCCCTCTGATACTGTAAAGGTTGTAACTGGCTCAGTGTCAGCCCTGTGAAGGCCATGGAGAGGGAGCAGAAAAGATTTATGAGAATGATTCCAGGGATGAGGGACTTCAATTACGTGGATAGACTGGAGAAACTGGGGTTGTTTTCCTTGGAGCAGAGAAGGTTGAAATGAGATTTGATAGGGGTGTTCAAAATCATGAGGAGTCTGGACTGAGCAGATAGAGAGAAACTGTTCCAATTGGCAGAAAGGTCGAGAACCAGAGGACAAAGATTTAAGGTGATTGGCAAAAGAACCAAAGGCGACATGAGGAGAAACTTTTTACACAGCGAGTGGTTAGGATCTGGAATGCACTGTCTGAGAGAGTGGTGGATGCCGACTCAATCACTGCTTTCAAAGGAGAGAAAAAATCTTGAAAGAAAAAATTTGCTGGGCTATGGGGAAAGGGCGGGGGAGTGAGACTAGCTGAGTTGCTCTTGCAGAGAGCTAGCTGGCATGGGCTCGATGGGCTGAATGGCCGCCTTCCATGCTGTAACCATTCTATGATTCTGCATGGACAATGCACACCAGGTAAAGGTGAAGAATTCACTCCACTCTGCTACTATATGGCTCCTGTGTCTCAGCGTTGGATCCTGTAGATATACATTGCACATTGGGTGAAGGGGGACACTCATCTGGCACTGTTTGATCTATGTATGCCCCAGGGTAAGTCTTTGAACAGGTAAGCCCCTGATTTTCTGAGTCTGGATTGGAAATTGTCCCCCAATCTCATATCCCCAAATGGTAATGTGTACAATTGTCGGAGGTGTGATATTTTGGGCCAGGAGGCCATGCTTCAGGATGTGCAAGCCTCATTGATATAGAGTAATTATGGAAATTGGATCCCACACTGAATTTCATAAGGGAGGGCAAGGCACTACCCTCTGTAGTGTTTCTTAAAGCAAGCATGCAGCTGTATCATTGAATCCTTGAATAGATATTTTCACTAGTCAGTAGGGGTGTGCATTTCCACAAGGCTTCTCCTGCTCATCTGATGTAATTTTGGTGGAAGAGCCGCCAAAGACCCAGAAAAACGATGTAAATGGATTATACATGGTTTTTCTGGGGTGTTGATAATTCTTGCACTGAACTTAGAGATTCACCTCATCTACTCGCCTTCTGCATTGAACGCCTTGCATAGCTTTACACTTCCCCTTTTTGTTGAAGTCTTCAGTTTACTAAGCCACACTTTTCTGTCTTGGTAATTCCTGCTGCATTACAAATTGTAGTGAATAAAGTTGGGGGGATGGTCATTCCTTTGATTGTTTCCAATGTGCTGCATGAATTGGATGAGAAGCATCAATTATGAAGGAATACCATCTTCTAGGTCCCATGGCACCTCGAGGGGTTATAATGTGGAAAGATCCAGGACAAGTTTGGAGAAGTGAGGCCTTTTATTCTGGAAAAGTATAGACCTCGAGGGAACATGATTTTTAAAATAATGAAGGGATTAGATTCTGTCCAAGTGGACAGGTTATTTGTGCTACACAGGTGGAGGCGGACACAGGACATCAGTTCAAGTTGTGAAAACATTGCTGGTTTAGGTGCCGAGACTTATCCCTTCCCACACACTCACATTGTTTAGAATCCAAATGGACCAAACCCCTTCAACAACAACAACAACAACTGTTATTTATATAGTGCCTTGAACATAGTAAAACGCTTCATTCACAGCAGTGTTATAAGACAAACAGATAAATTTTACCGAGCCACATAAGAAGAAATTACAGCAGATAACCAAAAACTTGGTCAAAGAGGTAGGTTTTAAGGAGCGTCTTAAAGGAGGAAAGAGAGGTGGCAAGGTTTAGTGAGGGAGATCCAGAGCTTAGGGCCCAAACAGCTGAAGACACGGTCACCGATGGTTGAGCAGTCATAATGAGGGATGCTCAAGAGGGCAGAATTTGAGGAGCGCAGACATCTCGTGGGGTTGTGAGGCTGATAAAGATTACAGTGATAGGGAGGGGTGAGGCCATGGAGGGATTTGTAAACAACGATGATAATTTTGAAATCGAGGCATTGCTTAACCGGGAGCCAATGTAGGTTCCTTCCTTCCTACTCACTCGCATTATATAAAATCCAAATAAAGATGACAAAACAAGATTTTCACTGAGGTGTATAGTACTTTTCAACTTCTCCCCCTCCAACAATCCCCAGTACTCCCAAACTCAAGGACTACCCCTCTAACCCTCCTAGAACCCAATACTCCTCCATTCCACTCACACCCCCCTACTCTCCCCCACATCCCAGTTCCCCCACATCCCAACAGTACCAAATCACACAACCCTTCAGAAAAGGTGGAGTCAGGGGACAAGTAGCAGAATGGATAGTAAGCGGGCTACAAAACAGAAAAGGACAGTCGAGGTTATGGATAGTTATTCAGATTGGCGAACGGTGGGAAGTGATGTTCCACAAGGATCGGTGCTGGGAACAGTGCTGTTCACTGTTTACATAATCAATTTGGACTCGGGGAATTGGGAGTACAATTTCAAAATTTGGGGACAACATCAAATTGGGATATAGCTAATACTGAGGAGGACTATGACAAAATACAGGAAGTCACTATTAAACTTGCAGAATGGGTATGTAATTGGCAAATGAATTTCAATATAAATAAGGTGATTCACTTTGGTAGGAAGAATAAGGAGGTCACATATTCCTTGGAAAACAGTAGTAAATGGAGTAGAGAAGCAATGAAATGTAGGGGTAGAGATACACAAATCACTAAAAGTAGCAACACAAGTTTAAAAAGGCCATAAAAAAGCAAACAAAGTACTGGGGTTCATTTCTAGAGGGAGAAAATTGAAAAGCAGAGAAGTTATGTTAAACTTGTATAGAACCTTGGTTAGACCACACTGCGAGTACTGTGCACAGTTTGGATCTGCATATTATAAAATGAATATAGAGGAACTGGAGAAGGTGCATTATTTCTGCCATTGCTTTATCAGCACTTCAGTGAACTCAGCCCTCAATGTAGCTTTGTTGAAGACAGGTTAGTGCTGGCCAGCTCTTTAGCACTATATTTATTTTTAACTTGCTTTGAACTGCCCATAACAGTAGTCACAACTTTTGTGTAATTTTAATAGCAAGGCAGCTGAGGTCACTTAGCTGCAAAGTGCATGTGACATTGTGCTGAGTAGTGTTGTGTGGCTTATTTTGGTGGTTTGCCCAGTTTACTGGTCTAACTCGGAGTGCCTGAGAACTGTCTCAATGCCGGGTAATACACATTCAACCTTTTGCAAGGCAGACAAAGTTTCCATGTCATTGTCAGTGCAGTACTGAAGGAGTGTTGCATTGTCAGAGGTGATGTTAAACTGAGACTGCCATTTGCCTGTTCAGATGGACATAAGTGATCACATGGCACTATTCAAATAAGAGTGAGGACTTCTCCTGGTGCCCTCCCGAATACCGACCCCTTAACCAATGCCTTTAAAAATAGATTATCTGGTCATTTATTTGCTATTTGTGGGATCTGGCTGTGTGCAAAATGGCTGCTTAGGTTGCATAATAACAATAGCTGCACTTCAACAGTAATTCATTGGCTTTGAAGCACTTTGGGATGTCGTGAGGACATGACAGACGCTTTATAAATATATATACTTTCATTATTCTCAGCCCGAGGTTTTGTTAATGCCTCGGAATACACTCTGGAGTGTGTTATTCTTTGTAACATTTACAATCTTAATGTTCAAAGCACTCCCACATTGGTCATATAAAAATCGACATCGCTGCCCAAAGCGAGACCCGGTGGGCAGGGGAAGGCAAGCTCAAAGAACAAGATGGAGGTTACACCTTCTTTTGGAAAGGCAAACCAGAGGAAGAACGCCACTTCCAAGAAGTTGGCTTCACCATCAAGAACAAGCTGGTCGGCCGCCTCAGAGTATCTCCCTGCGTCATAAGCAAACGTCTCATGACTCTCTGGCTCACCCTATCCTAGAACCTGTGCGCCACAGTTATCAGTGCGTACGCCCCAACACTCGACGCAACAGATGAGGCCTAAAAGGTATTCTACTCCAGCCTTCAACAATCCCTGTCCCGAATCCCTACGGACGACAAGCTGATCCTCCTCGGCGACTTCAACACCAGAGTCGGAAACATAGAAACTTGGAAAATAGGTGCAGGAGTAGGCCATTCGGCTCTTCGAGCCTGCACCACCATTCAATAAGATCATGGGTGATCATTCACCTCAGTACCCCTTTCCTGCTTTCTCTGCATACCCCTTGATCCTTTAGCCGTAAGGGCCATACCTAACTCCCTCTTGAATATATCCAATGAACTGGCATCAACAACTCTCTGCGGTAGGGAATTCCACAGGTTAACAACTCTGAGTGAAGAAGTTTCTCCTCATCTCAGTCCTAAATGGCTTACCCCTTATCCTTAGACTCTGTCCCCTGGTTCTGGAATTCCTCAACATCGGGAACATTCTTCCTGCATCTAAGCTGTTCAGTCCCGTCAGAATCTTATAAGTTTCTATGAGATCCCCTCTCATCCTTCTAAACTCCAGTGAATAAAGGCCCAGTCGATCCAGTCTCTCCTCATATGTCAGTCCAGCTATCCCGGGAATCAGTCTGGTGAACCTTCGCTGCACTCCCTCAATAGCAAGAATGTCCTTCCTCAGATTAGGAGACCAAAACTGAACACAATATTCCAGGTGAGGCCTCACCTAAGGCCCTGTACAACTGCAGTAAGACCTCGCTGCTCCTATACTCAAAACCCCTAGCTATGAAGGCCAACATACCATTTGCCTTCTTCACCGCCTGCTGTACCTGTATGCCAACTTTCAATGACTGATGTACCATGACACCCAGGTCTCGTTGCACCTCCCTTTTTTCTAATCTGCCACCATTCTGCCTTCGTGTTTTTGCCCCCAAAGTGGAAAACTTCACATTTATCCACATTATACTGCATCTGCCATGCATTTGCCCACTCACCTAACCTGTCCAAGTCACCCTGCAGCTTCTTAGCGTCCTCCTCACAGCTCACACTGCCACCCAGTTTAGTGTCATCTGCAAACTTGGAGATATTACACTCAATTCCTTCATCCAAATTGTTAATGTCAGGACATTGACCTCAGGGGAGGTGTGATCAGCAGAGAGGGGGCAGGGAAAACCAACTCCAGAGGTACTCTGCTCCTGACACAATACCTAGAGCATGACCTTGTCATCACCAACACCTTGTTCTGCCAAAGGGACAAGTACAAGGCATCGTGGCAACACCATTGCTCCAAGCACTGGCACCTGCTCAGCTACGTCATCGTTCGAACAAGGGATCGCAAGGATGTGCACATCACCTGTGCCATGACAGGAGCCGATGACTGCTGAACAAACCACCACCTAATCCGTTCCGTCATCAACATTATTAAAGCCCCAAACCAACGACGGCAACAGAAGCAATGCCGCAGAAAAATCAACGCCGGGGCACTCAAAGACCTAGCTAAGAGAGCCCTATACAGCCAGCACCTCACCGCCAAACTGGCGACCTTCGATGACCCCGAGACGCAGAGTGCCCACAACGCTTGGTCTGTCCTCCAGGCCACCATAACCACCGCCTGCGAAGAGACGCTCGGTCACTCAACCAGGAAACACCAGGACTGCTTTGATGAGAATGACCAGAAGTTCCAGGAGCTAATAAACCGCAAGCGCAGGGCATTTCTGAACTTAAAGCAACAACCTAACTCGGGAGCAGCAAAGCAGCTCTACAGACGGCTGAAGGCCGAGGTCCAGCAAAAAACCCGTGAACTAAAGAATAGATGGTGGGTGGAGAAAGCACAGGAGATTCAGCAGCTGGCCGACAGCCATGACGTGCGAGGATTCTTCACCGCAGTCAAGTCCATCTACGGCCCGAGGCCCCACCCCACTGCTGGCCAAGAATGGGGAGACACTCATCAAGGACACCGAGGCAGTCAGCGCTTGCTGGAAGGAGCACTTTAAAGATCTCCTTAATCGAGAGTCTGCCTTTGACATGAGTGTCCTCGACTCTATCCTGCAGCATGTTACCCACCACCATCTCAGCAAAACCCCAGCCCTGCGCAATGTAGAAAAAGCCATCCATCAGCTCAAGAACAACGAGGCATCGGGAGCAGGTGGAATCCCCGCTGAGGCATTAAAGTATGGTGGGGGAGGCACTATTTGCTCGAATGCATGAACTCATCTCTCTCATCTGGAAGGAGGAGTGCATGTCTGGAGCTCTCAGAGATGCCGTAATCGTGATCATCTTTAAAAAAGGGGACAAGTCCGACTGTGGCAACTACAAAGGAATCTCCCTGTTATTGGCCACTGGGAAAGTCATCGCCAGAATTCTCCTCAACCATCTTCTCCCTGTGGCTTTGGAGCTCCTCCCGGAGTCAAAGTGCGGATTCCGTCCATTACGGGGTACAATGGACATGATCTTCATGGCACGACAACTGCAAGAGAAATGCAGGGAACAGCACCAACCCTTGTACATGGCCGCCTTTGACGTCACAAAGGCTTTGACTGTCAACCGTGAGGGACTATGGAGCGTCCTCCTCCATTTCGGCTGCCCCCAAAAGTTTGTCGCCATCCTCCGCCTGCTCCACGATGACATGCAGGCTGTGATCCTGACCAACGGATCCACCACAGACCCAATCCACATCCGGACTGGGGTCAAGCAGGGCTGCGTCATCGCGCCAACCCTCTTATCGATCTTCCTCGCTGCAATGCTCCACCTCACACTCAACAAGCTCCCCGCTGGAGTGGAACTAAACTATAGAATCAGTGGGAACCTGTTCAACCTTCATTGCCTCCAGGCTAGATCCACGACTGTCCCCTCCTCTGTCGTCAAACTACAGTACGCAGATGATGCTTGCGCCTGCGCACATTCAGAGGCTGAACTCCAAGCCTTCATGAACATCTTCACCGAGGCTTTTGAAAGCATGGGCCTTGCACTAAACTTCAGTAAAACAAAGGTCCGCCACCAATCTGACCCCACCACAAGCACTGCCCCCCAGTCATCAAAATCCATGGTGCAGCCTTGGACAATCTGGACCACTTTCCATACCTCGGGAGCCATTATCAGCAAAGGCAGACATCGAGGTCCAACACCGCCTCGAGTGTGCCAGCGCAGCCTTCATTCGCCTGAGGAAGAGAGTGTTCGAAGATCAGGCCCTCAAATCTGGCATCAAGCTTATGGTCTACAGGGCTGTATTGATGCACACTCTCCTATACAGTAGACACCTCAAATTGCTGGAGAAATACCACCAACGATGTCTCCGCAAGATCCTGCAAATCCCCTGGGAGGATAGACGCACCAACGTCCGTGTTCTCGATCAGGCCAACATCCCCACCATTGAAGCACTGACCACACTCGACCAGCTCCATTGGGTGGGCCACATTGTTCGCATGCCCAACACAAGACTCCCAAAGCAAGCACACTACTTGGAACTCCTACACGGCAATCGAGCCCCAGGTGGGCAGAGGAAATGTTTCAAGGACCCCCTCAAAGTCTCCTTGATAAAGTGCAACATCCCTACTGACACCTGGGAATCCCTGGCTAAAGACTGTCCTAAGTGGAGGAAGAGTATCCGAGAGGGCGCTGAGCACCTCGAGTCTCGTCGCCGAGAGCATGCAGAAAACAAGCGCAGGCAGCGGAAGGAGCGTGCGGCAAACCAGACTCCCCACCCACCCTTTCCCTCAACCACTGTCTGTCCCACCTGTGACAGAGACTGTAATTCCCGTATTGGACTGTACAGTCACCTGAGAACTCACTTTTGAGTGGAAGCAAGTCATCCTCGATTTTGAGGGACTGCCTATGACGATGATGATACAACAAAAATATCTGGTTATAAAAATATGTGTTGCTTTTTAAAAATACCACAATTTCAGCCCCAACAGAGAGCAGCTCCAGTGATGTCACTGGGGACAGGCTGTCTGTATCTCGGAGCAGTTCCATTCACTTTAATGGAGCTTGACATTCCAGATCAGTGAGAGCTGAGCCCAATCCTGATAAAACACATCGACTGGTTATGCTGCATACTTTGGTGGTAATGTGTTTTCAAGAGGAGTTTCTCTTGTGGGGAAGGAATTTTGAAGGTTTTAAAAAAGATACAAATATTCTTGTAATTATGCATATACGTAATGGCTCTGACTGCAATGAAGAATCCTTGCATATCGTGGCTGTCGGCCAGTTATTGTATCTCCTGTGCTTTCTCCATCTACCACCTGTTCTTTAGGTCCCGGGTTTTTTGTTGGACCTCAGCCTTGAGCCGTCTGTAACGTTGCTTTGCTGCTCCCAAGTTGGGTTGTTGCTTGAGGCTCAGAAATACTCTGCACTTGCGATCTATTAGTTCTTGGATCTCCTGATCATTTTCATCAAACCAGTCTTGGTGTTTTCTGGTTGAGTGACCAAGTGTCTCTTCACAGGAACTGGTTATAGAGGCTCAGAGGGCAGATCAAGCACTGTGGGCATTCAGCAACTCAGGGTCATCAAGGCACGCCAGATTAGCTGTGAGGCGCTGGCTGTATAGGGCTCTCTTAGCTGGGTCTTTAAGTGCCTCGGCATTAACTTTTTTCCGGCACTGCTTCTGCTGTCCTCTCTGCTTTGGGCTATGAAAGCATGGGCCTTCCGCTTAACATCCGTAAGACAAAGGTCCTCCACCAGCCTGTCTTCGCGCACAGCACTGCCCCCCGGTCATCAAGATTCATGGCGCGGCCCTCGACAACATGGACCATTTCCCATACCTCGGGAGCCTCTTATCAACAATAGCAGACATTGATGCGGAGATTCAACATCGTCTCCAGTGTGCCAGTGCAGCCTTCGGCCGCCTGAGGAAAAGAATGTTTGAAGACCAGGCCCTCAAATCTACCACCAAGCTCATGGTCTACAGGGCTGTAGTAATACCCGACCTCCTGTATGAATCAGATGCATGGACGATGTACAAAAGACACCTCAAGTCGCTGGAGATATATCACCAACGATGTCTCTGCAAGATCCTGCAGATCCCCTGGGAGGACAGGTGCACCAACATCAGTGTCCTCGTCCAGGCTAACAGCCCCAGCATTGAAGCACTAACCACACTCGATCAGCTTTGCTTGGCAGGCCACATAGTTCACATGCCAGACACGAGGCTCCCTAAGCAAATGCTCTATGCAGATCTTCTTCACGGCAAATGAGCCAAAGGTGAGCAGCGGAAACGTTACAAGGACACCCTCAAAGCTTCCCTGATAAAGTGCGATATCACCACTGACACCTGGGAGTCCCTGGCTGAAGACCGCCCTAGGTGGAGAAAGTGTATCCGGGAGGGTGTTGAACACTTCGAATCTCAACGCTGCGAGCGTGAAGAGGTCAAGCGCAGGCAGCGGAAGGAGCGTGCGACAAATCAGTCCCATCCACCCTTTCCCGCGACGAATTTCTGTCCCACCTGTGACAGGGTCTGTGGCTCTCGTATTGGACTGTTCAGCCACCAAAGAACTCACTTCAGGAGTGGAAGCAAGTCTTCCTTGATTCCGAGAGACTGCCTAGGATGATGATGATAATGAACGGCTCTAAATTGTAGCACGTGATTGGCAGATATTCTGGAGAAATGGCTGAATTGAGCTGTTTATGCCATTTCTCCAAGGTTATCGCCAATCTTCCATTGATGTTACAACAGGAGATCGGGAGAATCCCTGAGGAAATTCAGGCTGGTATGTTTGTATGACTTGGGACTGGGGAAATAATTTGAACTTAAGGTCCTGTCCCACGACTTTTTCTTCTTTGAAGATTTCTTACCAGTTTTTGTTTACCATATTAAGATTTTTGCTGGTGGGGAAATAGTTATGGCAGATGGCTTTTGGACTTGAATTGTGTGATTTGACACTAAGATCCCCATTTTCACAGCAGTTGTGGTCATGGAGCTGTGTGGTAACAGCAGCATCAAACTTATTGTTCTCAAGACCACTTTATACTGTCACAAGCTGCATTATGTGACCAGGTTTCACACAGCTGTCAGCACTCTCCTCTGGTGTCAAAAAATAAATAAAATAATCGACTACACTTCAAGATATAACCATCCCAACAAGAAATACATATGGTTAGAGTTTGTGATATACAGTACAGTTTGAACCTCCCTTATGCGGGACCTGGCCTGTCCCAAACGCGGGATTTTCCGGATATAGGGTGGTCACGTGTTTGGGTGGACTGCGTCTTTAAGTGCTGTTGCTGGGGTAAGTATGTGTGTGTGCTAATTGGCTGGACCGACAGTCAGTCAGTCAGCCAATCTGTGTGCAGGAGGCCCCGAAGAGTTGGCGGGCCTCTAAGAGTTGACGGGCCCTGAAGAGCCGGCAGGCCCCGGCGAGCCTTGAAGAGTCAGCGGGCTCAGAGGAGTCTGCAGGCCCCGAAGAGTCGGCAGGCCCCGATGGGCCTCGAAGAGTTGGCCTGACCTCCCGAAGGGAGCGCTGAGGGGAGGAGCTGCCGGCCCGAGGACTGTGGCTGCAGGATTCCAGCGGGCGACGAGGAGGAAGCAGCCGATTAAGGAGAAAGATTACATTGTTGAGTAGGATTTGACAGTCGCGTTCTGCGCATGTGCCACCCGCCGGCTGGGAATTGTTCTGGACGAGGGATAGTGCCGGATAAGAGAGGTTCAACCTGTATTACATAAAAATACCTCAAATATAACACAGGTTGCAGCCTCAGAAATGCCACACGTCACAAGAACCCCAAAGCTACTGCAAGTACATCTCCCCTCTGCCAAAACCACTCATTCTGAGGGGGTTTGACAGGGTAGATGCAGAGAGATTGTTTCCCTTCGTGGGGGAATCTAGAACTGGGGGCAGAGTTTCAGAATAGGTGGTCGCCCATTTAAGACGGAGATGAAGAGGAATTTCTCCTCTCAGAGGGTCGTGAATCTTTGGAATTCTCTACCCAAGAGAGTTGTGGAAGCTGGGTTATTGAATATATTCAAGGTGGAGATAGACAGATTCTTGAACTATGGGGGAGCCAAGGGTTATAGGGAACAAGCAGGAAAGTGGAGTTAAGGCCAGGATCAGATCAGCCAATGATGTTAATGAAAGTGCAGGCTCGAGGGACAGTATGGTCTACTCCTGCTCCTATTTCTCATGTTCCTATGTACTCCAGGATCAACCTGGTGAGCAAAGATAACCCTTGGCTTTTTTCTTCTACCAACCGTCTCCTTAAACTTGTCTCCCTAGCCCTCTCCACTCTGACCAACAACGTACAAGAGGCTCATGGACTTCTTTGTTAGTAAGATTAAGACCATCCATTCGCCTGCCTCTGCCACAATTCCTTTTCCCTTGCCCACCAAGCCAAATCTCCCCCAAGGCTCTCCCTGCCCTAGCCCTGAACCCACATCTTTCTCTAGTTTTTCTCCAAGCTCATCTTGTCCATGAGATTCATCTCCTGCTCCCTTGATCTCATTCCCGCTAAGTTGCTAACCATCCTACCTCCCTTCCTGGCCCTCATGCTAACTGACATTGTAAATCGAGCCCTTTTCTCAGCCCTCCCTTTCTGAACCATTATCATCACCCTGCTCCTCAAAAAAAACACTAAGAAATAGATAAGGTGTTCAGTAAGAAACAGTGAGAAAAAAGTGAAATAAAAACATAAAATGCTAGAAACACTCAGCAGGTCAGAGAGCATCTGTGGAGAGACAAACTAGTTAACATTTCAGGTTGATGACCTTTCTTCAGAACTGGAAAAAGTCAGAGGTTTTAAGCAAGTGCAGAGACAGGGAAAGGGGGGTGAGGAGAACTAAAAGGATGGTGTGTGATAGGGTGGAAGGCAGGAGAGATTGAATGACAAAAAGGAAGGCAAAAGGGGGTGATAATGGGACAAGTAAAGAAACAAAAGATGGGAATAGCAGAATCAACACCTGCTCTCTTTTTAAAAAAAAAAACATTGGGGCAGAATCTGAAATTGTTGAACTCGATGTTGAGTCCAGAAGGCTGTAAAGGGCCTAATCGAAAGATGAGCTGCTGTTCTTCGAGCTTACATTTAGCTTCACTGGAACAGTGTAAGAGGCTGAGGTCAGAGTTGGAGTGGAGCAGGGAATTAAAGGCGACCAGAAGCTTAGTCACGCTTGCAGACTGAATGGACATGTTCTGCAATATTGTCACCCAAAGTGAGCTTTTTAAATATTGTTTGTCCAGCAGATATTAAAGTGTTTGTACAGAAAATGAGTGACCCAAATTACAAATATCAGTCTAGGGCCTGCTTCCCCTCCTACGAGCACACTAACGTGCACTGTCCTGATACATTGTGGATTTGACAGCAGTCTCTCAGTGCACTGGGTTGATGCTTCCCCTCATGCTGCAGTGCTCATAAGGGTTACATGTTACTGAACTGCTGTATAACTGGTGTTCTTGGTCAGAGAAAAAGGAAGGAGCTGAAGATAAGTTTTACTTTTTGGCAATTTGTTTTGCTGTAGATTATCAGTTTTGAAACAAATTCTTAGAAAATGTGTGGTTAAGGACAGGTTGGCCCAATGTTTTATTGAGCATACAGAATTTATTGTGATCTGTACATTTCTGTTTCATGGATGTGTTCCACTAACAAATACATTGTGTTGGAGGGTACAATAATACAAACTCAACTTACAAAAATCCCCAAGTCAGCAAACCCCTCCCAACCATGTCAGGCGTAATGCCCAAGTCTTGCACAGTGAATTCCAAGATAAAACATTGTGTTTTATGCCAACGCGATGCTTTCTTTTCAGCAATCAGCTCCCAGCCTTGAGTCTGATGCTTTGCACCAATACCAGTAACAGAGCATTCGAGATGCTGCTTCCTGTGTTGCCCAACGACAATGTAAACCAGGGTGGTGAGGGTGGCATTACCGTTCCGAGCCTATATCATAGCTCCTGCAGCAATGCTATCAACGGGGTGGCATTGCTTCTTCAAGCCCACTACCACACTGCTCCGTCGCAAGCCAGGAACGAGTGCAGCAAGAGTGGCATTGCTGCTCCTGGCCTTGTTGCCATCGTGCAACCCACATTCTTTACCTGTATCCATAAAGCTGCAGGGAGTGCCCAACTCTGTCCCACAGCAAACTGCACAGGTGGTATATGATGCAGGTTGTAGTGTGAGGCTACGGCTAATGACCCCTGAACCAGATCCCCCCCAAACCACACACAACAAGGAATTAACAGGCTAGAATGGAATTCAATGAGATGATACAAAGAAAAAGACTTTAAGAACCAGAAAGAATGGATTAAACTTCAAAATATTAGTGTATTAAATGTAAAGGAATGTACCATCCACTTTACATTTCAACTGGTTTTATAATTGACCTGAGCTATGCTCTTTCAGCAGCCCTTGTTTCCAGGTGATTGACCATTCCCGGCAGAATGTGACACAGAGCTCCTTGATTTCATAACCTAGATCTGATCAATCCTTGAGTGAATGCAGATGTGTGGCTGGAGGATGAGGAGGAATGTTGCTACTTTGGATGGATGGAGCAAGGGTAACAAGGAGTAGGTCAGGCTGGAATAGCTCATTTAAGTAGATGGGATTTGGGGGTCACCATCTTGAGGAGGTGGGCCGATACCGCACTATTAACCCGTGCCATTATATGATAATTTCAAATTGCACATTTATTGTCAGAGTGAGGAAAATGTTTTCACACCCAAAGATAATAACCAAAAGACTACCTCGGACCCATTTCAGCCATTTCTTTACACAAATAGGCTTCCTGAAGCAGATGAGGCAGATACGGAAACACAGACCTATATCTCACCTTGACTTCCACTATGGCCAACTTCCTCCTAACTGACATATGAATGCCATTATCTGGTGTCATTGAGCAAAAGTACAGTGAAAGGCAATCAGTGGGCTGGCAGAGGCAGTTAGTTAGAAACAGTGGTTACAGTGACAAATTCTACTGGTTTTATGTACTGTGCTTGATGTTGAATCTAATTTATATTTTTTGGAGTTTGCAATGGATTCTATGAAATGCTTTTAATAAACTCCTACATCAGCCACCAGCAGACTGGCCTCAAGTGATGAAAACTACAGGGAAACAGGAATCTGCTCATCCCATCAAATCTCCTCTCCAGCCTTTAGTAATAACCCTGGGCCCCTGCTTCCCTTTGGTGTTGGTACTGCAGCGAGATGTCGGGAAATGCATAACAGGAAACTGAAAGTAAATGGAAGCTTAATTTTTGTTCTATTTTTAAAGGGTTTTTTTGCTCGCCTACACCCCTCCCTTTTCATTCCACACACTGCTCCAGCCCCTGGCTGATTGATTATGTTTGTCAGATGGAGTTGCTGAGTGAATTGTGAGTTTAGATTTAGAGGCTAATTTCCCTGGAGTTTGCAGGACCCCAGTCAGACTCTCGGTCAGACTCTCAGAGTAGTGTAGCACCATACGTGAACCCTCCATCAGGTTCCCCGATCCAGGACCAAGCCCCAATCCCGACGTGTTCTCTTTTCAACAACTGCAGAGAAGGAGGCGGAAAAATTCAGAATAAATGCTGAAGGGACAAAATAATGAAACAATGAAACAGAGATTCATCTCATTTTCAGATCCAGCTCAGCCCAGGTCTATCACCATGAGATGGGACTGTACCAGAGCAGGACCAAATAACCAAGTGATTTACAACTGAGCTGTTTCCTGTCAGAACAAGACCTGCAGTTTATGGTTTGAATCTGGTCCAGATTGCCCTGTTGGCCCAGTGGCAGCACTCGGTCACTGCCCCAGCTCCCTCTCTAAAGAGCTCCCTAGCCCAGATCGCCCATTAGGGACTGCAGGCTTTAAATCTGTGTCCCCAGGGTTTGAGTGATTCACACAGCAGATGTCCCACTCACTGCACACGCCCTCTTAACTCCAGCTCTCTCATACCGTTTCTAATGATTTTTGAAAACCAATACTTCACATCTTTAACAGGGACCTGGTGTTCAATCTAAGCAAGGCCATGCCTTGCACATTCATTGTTCACTGCTGCTAATGCTTTAGATTTAATTATCTCCAAAATATGTGCAACAACGTGCAAAGTACGGAAAGAATTAATTGTACCAACACACAAAAATGACGGGCAGGAAAAGACAAGCTAGTCTATTAAACTTGCCCAACACTCATGATAGCTGGAGCTTCACGACTAAACACTTCCGATGCTCCCCCCACCCCATCCTTCAGCCGCATTATATCCTGGGAGAGGCATAAAACCAGTGGAAAAACCCTAGGCCAATAAGGGGGAAAAAATACTCTGAAATATTCCTCTCCAACCCCCTCAGACAATCAGAACCAGTCCAGGGAATCACACGAACCATGCTTACATCAACTGTTAATCTATCTACCTTCCATATGATGTGCGCTCTGCCCCAGTCAAAACCCAGCCCAGGTCCCTCTTGAAGGTAGAGAGTTAGCACTCACCACACCAGCCAGCAACACATTCCAGAGGTTCACTACTCTAGGAGAAGAACAGCCTAGTCCTGCTGTTGTGTAGCTGTCCCTGGTCATCCCCAATCTGTCAAACTGGAATAATCTATTAATAGGCACCCAGCCCTTTCACTATTGTATAAACCTCTATCAGGTTACTCAAGAGTAAATAGACTTAGATCTTTAAGCCTATCTGAGTAACTCAGGTTCTTTAAGTTAGGAATTATTCTTGTAACTCTCCTGTAAACGTTTTTCAAGCTCACTCGATCATCCACCATGTGAGGGGACCATTAAGAATGGCTGGAGAAGGTGTTCACGGTAAGCCTATCCCAACTGTACATCCTGTGGTGTGGTACTTGCTTCATTTGTGGTTACAAATAATTTCTCCTGGGTGGAAGGGAATCTTAGGCCGTAATCTTGCGGCGCTTAGAGGGCAGGTTTGGAGGCGGGTCCGCTGTCACAATCTAAAAGATTGACAGCGGTTCGGGATCCTGCTGGGAACCCGCCTCCGTGTCAGTTTCCCAAGTGCGCTTTACAGACCCGACACTAAGCGGCGGGTAAGCCAATTGAAATAGTTAAGAGGTTGTTAAAAGGTACTTAAACATTTTTCCAGCTTTTTGACGAGTTTCACAGTGCTCAGGGATCACGTCAGGTAAGTACGTCGGGTTTTTAATGACTCGCCATTGCTTTAAATAGGTGACAGCTGCAAAAGTGGTGCACAAGCTACCATTTCACAGCTGTTCACTTTCCAATATTAGAAGCTGGAGTCTTCAGCTTTAGGAAGGTTGGAAGTGTTTGGAGTAAACTGTCTTTCCACTGTTACCTCCTTGGAGCAACCTTTCTCAGCATTGACCGATCGCTTCTGTCACCTCAACTTCCAGCAGCATCGATCCCTTGAAAAAAATCTCACCTTGGTCCTCAGAATCCCACCACGATCAGCCTAACACCAACATCACCAAACGCACCAGCATCACCAACAACACCAACCTGTTCTGCAATCACCTGGTGCTGCACAATACACGGGGGCCGAAATTCAGCCTCTCGAAAAGGCCTTTTACCGCCAGCAAGCGACTGAGTCCAGTGGCCGCTGATTTGCGGTCGAATGGCCGTCGCTAGCGAAATTCACCGTGGTGGATTTTCCGGCGGTTCCCACTTCCGCCCCGCTGCTGCCGACCGGTCCGAAGTACATAATCAAAGCACGCACCTCCAGCCAAATTCAGCGTGAAAAATCTTTGTTCCGCCGCATGGTGCCCCCGACAGCTTTTTCTGTCAGTGCATCTTGTTTTCTGTGTGTGGGACATGGCTGCGAGGTGGACATTAAAGGCGAGGGCCTATGTCTTTTTTTGTCGGCCGACTACAAAGTCAGGCTGACAATTATGTCCCTGGGTTCGGCTAGGCCTCCAACAGGCAGCCTGGCACCTCATTTTGGGTGCCAGGCCGCTGGCCCAGCTGAAATCCTCCCTGGTGGCCCAGTGTACAGAAGTTTTAAGATTGCATAGGCTCTCCGCTTTAAGTGAAGGGGAGAGCCGTGGTGACGCACATGCGTCGTGACATCATCACCGCTCCGCTGATGATTGACAGCAGCAGTGACTCCATTCCGCCCCTCCCGTTATTGATCCTCTGCTTACCACCCCACTTCCACCCCCATTATGACCGACCTCTGGTCCACCTGAAAAAAAATGACAAAGAGCTAAATTTTACGAGAGGCCATCTCATCCATCACGGTGGAAAAACCACTTTAAAAATAGTGGGTGCACCAGTTTTCCGGCGGGCCTGAATTTCTACCCCAGGGTATCAGCACATGACCATATTGCTGCCCGGGAGGCCAGGGATGGTATGAACATGGCCAGATTTCCTTCACTTGATGCTGTGCACCCTGGCTGTTCCGCCGATCTCCTGCAGCTCCAGCCAAATTCAGCGTGAAAAATCTTTGATCCGCCGCACACCATCACCATAAAGCATCCCGGTCACATCCAAGCCATTCCTTTCACACTCTCCACCATTGCGGGGTGTACCCTTCTGTCTCATCATTCACTCCAACTCACTAAGCCACTTTCAAAGCTGCACACAAATCTGTCCGCGTAGGCAAAGTGTTGAAAATAAAGATTTCAATGTTGAACAACACATTAACAGAAACTTTACATGAACAGACCCAGATAAAAGACCCAAGTGCCTACCCTTGTGTGTTGTTAGTTGGTATGATTGGATAAGGGTGATGGTGAGTGTGAGGGGTGGCTAGTGAGATGGGGAACTGATAATGTAAATAGAGAGGGATGGGTGGAGGTGAAGGAGTAAGGATGTGCATGAGTAGGGTAGGGAAGGCAGCGTCTTGGAGATATGATGAGTGGCACAGCAGCATGAGATTGAGTGTGGCTTAGCAGTAATGTTTCATGATCTACTGAGATCATTGAAAGGTTTGTGCCACTGCAGCCTGGTCTTCCTGACAACATCCCTGCTTGTGACCTCCTGTACAAGGTGCAACCAGGCTGCGTTGGTCTTCTGGGGAGGTCTCCTCTGCCCATTGGAAGGAAAGAGAACCTCCCTGCATGTTGTGACGCCCTCCATAAGCATATGGAGGGAGCCATGGGAGAGCCTGGGTTCAGCCATGCACCTTTGCGCAGTGCCAGTATTTGCAGCACCTCAATGCTGTAGAACATTGACAGCACAACTGTCAAAATAAAGTTGGCCATGGTCCCTTTAAGGAAACCGGCTGATAAATGATGTCATCAGACCCGCTTCCTTTTAATTGGCTGGGAACCTCTCTGGGCGGGCTTAACAAGCCCAATCAGGGGAAAGTCATGGGGGAAGCCGGCATGGGGACAGGAGCGGGGTTGTAACCCGCCCCCGATGTTGCCCGCCTCGCTCCCGACCCGGTAAGCGAAATCGCGGCCTTAAGGTGCTGAGGTTTGTGTGGACAGCTCATGCAGAAGAAAACTTTATTTGATTTAAAATATTTTTCACCCTCGCTCCCCTTTCTGTGGGATACTGAGCAGCACAGTAGTTGAAAGCCAGTACCTTAATATTCCAAGATAATTATTCATAGAGTCTGTAACAGTACATCTCGACCAGCTCCGCGCTGGGCAGGCCACATTGTCCGCATGCCCGTCACATTATTCCCAAAGCAAGCACTCTACTCGGAGCTCCTACATGGCAAGGGAGACCCAGGTGGGCAGCAGAAACGTTTCAAGGACACCCTCAAAGCCTCCCTGATAAAGTGCAACATCCCCACCAGCACCTGGGAATCCCTGGCCAAAGACTGTCCTAAATGGAGGAAGAGCATCCGGGAGGGCGCTGAGCACCTCAAGTCTCGTCGCCTAGAGCATGCAGAAACCAAGCGCAGACAGCGGAAGGAACCTGCGGCAAACCAGACTCCCCACCCACCCTTTCCCTCAACGACTGTCCCACCTGTGACAGAGACTGTAATTCCTGTATTGGACTGTACAGTCACCTGAGAACTCACTTTGAGAGTGGAAGCAAGTCTTCCTCAATTTCGAGGGACTGTCTATAATGATGAACAGTACATCGTGCGAGAGGTGACAGATTCACATAGTGTGAACGCTCATCTATCGGCAAGTGTGGAGCAAACTTTTTTGATATAAAGTAAATTTAATAAATTCTATCCTGGATTTGTTGTTAATTTTTTAGAATTAATTAACAACAAATTAATGAATTGTTGTGCAGGCTGAAGAAGATGGGCCATTTATTGTAGTAAATGTAACATTTACTGACAACACAACACAAGGCGCTGTGATTTACTGATAGTAAAATAATCCTAAAACAATCTCCCAGTCTGTACTGCTGCCTGTAAACATTCGTAAAGGTTTAAGATGCAACGAATCCTAGAGTCATAGAAACATAGAAATTAGGTGCAGGAGCAGGCCATTCGGCCCTTCAAGCCTGCACCACCATTCAATAAGATCATGGCTGATCATTCAACCTCAGTACCCCTTTCCTGCTTTCTCTTCATACCCCTTGATCCCTTTGGCCGTAAGGGCCATATCTAACTCCCTTTTGATCACCTGTGGCCCAGTTAACACCAACCAGAGGCGAGGCATCTAAAAAAAAAAAAAATCTGCTGTATGACTGCATGAAGCAGAAAGTGCGCATTTGGAAATGTCAACAACATTTTATGAAAAGAACTCAAAAGCAGGATTAAGAACATAAGAACATAAGAATAAGGAACAGGAGTAGCCCATCTAGCCCCTCGAGCCTGCTCCGCCATTCAATAAGATCATGGCTGATCTGGTCGTGGACTCAGCTCCACTTACCCGCCCGCTCCCCATAACCCTTAATTCCCTTATTGCTTAAAAATCTATCTATCTTTGACTTGAAAACATTCAATGAGCTAGCCTCAACTGCTTCCTTGGGCAGAGAATTCCACAGATTCACAACCCTCTGGGAGAAGAAATTCTTTCTCAACTCGGTTTTAAATTGGCTCCTCCGTATTTTGAGGCTGTGCTCCCTAGTTCTAGTCTCCCCTACCAATGGAAACAACCTCTCTGCCTCTATCTTGTCTATCCCTTTCATGATTTTAAATGTTTCTATAAGATCACCCCTCATCCTTCTGAACTCCAACGAGTAAAGACCCAGTCTACTCAATCTATCATCATAAGGTAACCCCCTCATTTCTGGAATCAGCCTAGTGAATCGTCTCTGTGCCCCTTCCAAAGCTAGTATATCCTTCCTTAAGTAAGGTGACCAAAACTGCACGCAGTACTCCAGGTGCGGCCTTACCAATACCTTATATAGTTGCAGCAAGACCTCCCTGCTTTTGTACTCCATCCCTCTCGCAATGAAGGCCAACATTCCATTTGCCTTCCTGATTACCTGCTGCAACTGCAAACTAACCTTTTGGGTTTCATCTGTAGTGTTCCACCGGTACGCTCGCGGCCTTCCGCGAGAGGTGGGCACCGGAGGGACTGGAGTGCATCATCACGCCCGGCAACCAAATTTTAATTTGATTTTACGTTTTTTAAGTTTAATTTGTTTTAATTGCCGGTGCTTTTAGTGTCCCCCTTCCCTTTTATAGGGGGCACTGGGGAAAATTGTGATTTTAGTGCCCAAAAAAAAAACCAAAAAAAGAAAAACACAAAAAAAAACAAAAAAAGGGGGGGAAAAAAAAAAGGGCCTTGTAAATGTCTGGAGTGTCACCCAGGTCGGTGGCACCGTTTAATGTTTTATGTTTTCGCAGGTAAACTCAAAAGAGTTTCATCTGTAGTGTAGTGGTTATCACGTTCGCCTAACACGTGAAAGGTCCCCGGTTCGAAACCGGGCGGAAGCATTTACTCCAAAAGAGTTTCATGCACCAGGACCCCCAGGTCTCTCTGCACCACAGCATGTTGTAATTTCTCCCCATTCAAATAATATTCCCTTTTATTGTTTTTTTTTCCCAAGGTGGATGACCTCACACTTTCCGACATTGTATTCCATCTGCCAAACCTTAGCCCATTCGCTTAACCTATCCAAATCTCCTTGTAGCCTCTCTCAGTCCTCTACACAACCCGCTTTCCCACTAATCTTAGTGTCATCTGCAAATTTTGTTGCACTACACTCTGTCCCCTCCTCTAGGTCATCTATGTATATTGTAAACAGTTGTGGTCCCAGCACTGATCCCTGTGGCACACCACTAACCACCGATTTCCAACCCGAAAAGGACCCATTTATCCCGACTCTCTGCTTTCTGTTCGCCAGCCAATTCTCTATCCATGCTAATACATTTCCCCCGACTCCGCGTACCTTTATCTTCTGCAGTAACCTTTTGTGTGGCACCTTATCGAATGCCTTTTGGAAATCTAAATACACCACATCCATCGGTACACCTCTATCCACCATGCTCGTTATATCCTCAAAGAATTCCAGTAAGTTAGTTAAACATGATTTCCCTTTCATGAATCCATGCTGCGTCTGCTTGATTGCACTATTCCTATCCAGATGTCCTGCTATTTCTTCCTTAATGATAGTTTCAAGCATTTTCCCCACTACAGATGTTAAACTAACCGGCCTATAGTTACCTGCCTTTTGCCTGCCTCCTTTTTTAAACAGTGATTAGCAAAATCACTGGGCAACCACCCTAGAAACTGGAATATCTGGTTCAAAACTTTGGTTAACCTATCCAGACCCCGAGAGAGTCTGACCTGAAGATGTTAATAGCTTTGGAAAGTGAAGTGGAAGTGAGTGATTTTTTTTTGGCTCTGACGCTGAAGCATGTGTGGATGTCTGATTGGTCACCATTCCATGTTGTGTAATAATCCCCTGTAGTTTTTGAAAATTCATTCGTAGGAAGTGGGCGTCGCTGGCAAGGCCGGAATGTATTACCCATCCCTAATTGCCTTTGAGAAGGTGGTGAGCCGCCTTCTTGGCTTGCTCGGCCATTTCAGAAGGCAGTTAAGAGCCAACACATTGCTGTGGGTCTGGAGTCACATATAGGCCAGACCGGGTAAGGAGGACAGATTTCCTTCCCTAAAGGACATTAGTGAACCAGATGGGTTTTTACAACAATCTAGTAGTTTCATGGTTACCATTACTGATACAGGGTACTAGCATTGTTTTAAAAATTGTAGATTTATTTAATTATTTAAATTTAAATTTCCCCAGCTGCCATGGTGGGTTTGAACTTGTGCCTTTGGATCATCAGTCCAGTATGACTAGCTGTGACTGCTGATGATTTAATCCTAAACTTACTTTCTGCCTACTCCTTTTGTTTTAAATTAGTTTTATCCTGAACTTACAAATCCATATATTAAATTAAAAATGTCAAAATATAAAAGAATGAATACATAGCATGAAGAAAGCTAACAAAACTAAACCAACTTTAAATATCAAAAGAAAAGAAAGGGTCCCACATCAGGTTCAGAGGAATCCCCTTGTTCTGGGTTTGGTGACCATCTCACACCTGCACAAGGAGGTGGTTCTATCATCTACACAAGGGTTAATATCAAAACCCACACAACATATTACATTATTTGTGAGTTTAACTCTTAACCGTACACTCTATGAAGTGTAGAGTTTTAAGCCTAGGCATTAATGTTGGCAATATCAGCAAGCAAACAGTTAATACATTTGTTTGACATTCCTTTGCTATTTTAATGGAAAAATTAACCTGTTTTGGATTGGCACCTCCATTAAAATAGTCAGACAAATGTCAAACACTTTAAGTGTTGATACACTAATATCACAATCAGTAATTTCAAATTATATTATTCCATAAATCTTAACCCAGAGGTGTAAACACAAGCTATCTATTATAAAAATTACCGACTTGAAGTTGGTGCACCTTTAAAGCCTCCTCAAGTCCTAGCTGAAACACATGTTTGGGGAAGTTCGAATCTAGTTTCTGATGACAGCAATCCATTTCTCAAAGATAACCATATTTCAAAACTAAATTGTGACATTCTGCTGTCTTAGCTCATGACGATCTGGATAGTATGTAAAGCAATGTGAACCTGAGACCATTGGTTCAATGTTACTGTGTATTGTTATTATTATGTAACTACTGCAATTGCTGACAGTTCTCAGAAAAAGTGGCATCAATAACAGGAACAATAATTGTTTGCTAATAAGCAACGTTAGTTCTTTCCCAATAACCTCACTCCATATCTATGAGTATTTTCCATATAAGTGCTACTGGGCACTGGACGGTAATGAATAAATCCTAATATTGTCCCTGCAGATCAGTGGCTCCCTTGAGAATTTCAGCTCCAACACTAATTATTGGGAAATCCCTGCAGTAAATATTGCGCAGGAGTCACTATTTCCCCCGGAGTGACTAGCTTAAAGGATGTGAATGTACACGTTCTTCCTGATTAAGGATGCAGCTGTGCCGAGCTCCAGTATGTAGGACAATAATCAAGAGGGGTTGATCATGAGAGGCTGTAACAGGAGTCTCCTACTGTCAGGAACCATTTTTAATGTTGTCATCAGTTTTCCCCTCCTCTCCTGAATGTGTAAACTCTGTCTTGTGCACTGACCCTGTACATCCACTGGTAGTTTTATGTATTTCTAATTTCTCTTTTAACATGAGCGAACGTATTCCAATGCTATTCCCATACCTTTCTCCTTCATTTTTATGTTGTTTTTTTCTCATGTTCCCAATTTAATTGCTGAATTCATCTGTTGTAGGAACTGCTCATGTAATTTATATATTCTTATCTTGCTAGGTCAGTATTATCAATCTAAAATTATTTACCAACTGACCACCTAATACATTGCAGAATACACTGTTTTATAAGGACAGGATCAACTAACAAATAATGTAGTATCCAGTTGCTAAAGTGCAGGTGTGTGTTTTAAGGCCCCAAAGAATAATTGCTGCATTTTCCTCAGGTCAGTCAGAGACTAAGGGGCCTAAATTGCCCCTTTCTATAAGGCCTCTGGCCACCTGAAAGCTGTGGCCACAGGTAGGTGCGGAATGCCCACTGAGTCTCTGCGGAGGGGCCGCCATTTTGGAATTGCCCTTCCTCAGGCTGGGAATGGTGTAGAGGATCGTTCCGTCCGTTTTCCCGTCACGGTGTGCAAGTGCTGACCCCTTATCAACTGGCAGGGATCCCTTCCCGAAATTGCCCCTCAGGAAATTGCCCCTTTCCCAGAATTGCCCTGCGGGAGTGGTCCCACCACCGGTCGGTGCCACTGACCGCTTTTGCTGTCGGTATACTCTCTGCGGCTGCCCTTAAAGTGGGGGTGGTGCTGCCGATGACGCCATGTTATTTTTTTTGGCGACCGACTGCCAGGTCGGGCCGACAATTATGGCAGGGGGTTCGGCCGATCCGCCAAAAGGCAGCCTGGCACCCCGCTTGGGAGCCAGGTCGCTGGCTCGGCCAAAACCTTCCCTGGTGGCCCAGTGTTTGCCACTAAAGTGGCTGCAGAGTTCGTGTGACGCATCAGCACGATGATGTTATCAGCGCAGTGCTGATGCTTTGCAGCGTCGGCCAGTCCGCCCCGCCCCCACTTTCGCCTGGATGATGAGGCCACTTTCACCCTGCTCCAAAAACCTCCCCGAAGTGCTGAATTTCTACGGATGGGGTGGCCAGAACACTTCGAAAACGGTAGGTGCGCTTTGTTTCGGGCGGTGGGCAATTTCGGCCCCTAATTGTTTTTATCAGAAGCTCAGGTCAGTTAGAGGTCAAACTTTTCTTTAAGGTATGTATTCCTTCTGAAGTGTGACATAGTGTAACGTATGCACCTATGAGTATGCTCACAGTAGAGCTGTTGCATTGTGAGTGGCTTAGCCAGTCATGTGATGTTCATGAGACTCAATAAAACCTAAGGTCGAGGTCATCCACGATGAGGTATACAGTTTTGAGCCTAGTGTGTCGTGTGATTGTTAAACCTTTGTTAATAAACCAACTAGTTCTTAATAGTAATGTGTTGCTGTGAATTCTTAAGCAAAGAATCCATGAAGCAAAAACATTACACATAGAAATTTGTATGTGCAACAGTGTGACACCTGAAATGTGACAGATTCATCTCATAAAGTTTTATAAGTTCTATCTATAATATATTAAAAGTTAGAAACTTTGGGGGCAATCTTGACTTTGTGCAATGGAGTAAAATGGGTAATAGCGAATTGACTTCAATGGAAATAAAAATCAGGAGAGATGTAAAATGGGCTGCCAATTTGCTATCACACATTTCACACTATCGCACAAAGTCAAGATCTACCCACTTCTTCTTTGTATCATTCTTAATTTTTCTCAGTGTCTCTAGAGTAATATTGCACTGTATGACTAGGCTGTTCTTTCCCCGTATACCCATTCAGCCTCTTATGCTGCACCAATCAAACGGAGTTCAGACTGCAGCAATTGTCCTTCCTCAGGCTTGGAGCTGTGTAGGGGACCGCTCCATCTGTTTTCCCATTGCGATGCGCACGTGCCGACCCCTTACCGTCTGCTGGGGACTCCTTCTTGAAATTGCCCCTCAGGGGCTGTTGGGGAGGGGTTAAACTAATAGGGCAGGGGGGTGGGAACCTATGCAGGGAGACCGAGGGAAGTACAATGGGGGCAGAAGCAAAAGATAGAAAGAAGAAAAGTAAAAGTGGAAGGCAGAGAAACCCAAGGCAAAAATCAAAAAGGGCCACATTACAGCAAACATCTAAAGGGACAAAGTGTGTTAAAAAGACAAGCCTGAAGGCTCTGTGCCTCAATACGAGGAGTATTCGTAATAAGTTGGACAAATTAACTGTGCAGGCAGCTATTAACGAATATGATATAATTGGGATTACGGCGACATAGCTCCAGGGTGACCAAGGCTGGGAACTCAACACCCAGGGGTATTCAATATTCAGGCAGGATAGACAGAAAGGAAAAGGAGGTGGGGTGGCGTTGCTGGTTAAAGAAGAAATTAACGCAATAGTAAGGAAGGACATTAGCTTGGATGATGTGGAATCTGTATGGGTAGAGCTGCGGAATACCAAAGGGCAGAAAACGCTAGTGGGAATTGTGTACAGATCACCAAACATTAGTAGTGAGGTTGGGGACAGCATCAAACAAAAATTAGGGATGCGTGCAATAAGGGTACAGCAGTTATCATGGGCGACTTTAATCTACATATTGATTGGGTTAACCAAACTGGGAGCAGTACGGTGGAGGAGGATTTCCTGGAGTGTATTAGGGATGGTTTTCTAGACCAATATGTCGAGGAACCAATTGGAGGGCTGGCCATCCTCGACTGGGTGATGTATAATGAGAAAGGACTAATTAGCAATCTTGTTATGCGAGGCCCCTTGGGGAAGAGTGACCATAATATGGTAGAATTCTTTATTAAGATGGAGAGTGACACAGTTAATTCAGAGACTAGGGTCCTGAACTTAAGGAAAGGTAACTTCGATGGTATGAGCCGTGAATTGGCTAGAATAGACTGGCAAATGATACTTAAAGGGTTGACGGTGGATAGGCAATGGCAAACATTTAAAGATCACATGGATGAACTTCAACAATTGTACATCACTGTCTGGAGTAAAAATAAAACGGGGAAGTTGGCTCAACCGTGGCTAACAAGGGAAATTAGGGATAGTGTTAAATCCAAGGAAGAGGCATATAAATTGGCCTGAAAAAGCAGCAAAGCTGAGGACTGGGAAAAATTTAGAATTCAGCAGAGGACAAAGGGTTTAATTAGGAGGGGGAAAATAGAGTATGAGAGGAAGCTTGTTGGCAACATAAAAACTGATTGCAAAAGCTTCTATAGATATGTGAAGAGAAAAAGATTAGTGAAGACAAACGTAGGTCCCTTGCCGTCAGAATCAGGTGAATTTATAATGGGGAACAAAGAAATGGCAGACCATTTGAACAAATACTTTGGTTCTGTCTTCACTAAGGAAGACATAAATAACATTCCGGAAATACTAAGGGACCGAGGGTCTAGCGAGAATGAGGAACTGAAGGAAATCCTTATTAGCCAGGAAATTGTGTTAGGAAAATTGATGGGATTAAAGGCCAATAAATCCCCAGGGCCTGATAGTCTGCATCCCAGAGTGCTTAAGGAAGTGGCCCTCGAAATAGTGGATGTATTGGTGATCATTTTCCAAAAGTCTATCGACTCTGGATCAGTTGGACTGGAGGGTAGCTAATGTAACACGACTTTTTAAAAAAGGAGGGAGAGAGAAAACGGGAAATTATAGACCGGTTAGCCTGACATCAGTAGTGGGGAAAATGTTGGAATCAATTATTAAAGATGTAATAGCAGCGCATTTGGAAAGCAGTGACAGGATCGGTCCAAGTCAGCATGGATTTATGAAAGGGAAATCATGCTTGACAAATCTTCTAGAATTTTTTGAGGATGTAACTAGTAGAGTGGACAAGGGAGAACCAGTGGATGTGGTGTATTTGAACTTTCAAAAGGCTTTTGACAAGGTCCCACACAAGAGATTAGTGTGCAAAATTAAAGCACATGGTATTGGGGGTAATGTATTGACGTGGATGAAGAACTGGTTGGCAGACAGGAAGCAGAGAGTCGGGATAAACTGGCCCTTTTCAGAATGGCAGGCAGTGACTAGTGGGGTACGGTAGGGCTCAGTGCTGGGACCCCAACTATTTACAATATACATCAATGATTTAGGTGAAGGAATTGAATGTAATATCTCCAAGTTTTCAGATGACACTAAACTGGGTGGGGGTGTGAGCTGTGAGGAGGATGCTCAGAGGCTGCAGGGTGACTTGGACAGGTTGGGTGAGTGGGCAAATGTAGTATAATGTGGATAAATGTGAGGTTCTCCACTTTGGTGGCAAAAACACAAAGGCAGAATATTATCTGAATGGCGGCAGATTAGGAAAAGGGGAGGTGCACGAGACCTGGGTGTCATGGTACATCAGTCATTGAAGGTTGGCATGCAGGTACAGCAGGCGGTGAAGAAGGCAAATAGCATGTTGGCCTTCATAGCTAGGGGATTTGAGTATAGGAGCAGGGAGGTCTTACTGCAGTTGTACAGGGCCTTGGTGAGGCCTCACCTGGAATATTCTGTTCAGTTTTGGTCTTCTAATCTGAGGAAGGACGTTCTTGCTATTGAGGGAGTGCAGCGAAGGTTCATCAGACTGATTCCCGGGATGGCAGGACTGACATATGAGGAGTGACTGGGCCTGTATTCACTGGAGTTTCGAAGACTGAGAGGGGATCTCATAGAAACATATAAAATTCTGACGGGACTGGACAGCTTAGATGCAGGAAGAATGTTCCTGATGGGGGAATCCAGAACCAGGGGACACAGTCTAAGGATAAAGGGTAAGCCACTTCTTCACTCAGAGTTGTTAACCTGTGGAATTCCCTGCCGCAGAGAGTTGTTGATGCCACTTCATTGGATATATTCAAGAGGGAGTTAGATATGGCCCTTACGGCTAAAGGGATCAAGGGGTATGGAGAGAAAGCAGGAAAGGGATACTGAGGTGAATGATCAGCCATGATCTTATTGAATGGTGGTGCAGACTCGAAGGGCCAGATGACCTACTCCTGCACCTATTTTCTATGTTTCTAATTGCCCTGCGGGAGCGGGCCCACCTCTAGTCGATGCCACTGACAGCTTTTGCTGTCGGTATATTGTCTGTGGCTTGACAGCGTGGCTGTCCTTAAAGTGGAGGTGGAGCAGATCTTGACTTGTGCGATAGTGTCTGTTTGTCTCCCGGGCACTCTGCAGCGCTCTGGACTAAACACTGACTTTAGCAGCTTCATACTTTAGCTATGTCCCCAGTTTTCCTGCCAGATTCTCCCATTCACATTCCACCGCCACCCCACCCACTCTGGAGGGGTTGTCTTTCTAATGCCTTTCCACATGTAGGAGTACCTTCACCACACAGACTGCAACGGTTCAAGAAGGTGGCTCACCATTACCTTCTCAAGGGCAATTAGGGATGTGCAATAAATGCTGGACTTGCCAGTGATGCCTGCGTCCCATGAATGAATTAAAAAAAAAATCATGGCCAAGGTTACCTTTATATTGTGTACAGCTTTTAACACCTTTTTTGAGTTTAAAAATAAATCTGCTTCCGGTGTGTTAAACCCATCAGTGCCCATTTGTGGTGGTCGTTAATATATCTGTACTCTCAGCCTGTTAAACCCATCAGTACCAATTTGTAGTGGTAGTTAGTGTTATGTATTTAACCCCTTGTAACCTGTATCACACTATCACCAGAGGGCCTACCTGTTGGAGTCCCAAGGGATCCCAGCATCCCTTGGGAACACAGTACATAAGCAGGCCACCCATGAGGTACCTGCACTCTGGAGTCGCATTAAAGGAGCTAAGGTCACACTTGCTCATTGTACACAGTACTCAGTTTCATCCTTTATTATGAGCATAACCATTGGCGACGAGGTAATGAACAACCGCGTGAAAATGCAAAGAACAGTTGGTATCCTGGAGAAGTTTGCAGAGGGGTCGATTGGGAGGCCTTTGTGGAGAGACTCGACCAATACTTCGTGGCCAACGAGCTGGAAGGGGACGAGAACGCTGCCAAATGAAGGGCGATCCTCCTAACTGTCTGTGGGGCAACAACCTATGCCCTCATGAAGAATCTCCTAGCTCCGGCAAAACCAACAGAGAAATCCTACGAAGAATTATGTACGCTGGTCAGGGAGCACCTAAATCCTAAGGAAAGCGTTTTGATGGCGAGATATCGGTTCTACATGTGTCAACGATCGGAGGGCCAGGAAGTGGCGAGCTATGTCGCCGAACTAAGGCGCCTTGAAAGACATTGTGAATTGAGGGATTCCTAGAACAAATGCTTAGAGACTTTTTTGTACTGGGCATTGGCCATGAGACAATCCTTCGCAAACCGTTGACTGTAGAAACTCCGAATCTAAGTGAAGCCATAACGATAGCCCAGGCATTTATGTCCACCAGCGACAACACCAAGCAGATTTTGCAGAGTGAAGAAGTTTTGGCCGGTGCTATGCATAAAGTAATGTTGTTTTCGAGCAGAAATATACATGGTAGAACGTGCACACCAGCTGCTGCTGCCTGACCTCAGATAGAAACATCGAAACATAGAAAATAGGTGCAGGAGTAGGCCATTCGACCCGTCGGGCCTGCACCACCATTCGATAAGATCATGGCTGATCATTCCCTCAGTACCCCTTTCCTCCTATGATGACCCAGAGTCCGCCATCAATCGTTAATGCGTGACAGTTAACACCTTGTGGGCGCTGTGGAGGTGATCATCAGCCCCATCAATGCCGCTTCAAGCATTATGCGTGCAACGGTTGCAGAACAATGGGACACCTCCAGCGAATGTGCAGGTGAGCTGCAAATCCTGCAAACCACCACGTTGCAGAGGAAGATCGATCCACATTGGATCAGGCTGAATTGGAGACTCATATCGCGAAGGCAGAAGTGTACGGGGTACAAAACATTCACTACGAAATGTCCACCAATAATGTTGAAAGTTGAACTGAACGGAATTCCAGTATCTATGGAACGGGACACGGGTGCGAGTCAGTCCATAATGAGTAAAAAGGCCATCGACAGGCTGTCGGGCAAAAAGGCACACGGGCCCAAGCTCAGCCCCATTCACACCAAAATAAGGACACATCAAGGAACTAATCCCTGTAATTAGCAGTGCAGAAGTAAAAGTCTCCTTTGACGGAGCAGTACACGAACTCCCGCTGTGGATCATGCCAGGGGATGGCCCTACATTGTTTGGCAGCAGCTGGCTGGGAAAAATCCGCTGGAACCGGGACGACATCCGAGCGCTTTCGTCCATCGATGATGCCTCATGTGCCCAGGTTCTGAGCACGTTCCCATCATTGTTCGAGCCAGACATTGGAAGCTTCTCGGGGGCGAAAGTGCAGATCCATTTGGTTCCCGGTACGCGACCCATCCACCACAAGGCACGGGCGGTGCCGTACATGATGCGTGAGAAAGTAGAAATTGAGCTGGACAGGCTGCAGCAAGAAGGCATCATCACACCGGTGGAATTCAACGAATGAGCTAGTCCGATTGTCCCGGTAAGTAAAGAGGATGGCACGGTTAGAATTTGTGGGGACCATAAAGTAACAATTAACCATTTCTCACTACAGGACCAGTACCTGCTACCCAAGGCAGATGACCTATTTGTGACCCTGGCTGGAGGGAAGACGTTCACCAAGCTGGACCTGACCTTGGCCTACATGACGCAGGAGCTGGAGGAGTCTTCGAAAGGCCTCACCTGCATCAACATGCACAAAGGTCTGTTCATCTATAAGAGGTGCCCATTCGGGATTCAGTCGGCCGCGGCAATCTTCCAACGGAATATGGAGAGCCTGCTAAAGTCGGTCCCTCGTACCGTGGTTTTCCAGGACGACATATTGGTTACAGGTCGGGACACCATTGAGCACTTGATGAATCTGGAAGAGTTTCTTAGTCGGTTGGATCGCGTGGGGCTCAGATTGAAACGCTCGAAGTGTGTTTTCTTGGCGCTGGAGGTCGAGTTCTTGGGAAGAAGAATTGCAGCAGATGGCATCAGACCTATCGACGCCAAGACGGAAGCCATCAAGAACGCGCCGAGACCATAGAACGCGACGGAGCTGCGGTCGTTCCTGGGACTCCTTATTACGGTAATTTCCTACCTGGGTTAAGCATCCCGCTAGAACCCCTACATAGACGACTGGATATGGGGGAATTTACAAAAGGCTGCCTTTAAGAAAGCCAGAAATCTGTTATGTTCAAACAAACTGCTTGTCCTGTATAACCCTTGTAAAAGATTAGTGTTAGCTTGCAATGCGTCATCATACGGGGTCGGGTGTGTGTTACAACAGGCTAACGAATCGGGGATTTTGCAATCGGTCGCTTATGCGTCCAGGAGTTTGTCCAAGGCCGAAAGGGCCTACAGCATGATTGAAAACGAGGCTCTAGTATGCGTTTACGGGGTAAAGAAAATGCACCAGTACTTATTTGGCCTCAAGTTTGAGCTTGAAACTGACCACAAGCCACTCATATCGTTCTTCTCTGAGAGCAAAGGGATTAACACCAATGCCTCTGCCCGCAGCCAAAGATGGGCGCTCACGCTGTCGGCATACAACTATGTAATCCGCCACAGACCGGGCACAGAGAACTGCGCAGATGCTCTCAGTAGGCTGCCATTGCCCACCACCGGGGTGGAAATGGTATAGCCAGCGGACTTGCTCAGGGTCATGGAGGCATTCGAGAACGAAAAGTCTCCCGTTACGGCACGGCAGATCAGGAACAGGACCATCCAGGATCCTTTGCTGTCCTTGGTAAAAAACTGCGTCCTCTGTGGGAGCTGGTCCAGTGTCCCAGCGGAGATGCAAGAGGCGATTAAGCCGTTCCACAGGCTCAAAGATGAAAATGTCCCTGCAGGCGGACTGTCTGTTGTGGGGCAATCACGTGGTCTTGCCCAAGAAAGGCAGAGATATGTTCATTTGTGAACTGCACAGCACCCTACCCGGGCATTGTAATGATGAAAGCCATAGCCAGATCCCAGATGTGGTGGCCCGGCATCGAATCAGATTTAGAGTCATGTGTGCGCCTGTGCAACACTTGCTCTCAGCTGGGCAATGCACCCAGAGAGGCACTGCTAAGTTTGTGGTTGTGGCCCTCCAATCCGTGGTCAAGGATCCACGTGGACTATGCGGGCCCATTTCTAGGCAAAATGTTTTTGGTTCTCGTGGACGCTTACTCAAAATGGATTGAATGTGCGATAATGTCTGTAAGCATGTCCATGGCCACTATTGAAAGCCTACAAGCCATGTTTGACACGCACGGCTTGCCTGATGTCAGCGACAATGGTCCGTGCTTCACCAGTGCTGAATTCAAAGAATTCATGACCCGCAATGGGATCAAACACGTCACATCTGCCCCGTTCAAGCCCGCATCCAATGGCCAGGCAGAATGGGCAGTTCAGACCATTAAGCAAAGCTTGAAACGCATGTCAGAAAGCTCCCTGCAGACCAGGCTGTCCCGAGTGCTGCTCAGCTACCGTACCAGACCCCACTCACTCACCGAGGCTCCTCCAGCCGAGCTGTTCATGAAAAGGGCACTAAAAACAAGGCTCTCGCTTGTCCACCCTGATCTCCATGATCACGTGGAGGGGAAGCGGCATCAACAAAGTGTGTACCATGACCACGCAAATTTGTCACATGATATTGAGATCAATGATCCTGTGTTTGTGCTCAATTATGGACATGGTCCCAAATGGCTCGCTGGCACGGTCAGTCAAAGAGGGGAACAGGGTGTTTCAGGTCAAATTGGCCAACGGACAAACGTACAGAAAACATTTGCACCAAATCAAATTGTGGTTCACCAATAGCTACGAATAACCCGAAGAAGACACCACCAATTTTGACCCTCTAACACACACGCAAGTGGCAACTGACATCATGTTTGACCATGAAGCCGAACTCACCATCTCCAGCAGCCCGGCAAGGCCGGCTGCCCAACAGCCCAATGAAGAACTAACCAACTCACCCGCACCCGCATTTGTTACGAGACGATTGACAAGGGAACGAAAAGCCGCAGATCGTCTCACCTTGTAAATAAGTATATTGTTGACTTCACGGGGGAGTGATGTTATGTATTTAATCCCTTGTAACTTGTATCACACTACCACCAGAGGGCCTACCTGTTGGAGTCCCAAGGGATCCCAGCATCCCTTGGGAACACAGTACATAAGCAGGCCACCCATGAGGTACCTGTACTCTAGAGTCGCATTAAAGGAGCTACAGTCACACTTGCTCATTGTACACAGCACTCAGTTTCATCCTTTATTACGAGCATAACAGTTAGTATATCTGTACTCTCAGCCTGATAAAGCCATCAGTACAGATTTGTGGTGGTAGTTAATATATCTGTACATTAGCCTATGCCTCTTGTTCGGGTCCTGCTCCCTCTTTTTAGAAGAGGAGCGGAGTTTGCGCATTGGCATCAGAGAATGATGTATGGCACGAGCAGGAACTAAAATTCATTTAAAAATCAGACTAGATTTTGATGAGGTAGTGTGGTTGATGTTGTGTATGTAGACTTTCAAAAAGTGTTTGATAAAGTATCACATAATAGACTAGTTAGCAAAATTGAAGCCCATGGATTAAAGGAACTGAAGCAGGTGCAAAATTCACAAGAAACCCCCCTGTGTTTGGGCTCATTCGAAAGGAAATTTAATTTGGGACTATCTACCGAAAAGTTTGGAATTCTAAAGTGCTTATGGAAGAAACTACGAACTTTAATAGAATTTTGGATTTTAAAAGACAAACTCAAGGCTAGGGGCAGACCCAAGGAACTAACAGGGGACAGTCTAATTAAGTGAAGCTACCTGGGTGTGAGGACTAAGTTAACCTGTCTGGAGGAATGAATATTCAAAAATCCTTCCCCCACAAGTGACATTAACATCACAAAATCACCCAGAGGTAGCTACCCATCAACATGGGTCTGGACAACCATTTCAGCATATACATCACAAAGAGGCCCAATCCAGCCTGTATGCGAAAGACTAAGCACAAAAGGACATTGCAATTACCAAACTAATATTTCCATCAGGAAACAGTTTTCAAATATCAACTCACCCAAAACATATCAACTTTTAACGAGCCCACCAAAATATTACAAAGAAGAGCCAAGCCCGCCAAAATTATACAAAGGATTTTGAACATATTTGGCGGCAAGATTAGAACACTGAAATCATATAACTGGCCCCTGTTTTCAACAGAGGTTAGGGTTGCTAGGTAGCTACAAGACTGCTACTACCTCAGATGACACTTTTACTGATAGGCGAGTACCACACTATGCTGTGTCATCAAGACAAGGAGGGAAACCAACGTGACAGTTGTAAACTAACTTCTCCAGCCTCGAAGTCCTGAAGGAAGAAAGAACATCACCATCGCGGCAGCGACTGACCACAGTCATCGTGGTATCAAGGAAAAAACAATCGCGATCTACCGTTAATTGCCAAAAGGATTGGTAAGCATAGTCCCTGCATGCCCTGGAGTCCAACCTAGCTAGAATTAGGTATTGGGAGGTGGGAGGTATAATTTTACTGTAACCCCCTTTGAATGTATAGTGTATGGTCCTTTATCAGAGTGATTTTAAGTTTGACCTTGTACCTTTCCTTGTATTGTCCTTTATTAGAGTGATTGTAAGTTTGGCCTTGTATTTTCTTACTAGAGTAATAAGCCTGTATTACTTTGACTGTAATGAAAACAAAGTTCTTTTGCATCAAACCAGTGTCCTTTGCACTTTTGTCACAGCCCCCAAATAAATCCAGAGTACAGAAACCAAGGGAGGGGGAGCGATTTGAACCGCTCAAGTTGGTCAGAAGGGAACCTGACCCCCTCATAGAGACCACCCCCTTACAAGCAGTGGTAGCATGGATACAAAATTGACTAAGGGACAGAGAGCAGTGGTGAATGGTTGTTTTTGAGACTAGAAGGAAGTATGCATTAGTGGCCCCAGAGGTCGGTGCTGGGACGTTTGCCCTTTTTGATATATATTAAGGACCTGAACTTGTGTATACAGGGCATAATTTCAAAGTTTTAGATGACACGAAACTCGGAAATGTAAACAATGGCAAATGAAATTTAACATGGATAAGTGTGAAGTAAGGAAGTGAGGGATGGTATCAAATTGAAAACAAGGGCATACAATACAGCCAAGACTAGTGGGAGGCCAGAGGATTGGGAAACATTTAAAAGCCAGCAAAGAACGATTAGAAAAATGATAGAGAGGGAAGATAGAATATGAAAGTAAACTAGCACGAAATATAAAAAAGTAAGAGTTTCTACAGGTACATAAAAAGGAAAAGAGTGGCTAAAGTAAATGTTGGTCCCCTAGAGGATGGGACTGGGGAATTAATAATGGAGATTAGGGAAATGGCAGAGACGTTGAACAAATATTCTGTATCAAACTTCATGGTAGAAGACACTAAAAACATCCCAATAGGGGATAATCAAGGGGCTACAGGGAGGGAGGAACTTAATACAATCACTATCACTAATGAAGTAGTACTCGGTAAAATAATAGGACTAAAGGCGGACAAGTCCCCTGGACTTGATGGCTTACATCCTAGGGTCTTAAGAGAAGTGGCTGCAGAGATAATGGACGCATTGGTTGTAATCTACCAATATTCCCTGGATTTTGGGGCAGTCCCAACGGATTGGAAAACCCCAAATGTAACGCCCTATTTAAAAAAGGAGGCAGACAAAAAGCAGGAAACTATGGCCCCAAGTTTCCACATGATTTGCTCCTGATTTTTAGGAGCAACTGGTGGAGAACGGAGTATCTTAGAAATCGGAATTCTCCACATTTAAGTTTTCTGCAGTTCTAGTCAGGTAGAACAGTTTCACTTTTGAACAGAATTTTTTTTTCAAAAGGGGGCGTGTCCGGCCACTGACGCCTGATTTGAAAGTTTCCACAGTGAAAACGTACTCCAAACTAACTTAGAATGGAGCAAGTGAAGATTTTTGTAAGCTTGAAAAAACCTTGTCTACACATTAAAAAATCAGGCGCAGGTTACAAATTAGGCGTCCGCAACGAGGTGGGGGGGAAGGGAAGTCATTATATTCTACAATAAATCCTTAGTTATACTTATACAAATATTATACAAATAAATCCAACCTGAATAAAAATTTATAAGCAAAGAAAAGTTTAAATAAACCATGTTCCTATCTGTGTGAAAGTGCTTCAGGCAGGCCTTTCAGGCAGCGGTTTGCCGTTGGGACCGACCGACGGCAGTGGGGGGGGAGGCAGGGAGAAGGCTGCAGGAAGCCTCATTACTTGAGGCAGCCGTTCCCGACGGGCCCAACCGACGGCAGGGGGAGAAAGCTGCAAGAAGCCTCAGTGTTGATCATGGAAGGGCAATGTGGTTTTATTAAAAAATTTTAAAAATTGAACAGCTACAAAGAATTTGAATAGTCTCAAACAAGTGCATGTGTCCCGTTTATCACAGTCTATCTTTAATTACAGAATGCACTCCCTCATCCTTACACACAGAAATATCAAGAAAATTAAAATACAAGCCTTTGCAAGGGTTCAATAAACAAATTTTCACTTTTTCTGCAGCACTGTTTAAAATGGCCGAGTGCCAATGTTTCCTTCACACTGCGCGCGCTCCAACGCGCACGCGCAGGGTTGCCGGCACGAAAAAAACTCATTTAAATTGTACCCGCCCCCTCCTACTTACAAAATCGGCGCGAGTGGTAGGCTCCGCCCCCTGGGCGCCGCGCCAAGCAGACATCGAGCTGCAAAGCGCTCGAGAATAGTGCGTTTTTTTTTAGGCGCCGTTATCGGCGCAAAAAACAGGCTCAGAGGGGCGCCTGTTTTGCCGCGTGTGGAAACTTGGGGCCAACAGACCAGTTAGTCTAACATCTGTCGTTGGGAAAATGCTGGAGTCCATTATTAAGGAAACAGTAGCGGGACATTTGGAAAAGCATAATTCGGTCAGGCAGAAGCAGCATGGTTTTATGAAAGGGAAATCATATTTGACAAATTTGCTGGAGTTCTTTGAAGATGTAACTAGGCAGGATGTGGTGTATTTGGATTTCCAGAAGGCATTCAATAAGGTGTCACATAAAAGGTTACTGCACAAGATAAAAGTTCACAGGGTTGCGGGTAATATATTAGCATGGATAGAGGATTGGCTAACAAAAGCAGAGAGTCGGGATAAATGGGTAATTTTCCGGTTGGCGAACAGTGACTAGTGGGATACCGCAGGGATAGGTGCTGGGTCCTCAACTATTTACAATCTATATTAATGACTTGGATGAAGGGACCGAGTGTAATGTAGCCAAGTTTGCTGATGATACAAAGATGGGTGGGAAAGCAAATTGTGAGGAGGACACAAAAAATCTGCAAAGGAATATAGACAGGCTAAGTAAATGGGCAAAACATTTGCAGATGGAGTATAATGTGGGAAAATGTGAGGTTATCCACTTTGGCAGAACAAATAGAAAAGCAAATTATAATTTAAATGGAGAACAATGCAAAGTGCTGCAGCACAGAGGGATTTGGGGGTCCTTGTGCATGAAACACAAAAAGTTAGTATGCAGGTACAGCAAGTAATCAGGAAGGCAAATGGAATGTTGGCCTTTATTGCAAGGGGGATAGAGTATAAAAGCAGAGAAGTCCTACTACAACTGTACAGGGTATTGGTGAGGCCACATCTGGAGTACTGCGTACAGTTTTGGGCTCCGTATTTAAGGAAGGATATACTTGCATTGGAGGCAGTTCAGAGAAGGTTTACTAGGTTGATTCCAGAGATGAGGGGGTTGACTTATGAAGATAGGTTGAGTGTGTTGGGCCTATACACATTGGAGTTCAGAAGAATGAGAGGTGATCTTATTGAAACCTATAAGATAATGAAGGGGCTCGACAAGGTGGATGCAAAGAGGATATTTCCAACCATAGGGAAAACTAAAACTAGGGGACATAGTCTCAGAATAAGGGGCTGAGATGAGGAGGAATTTCTTCTCTGAGGGTTGTAAATCTATGGGATTCTCTGCCCCAGAGAGCTGTGGAGGCTGGGTCATTGAATATATTTAAGATGGAGATAGATTTTTGAGTGATAAGGGCGTAAAGCAGGCAGGGAAGTGGAGCTGAGTCCATGATCAGATCAGCCATGGTCTTATTGAATGGCGGAGCAGGCTCAAAGGGCCAAATGGCCGACTCCTGCTCCTGTTTCTTATGTTCTTAAGTGATTCATTTTGGTCGGAAGAATGAGGAGAGGCAATATAAACTAAATGGTTCAATTTTAAAGAGGGTGCAGGAACAGAGAGACCTGGGGTGTAAGTCTTTAAAAGTGGTAGGCGAAGTTGAGAAGGCTGTTAAAAAGACATTCAGGATCCTTGGCTTTATAAATAGAGACACAGAATATAAAAGCAAGGAAGTTGTGCTAAACCTTTATAAAATACCAGTTAGTCCCCAGCTGGAGTATTGAATTCTAGGCACCACACTTTCGGAAGGATGTCAAGGCCTTATAGAGGGTACAGGGGAGATTTACTAGAGTGGTAGCAGAGGTGAAAGACTTCAGTTATGTGGAGGGACTAGAGAAACAGGTTGTTCTCCTTAGAGCAGAGAAGGTTAAGAGGAGATTTGATAGAGGTGTTCAAAATGATGAACAGTTTTGATAGAGTAAATAATGAGAAACTGTTTCCAGTGGCAGAAGGGTCGGTAACCAGAGGCCACAGATTTACAGTAATTGGCAAACGAACCAGAGGCGATATGAGGAAAATAGATGTTTACACAGCAAGTTGTTATGATCTAGATGCACTTCCTGAAAGGGTGGTTTAAGAAGGTTTAATAATAACTTTCAAAATGAAATTGGATAAATACTTGAAAAGGAAAATGTTTCAGGGCTATGGATAAAGAGCAGGAGGGAATGGGACTAATTGGAGCTTTTTGAAAGAGCTGGCACAGGCACAATGGGCTGAATGGTCTCATTCTGAACTATAAGATTTCATGAGAAGCAGGGAAGGTTTTGAGCTGAGTGCACTCTGAATTAAATTGTTGGAGCTATAACATTTTTTTAATTTTAGAAGTCTGAATTCTTATTGCCAGGCTTTGTGGTAAACACAATGGGTGTTTCCAAAATTTGGTTTTCAGCTTTTCGTTTTTAGTCGCTTATCATCACAACTATCAAAACCACCAGGGTTTGCATTTTTCAACTTTCCACAATTTACTGTAATATGTTTTGAAATAGAATTTTTAACTTCTTAATTGCCACTGAAGAGAATTTAGTCATACCACAAACAAAAATGTAACTATTGTATGTTTAATATTTGTTTCAGTGTGTGTTTCACTTTGAGGCTGCAGATATGTTTGAACACTTGAACACAATGGCTAGCACTTTTAGAGGAATATTTAAACTGAAAGAACCCACAGCGGGATTGGGCAGTAAGACCAGATCAACAATCACTGCTGTCTTGCCTTTGTTAATCTGAATCAAACACTAGTTTCTGAGGCAGGATTGTGAAGTAAGATAACAGAAACAAGTTTGTCCCTTTCCTTCAGTATCAGCTATAAACCTAATCTGAGGCTTTGAAATGGGAGCACAGATTGGCATACAGAACGTAAATTGTCCTCTCACATATTTAAATGTAAAGGTACATGAATATGTGGTTTCTATACCAGATACAGTTTTATCTTTTTTTACTTTTTGGGAACAGTTTTGTAACAGAAATAGATGATGTTGAATATTGCAGAACCTCACAAGAGCACTGCACAATGCAGGAGCATGCCTCTGTTGGTTATAGACTGTTTAGAAATGCACAAATTTAGCTGTTCAATCCTTGGGTTATTTTTGGATGTTGATTTTGCTGAGTACTAATAACCATTTGTAAGCAAGTTGTTGCTTGGCATTAAAATAATTTTTCAGTTCCACTGACTAGCTGCCGGAAAGGGTTTGGTTTTATCACCTCGCATGAATCATTACGCTGAAATACCAGCATCAAGGCCTTCAAAATGCAGCTATCATCCCTGAAAGGGTAGCAGCAGTGACTCTACATTAATACACGTCACTTTCTGTGCATCTGTTTCTGTGTATGTGGCCTTATCTAACTCTGTCTACGTCTCGATCTCATTCTCTACCTGTCTCTGTAAGTATGTGCAAGAGGGAATTTGTGTTCACAATAGCTGAGTACATTCTGATAAAGAGAGGTGGTACTGCAGGGTAAGGTCAAATAAAACAACAGTTCAGAAAGGTTCGTAAGGAGATAGAATTAGAAATGTTTTAAACAAACATGGTCTGCAAGAATTGACAGTAGACCTTATTTAAATTGTTAATTTGATTATTTGAAGAATCCCCTGTGCACATACACTAAAACAAACTATAACAGATGTTGGCCAAGCATTGCCACAGCCACTATATATGGAAGGTGGGTCCATGTAGTCAGGTTTGCCTCTAGTTACAGTGCCTAAAACATGCACTTACAGTTCTGGAACACACTGTAGACGTGAGGCCTTTACCTGAGGTACAATTCTAATAAATGTATCAATGTGTCCATTAACAGACTTCCTGTATATCCAGTGCAGCAGTGGCAACCAATGCAAGTCTTGCTACAGCTATACCACTATACAAGGTATACAAGGTGAGGCCACACCTGGAATACTGCGTGCAGTTTTGGTTTCCATATTTACAAAAGGATATACTTGCTTTGGAGGCAGTTCAGAGAAGGTTCATTAGGTTGATTCCGGGGATGAGAGGGTTGACTTATGAGGAAAGGTTGAGTAGGTTGGGCCTCTACTCATTGGAATTCAGAAGAATGAGAGATGATCTTATCGAAACGTATAAAATTATGAGGAGGCTTGACAAGGTGGATGCAGAGAGGATGTTTTCACTGCTAGAGGGCATGATCTTAGAATGAGGGGCCGCCCATTTAAAACTGAGATGAGGAATTTCTTCTCTCAGAGGGTTGTAAATCTGTGGAATTCGTTGTCTCGGAGAGCTGTGGAAGCTGGGACATTGAATAAATTTAAGACAGGAATAGACAGTTTCTTGAGCGATAAAGGGTTATGGGGAGCGGGCGGGGAAGTGGAGCTGAGTCCATGATCAGATCAGCCATGATCGTATTGAATGGCGGAGCAGGCTCGAGGGGCCGCATGGCTAACTCCTGTTCCTATTTCTTATGTTCTTATGTTCAACCTAGGTACTGTCCTTCATTCACATATACACAACATTTTCTCATTGATAATCCCTCACTTCCTTATGTTGGAGTAGCTATAGTCTTTGGGGGCTAAATTCAATAGCCCCCGAAAATGGGTGCGAGTATCATGATGCGCAATTAGCCTGTGCCCCTCGAGTCTGATGCAGGTGGCATGCAAACCTCATGCTATCTGCTAATTTAAATGATTTTGGCATGTAGCAGTGCTAACTGCGCCATTGAGGCGCTGAGTGCTTGAGCAGGGGGCCAATTTTGTGACAGTCTAGCACCAGTTAAAGCTAGCCTGCATTTCTTAAAGCCAGCCTGCACCTCTTAAAGTGGAGGTGCCTTCTGGCTGGAGCACGTGCTGAAACTGTTTGGGGAAGAGAGTCTGACCTGCAAGAATCTCTGACACTGCACTAGAGGCCTTGGTGGAGAAGGTGTATGGGAGGAGAGAGGTCCTCTATCCTCAGGGGGCCAGGAGGCCCTCCAAGCAAACTCTGCGAAGGCAGTGGGAGCAGATAGCCATGGCCTATTAGAGACCATGAGGATAATCTGTGTGTGGAGGTGGAAGATGTGGGTATGCTTCTTAATGAATACTTTGCGTCTGTTTTCACAAAGGAAAGGGGCTATATAGATACTGCTATCGAGAGGAGTGTGAAATTCTGGATGAAATAGACATAGTGAGAGAGGAGGTATTGGGGGGGCTTGGCAGCTTTGAGAGTGGATAAGTGCCCAGGCCTGGATGAAATGCATCTCAGGCTGTTAAGCAAAGCAAGAGAGGAACAAGCAGAGGCTTTGACCATCATTTTCCAGTCCTATTTGTATTCAGGCATGGTGCTGGAGAACTGCTAATGTGGCACCCTTGTTTAAGAAGGGAGAAAGTGCTAGGCCTATCAGCCTAACCTCAGTGGTGGGAAAATTATTGGAAAAAATCCTGAAGGACAGGATAAATCTACATTTAGAAAGGCAAGGATTAATCAGAGACAGTCAGCGTGGATTTGTTAAGAGAAGATCGTGTTTGACTAACCTGATTGAATTTTTCGAGGAGGGTCGATGAGGGTCGTGCGTACGACGTAGTATATGTGGACTTTAGCAAAGTCTTTGATAAGGTCCCACATGGCAGACTGGTCACGAAGGTAAAAGCCCATGGGATCCAGGGCAATGTGGTAAGTTGGATTCAAAATTGGCTTAGAGATCATCATCATCATCGGCGGGCTCTCAGAATCGAGGAAGACTTGCTTCCACTCCTGAAGTGAGTTCTTTGGTGGCTGAACAGTCCAATACGAGAACCACAGACTCTGTCACGGGTGGGATAGACAGTCATTGAGGGAAGAGGTGGGTGAGACTGGTTTGCCGCACGCTCTTTCCGCTGCCTGCGCTTGATTTCTGCACGCTCTCGGCATTGAGACTCGAAGTGCTCAACGACATCCCGGATGCACTTTCTCCACTTAGGGCGGTCTTTGGCCAGGGACTCCCAGGTGTCAGTGGTGTTGTCGCACTTTATCAGGAAGGCTTTGAGGGTGACCTTGTAACTTTTCCGCTGCCCATCTTTGGCTCATTTGCCGTGAAGGAGCTTCGCATAAAACACTTGCTTTGGGAGTCTCGTGTCTGGCATGCGAACTATGTGGCCTGCCCAGCGAAGCTGATCAAGTGTGGTCAGTGCTTCAATGCTGGGAATGTTAGCCTGGACGAGGACACTGATGTTGGTGCGCCTGCCCTCCCAAGGGATTTGTAGGATCTTGCGGAGACATTGTTAGTGATATATCTCCAGCGACTTGTGGTGACTTCTGTACATCGTTCATGCGTCTAGCCATACAGGAGGGTGGGTATTACTACAGCCCTGTAGACTATGAGCTTGGTGGTAGATTTGAGGGCCTGGTCTTCGAACATTCTTTTCCTCAGGCGGCCGAAGGCTGCACTGGCGCACTGGAGGCGGTGTTGGATCTCCGCATCAATGTCTGCTATTGTTGATAAGAGGCTCCCAAGGTATGGGAAATGATCCACGTTGTCGAGGGCCACGCCGTGGATCTTGATGACTAGGGAGCGGTGCTATGCGGCGATGAACAGGCTAGTGGAGGACCTTTGTTTTACGGATGTTTAGCGTAAAGCCCATGCTTTCGTATGCCTCAGTAAATACATCGACTATAGCCTGGAGTTCAACCTCAGAATGTGCGTACTGTAGCTCAACGACAGAGGTTGGGGTGATCTTGGATCTGGCCTGGAGGCGGCGTAAGTTAAACAGCTTCCCATGGTTCTGTTGTTTAATTCCATTCCAGCGGGGAGCTTGTTGACTGTGCGGTGGAGCATGACAGCAAGGAAGATTAAGAAGAGGGTTGGAGTGATGACGCAGCCCTGTTTGACCCCGGTCCAGACGTGAATTGGGTCTGTAATGGATCCGTTGGTAAGGATCACGGCCAGCATGTCGTCGTGGAGCAGGCGAAGGATGTTGACAAACTTTTGGGGGCATCCGAAACGGAGGAGGACGCTCCATAGACCCTCACGGTTGACAGTGTAAGATCGAAAAAGGCCATGTATAAGGGCTAGTGCTGCTCCCTACATTTTCCCTGCAGCTGTCGCGTTGCAAAGATCATGTCTGTTGTGCCCCTTGGGGGACGAAATCCGCACAGGGAGAAGATGGTTGAGGAGAACTCGAGCGACAACTTTCCCAGTAGCTGATAGCAGGGAGATTCCCTTGTAATTGCCACAGTCGGACTTGTCCCCTTTTTTAAAGATGGTCACGATCACGGCATCTCTGAGATTTCCCGGCATGCTCTCCTCCCTCCAGATGAAAGAGATGAGGCCATGTCTCTGCCATACTTTAACGCCTCAGCAGGGATTCCCGTAGCCTTGTTGTTCTTGAGCTGTTTTATGGCTTTAGAGGTAGGACTTTAGAGGTAGGAAGCAAAGGGTAATGGTTGATGGATGTTTTTGTGACTGGAAGGATGTTTCCAGTGAGGTCCCGCAGGGCTCAGTACTGGGTCCCTTGCTTTTTGTGGGAAACATCAATGATCTAGATTTAAATATAGGGAGTATGATTAAAAAGTTTGCAGACGACACTAAAATTGGCTGTGTGGTTAATAATGAAGAGGAAAGTCATGGACTGCAGGAGGATATCAATCTACTGGTCAGGTGGGCAGAACCGTGGCAAATGGAATTTAATTTAGAGAAGTATGAGGTAATCCTCTCTGGGAGGGCTAATAAGGAAAGGGTATACACATTAAACTGTAGGCCAGTTTGAAGTGTAGATGAACAAAGGGACCTTGGAGTGCTTGTCCACAGATCCCTGAAAGTAGCAGGCCAGGTAGTTAAGAAGGCATACGGAATGCTTGCCTTTATTGGCTGAGGCATAGAATACAAGAGCAGGGAGGTTATGCTTAAATTGTATAATACTCTGGTTAGGCCACAGCTGGAATACTGCGTGCAGCTCTGGTCGCCATATTATAGTAAGGACGTGATTGCACTGGAGAGGCTGCAGAGGAGATTTACAAGGATGCTGCCTGAAATGGAGAATCTTAGCTATGAGGATAGATTGGATAGGCTGGGTTTATTCTCCTTGGAACAGAGGAGGCTGAGGGGAGACCTCATTGAGGGGTATAAAATTTTGAGGGGCCTGGATATAGTGGATAGCAAGTACCTGTTTCCCTTGGTGGAGGGGTCTATTATGAGGGGGCATAGATTTGTTGGTGAAAGGTTAAGAGGGGATTTGAGGGAAACCTTCTTTACGCAGAGGGTTGTGGGGGTCTGGAACTCGCTGCCTGGAAGGATGGTGGATAAAGATGCCCTCACCACATTTAAGGGGTGCTTGGATGTGCACTTGAAGTGCTGTAGCCTGCAGGGTTACGGACCTAGAGCTGGTAAATGGGATTAGACTGGATAACCTCTTTGTTGTGTATGGAGAAAGAGCCAGATTGAACACTGTGAGCTCAAAGTAAAGTGTGACCGTAGTCTTTTATTGCAGGTCTCCAGAGTGCCTCTCCAACCTGTGAAGCCTCCTTAAATACCTGTGCTCCCAAGGGATTATGGGATCCATTGGGACTCCGGGGAATGAGCCCTCTGGTGGCTGTATAGAGTAAATACAAGTCCACATATATAACATTCCCCCACCAAAGTCAATAGTGTAACTATTTACAATGTGAGTCGATCTGGGGGCCTTCTTGCCCTGGTTGATCGTCTCGGTGTGAAAGCTGGCGGTGTTGAATCATATGTTGGGCCCTCGCTGGGCTGCTGTGCAGCTGGCCTTGCTGTGCTGCCTGGTGTGTTGGGCCCTGCAGGGCTGCTGTGGATGATGGGTTCTGCTTCGTGGTCAACCATGGTGCTGGTTGCCACTGGTGTGTGTGTTGGGGGATCAAAAAAGATGGGGTCCAAGGTGGGTTGCTCAGGATAGTCCGTGAATCTGAGTTTGATTTGGTCCAAGTGTTTCCGGTGAATGAGTCTATTTGAAAGTTTGACCCGAAACACCCTGTTCCCCTCTTTGGCCACTTGGGACCTTGTCCATAATTTAATACAAATACAGGATCATTGACTTCAATCTCGCGTGACACATTTGCGCTATCATGGTATGCACTTTGTTGAAACCGCCTGCTCTTTACCTGTTCATGTAGATCAGGGTGAACTAATGAGAGCCTTGTCTTAATTGCTCTTTTCATGAGCAGTTCAGCAGGTGGGATCCCAGTGAGTGAGTGTGGTCTCATGCGGTAGCTAAGCAGGACTCGGGATAGGCGAGTCTGCAGTGAGCCTTCAGTTACCCTCGTCAAGCCTTGCTTGATGGTTTGCACTGCTCTCTCTGCCTGACCATTGGATGCTGGTTTAAACGGGACAGATGTGACATGTTTGATCCCGTTACGAGTCATAAGTTCTTTGAACTCAGCATTGGTGAAACATGGCCTGTTGTCGCTCACTCAGGACATCGGGTAAGCCATGTGTGGCAAACATGGCCCGCAGGCTTTCAGTGGTGGCAGCGGACGTGCTAGCCGACATTATCTCACATCCAATCCACTTGGAGTACGCGTCTACAACCACAAGGAACATTTTACCCAAGAACGGGCCTGCATAGTCGACATGTACCCTAGACGGTTTGGAGGGCCAAGGCCATAAACTTAGCGGCGCCTCCCTGGGTACATTGCTTAACTGCAAGCATGTATTACATCTGTGAACACAGGACTCTAAGCCCGCATCGATACTGGGCCACCACATGTGGAATCTGGCTATCGCTTTCATCATTACTATGCCTGGGTGGGTACTGTGGAGGTCATTGATGAAGGTGTCTCTGCCCTTCGTCGGGACCAGTACTCGATTGCCCCACAGAAGGCAGTCTGCCTGTATAGACATTTCATCTTTGCGCCGCTGGAATGGCTTTATATCTTCCTGCATTTCCATTGGGACACTGGACCAGCTCCTGTGAAGCACACAGCTTTTGACGAGAGATAATAAGGGGTCCTGGCTTGTCCAGGTTTTGATCTACCGGGCAGTGACGGGTAATTGCTCACTCTCAAAGGCTTCCATAACCATGGCTAGATCTGCGGGCTGCACCATTTCCACCCCAGTGGTGGGCAATGGCACCCTACTGAGAGCATCGGCGCAGTTTTCTGTGCCTGGCCTGTGGCGGATGGCGTAGTTGTATGCGGACAACGTGAGCGCCCATCTCTGGATGCGGGCCGATACGTTGGTATTTATCCCTTTACTCTCGTAAAAGAGAGATATAAGTGGCTTCTGGTCAGTTTCCAATTCGAATTTTATCCCAAACAGGTATTGATGCATTTACTTTATCCCATAGACACATGCTAACGCTTCTTTTTCAATCATGCTGTCGGCTCTCTCGGCCTTAAACAGACTCCTGGATGCATAAGCAATCGGTTGCAGTTTCCCAAAATGATTGCCTTATTGCAATACACACCCGACGCCATCTGACAACGCATCACATGCTAGTATCAAACGCTTACATGGATCATACAACACAAGCAATTTGTTTGAGCATAACAAATTTCTCACTTTTACAAAGGCATTTTCTTGGCTTTTGCCCCAAACCCATTCGCCCTATTTTCGTAGTAAGACATGCAGTGGTTCTAGCAGGGTGCTGAGACCCGGTAAGAAGTTACCAAAGTAGTTCAAGAGTCCCAGAAATAACCGCAGCTCCGTCACGTTCTGTGGCCTCGGTGCATTCTCGATTTCCTCCGTCTTCGCATTGGTGGGCCTGATGCCTTCCGCCGCAATCCTCCTTCCCAGGAACTCCATTTCACGCGCCAGGAAAAGGCACTTCGAGTGTTTTAACCTGAGCCCCACGCGGTTGAGTCGACTAAGAACCTCCTCCAGGTTCTACAGATGCTCGACTGTGTTCCGACCTTTGACCAAGACATCGTCCTGGAAGAGCACGGTATGTGGGACCGACTTCAGTAAACTTTCCATATTTCTCTGGAATATTGCCGCCGCTGATCGGATTCCAAACGGGCATCTGTTATAAACAAAAAGACCTTTGTGTGTGTTGATGCAGGTGAGGGCCTTCGATGATTCCTCTATAGTTTCTGCGTCATGTAGACTGAAGTCAGATCCAGCTTCGTGAACGTCTTTCCTCTCGCCAGCGTTGCAAAGAAATCGTTGGCTTTTAGTAGCAATAAAGAAAGGAAAGATAGATTACGAAGGTAAACTTGCGCAAAACATAAAAACAGATAGTAAAAGCTTTTACAGATATATAAAACGGAAAAGAGTGACTAAAGTAAATGTTGGTCCCTTAGAAGATGAGAAGGGGGATTTAATAATGTGAAATGTGGAAATGGCTAAGACCTTAAACAATTATTTTGCTTCGGTCTTCACAGTGAAAGATACAAAAACCATGCCAAAAATTGCTGGTCACAGGAATGTGGGAAGGGAGGGCCTTGAGACAATCACTATCACTAGCGGGGTAGTGCTGGACAGACTAATGGGACTCAAGGTAGACAAGTTCCCTGGTCCTGATGAAATGCATCCCAGGGTATTAAAAGAGATGGCGGAAGTTATAGCAGATGCATTCGTTATAATCTACCAAAATTCTCTGGACTCTGGGGAGGTACCAGCGGATTGGAAAGCAGCTAATGTAACGTCTCTGTTTAAAAAAGGGGGCAGACAAAAGGCAGGTAACTATAGGCCGGTTAGTTTAACATCTGTAGTGGGGAAAATGCTTGAAACTATCATTAAGGAAAAAATAGCGGGACATCGAGATAGGAATAGTGCAATCAAGCAGATGCAGCATGGATTCATGAAGGGGAAATCATGTTTAACTAATTTACTGGAATTCTTTGAGGATATAACGAGCATGGTGGATAGAGGTGTACCGATGGATGTGGCGTATTTAGATTTCCAAAAGGCATTCGATAAGGTGCCACACAAAAGGTTACTGCAGAAGATAGAGGTACGCAGAGTCAGAGGAAATGTATTAGCATGGATAGAGAATTGGCTGGCGAACAGAAAGCAGAGAGTCGGGATAAATGGGTCCTTTTCGGGTTGGAAATCGGTGGTTAGTAGTGTGCCACAGGGATCGGTGCTGGGACCACAACTGTTTACAATATACATAGATGACCTGAAAGAGGGGACGGAGTGTAGTGTAACAAAATTTGCAGATGACACTAAGATTAGTGGGAAAGCGGGTTGTGTAGAGGACACAGAGAGGCTGCAAAGAGATTTGGATAGGTTAAGCGAATGGGCTAAAGTTTGGCAGATGGAATACAATGGAAAGTGTGAGGTCATCCACCTTGGGAAAAAAAACAGTGAAAGGGAATATTATCTGAATGGGGAGAAATTACAACATGCTGCGGTGCAGAGGGACCTGGGGGTCCTTGTGCATGAATCCCAAAAAGTTAGTTTGCAGGTGCAGCAGGTAATCAGGAAGGCAAATGGAATGTTGGCCTTCATTGTGAGAGGGATGGAGTATAAAAGCAGGGAGGTCCTGCTGCAACTGTATAGGGTATTGGTAAGGCCGCACCTGGAGTACTGCGTGCAGTTTTGGTCACCTTACTTAAGGAAGGATATACTGACTTTGGAGGGGGTACAGAGACGATTCACTAGGTTGATTCCGGAGATGAGGGGGTTACCTTATGATGATAGATTGAGTAGACTGGGTCTTTACTCGTTGGAGTTCAGAAGGATGAGGGGTGATCTTATAGAAACATTTAAATTCATGAAAGGGATAGACAAGATAGAGGCAGAGAGGTTGTTTCCACTGGTAGGGGAGACTAGAACTAGGGGGCACAGCCTCAAAATACGGGGGAGCCAATTTAAAACCGAGTTGAAAAGAAATTTCTTCTCCCAGAGGGTTGTGAATCTGTGGAATTCTCTGCCCAAGGAAGCAGTTGAGGCTAACTCATTGAATGTATTCAAGTCACAGATAGATAGATTTTTAACCAATAAGGGAATTAAGGGTTACGGGGAGAGGGCGGGTAAGTGGAGCTGAGTCCATGGCCAGATCAGCCATGATCTTATTGAATGGCGGAGCAGGCTCGAGGGGCTAGATGATCTACTCCTGTTCCTAATTCTTATGTTCTTATGTAGTGCGTATTGGTCCTGCAGGGAGAAACAATTGATAGTTACTTTGTAATCACCACAGATTCTGACAGTGCCATCTCCCTTGAGTACTGGGACAATAGGACTGGCTCACTCGCTGAACTCGATCGGTGAAATGGTGCCCTCTCGTTGCAGCCGGTCTAGCTCGATCTCTACCCTTTCTCTCATCATGTACGGTACTGCTCTCGCCTTGTGATGGATGGGTCGCGCCCCCGGAATTAGGTGGATCTGCACTTTTGCTCCTTGGAATTTCCCGATGCCTGGTTCGAACAACAAAGGAAAGTTGTTTAAGACCTGGGCGCACGAAGTGTCGTCAGTGGGCGATAGCGCTCGGATGTCGTTACAGTTCCAGCGTATCTTTCCCAGCCAGCTCCTGCCGAGCAGCGTGGGGCCATCGCCCGATACCACCCAGAGTGGTAGCTTGTGTACCGCTCCATCATAGGAGACCTTTACGGTAGCACTGCCGATTACAGGAATCAGTTCTTTAGTGTAAGTTTTTAGACTCATGCGAACTGGAGTTAAGACTTGTCTTGAGGCCTTGTTGCACCACAACCTTTCAAAAGTCTTTTTGCCCATGATGAACTGGCTCGCGCCCGTGTCCAGCTCCATTGACACCGGGAGTCCATTTATTTCAACATTCAGCATTATCGGGGGACAATTCGTGGTGAATGTGTGCACCCCATGTACCTCTGCCTCCTCTATCTGAGGCTCTGGTTCGTCGTGATCCTCCGTGGATCTGTCCTCCTCTGCAACGTGGTGGTTTGCAGCTTTAACAGGCTTAGCAGCTCACCTGCACATTCGTTGGAGGTGTCCCATTGTTCCACAGCCCTTGCAAACGTATCCTTTGAATCGGCATGAATGGAAACGATGATCACCCCCGCAGCACCAACAAGGTGTTAATGGCCTTACATTCACCACCCTTGATGGTGGACTCTGAGATATCTGCGGACGTGCAGCTGCAGGTATGTGTGACCTGCCCTATACATTACGACTCGAAAACAATATCACTTTGTTCACAGTTCTTGTAGCAGCACTTATGTGCTAAGAGATTTGCTTCGTATTGTCACTGGTGGCAATGAACACCTGGGCTATCGCTATGGCCTTACTCAAGGATTGGGGTCTCTACAGTCAAAAGTTTGCAAAGTATGGTTTCGTGGCCAATGCCAAGTACGAAAAAGTCTCTCAGCATGTGCTCCAAATGTCCTTCAAATTCGCAATGTCCTGCAAGGCGCCTTAGCTCGGCGACATAACTCACCACTTCCTGGCCGTCAGACCTTTTGTAGGTGTAGAACCAGTACCTCGCCATCAGAACGCTTTCCTTCGGGTTCAAATGCTCTCGGACCAGTGTGCACAAATCGTCGTACGATTTCTCCGTGGGTTTCACTGGACAGTCATACGTCGATGCCCCATGGACGGTGAGGAGGATAGCCCTTCATTTGGCAGCGCTCTCTTCCCCATCTAGTTCGTTGGCCACGAAGTATTGGTCGAGTCGCTCCACAAAAGTTTCGCAATCATCTCCCTCCGGAAATTTCTCCAGGATGCCCACTGTTCTCTACATCTTTGGGTTCGGTATCTGTATCTCGTCGCCAGTTGTTGTGTATGGAGAAAGCGTCAGACTGAACACTGAGCTCAAAGTAAAGTGTGACCATGGTCTTTTATTGCAGGTCTCCAGAATGCCTCTCCAATCTGTGAAGCCTTCTTAAATACATGTGCTCCCAAGGGATTATGGGATCCCTTGGGACTCCGGGCAATGAGCCCTCTGGTGGCTGTACAGAGTAAATACAAGTCAACATATATAACACTCTTGTTGGCTGGCGCAGATACAATGGTAAGTACATCACGGAATCTAATACGGCCAGAGTGATCTCCTGGACTAGTTTCGATTGCCTGGATGGGTTGGAATGGAATTTTCCCAGATTATTTTCTCCAATTGGCCTGTGTTTTTATCTGTTTTTTTGCCTCTCCCAGGAGATCACATGGCTCCGGGTGGGGTGGAGTGTAAAATGTTGCGGTGCATGGGGTATCGCAGTTGTGTGGGGCGGACTGGTTGGATCGGATGCTCTACCTGTCCACCATTGTTCATAGGTTTATATGTAACCTTCAGGGTTGCTGACCGAGGACCGTGTGGCTCTTTGTCGGCCGGCGCGGACACGATGGGCTGAAATGGCCGCCTCCTGCGCTGTAAATTTCTATGTTTCTATGGCTGTCAGTGCCAGGAGTCATGCCCCGAGGACCTGGATGCGGTGCTGCAAGAAGTTCAATAACCAGACACGAGTGGTCAAAGTCAGTGAATTCATCTTCAAATCTCATATCCCACCAACTGCACCACTAGCCTCTGCCACTGCTCAATGCACCACACTTACCTACCAACAACCTCTATCAAAAAGGCATCATATCTCACATTCATAGCTTCACCTCACCCTCACACTGCAAGCCCCACACCACATCTCACAGCTTACATACACTGTCAGCTATTCAACCATGGGAGGCACATCACCCAAACACATTGCACCACACTCACTGACGCACTTTCCTCTCTCTTGCAGGACTAGTTGGCACATAACTGGAAGCAGCAGAAGCTAATCGGCGGGCGAAAGGAGCGCCTGTATGACCTTGCCGCAATGGAGGAGACGGTGGTCACCATCATTGGAATGGCCATCGCTGAGCCCATGGCCAGCGGCGGGGCTGAAACCATCGAAGATGATGGTATCCTCATACCCAGTCCTCCTTCTCAAATCCCACTCCCCCCTCATGCCATAATGTCCTTTGATTTAAAAGCTGTAAATGGTGTAAGCATGCACCTCTTTCTTACCCCCATCCCCGCACCGCAATCCAACCCCTGTGTCTTTCTCCTTTCAGATACTCAAGAACTTCAATCTGACCAGGCAGTGGTGGAAGAGCAACAGGCGAAAGAGGAAGAAGGAAATAATGATGAAGACACAGCACCGTCACTTGATTTCACACATGCAGCCACCGGCTCAGATACTGACACACTGTGAGGACCTACACTTGGTGAGACACTGGGCACAGGTGGCTTGCAACCAGGGCAAGGACAAGTATAGCGCAGGTGCCAGCTCCCTGGAGGGCAAGATGCACACGAGTTCTGCTGAAGAGGTCTCAGATGATAGAAAGAAAGAAAGACTTGCATTGGATGTCCCAAAGCGCTTTACGACCAATTAAATACTTTTGGAGTGTAGTCACTGTTGTAATATAGGAAACGCGGCAGCCAATTTGCACACAGCAAGCTCCCACAAACAGCAATGTGATAATGACCAGATAATCTGTTTTGGTGATGTTAATTGAGGGATAAATATTGGCCCTAGGACAGCAGGGATAACTCCCTGCTCTTCTTGAAATAGTGCCATGGGATCTTTTATGTCCACCTGAGTTGGCAGATGGGGCCTCGGTTTAATGCCTCATCCAAAAGACGGCACCTATGACAATGCAGCGCTCCCTCACTGGGAGTGTCAGCCTAGATTTTTGTGCTAAAGTCTCTGGAGTGGGACTTGAACCCACAACCTTCGGATTCAGGCGTGGGTGCTACCCACTGAGCCACTGCTGACACTTCAATGGGACGGGTACAGAAGAAGGCTGCGGGAAGCCTGCGGTCAATGTCAAAGAACATGGAGGAGTCCAGCAACAACTTGGCACAGGGCTTGGAGGCCATCCTTTCCAGCGAGGAAGTGGTGGCCGACTCCGTTCGCACACTTGTGGACCCAAACATGATGCAGTATCTGATGGCCGATGTCTTAGTTTGTATATCAGTATAAGCAGAAGTCACACATTGTCTGAGTGCTGCAGTGGAAGCTTATACTTCTGTCATGCATGCTCAGCTTGCTGCCATGCAAGCTAAGACTGCTGCCATCATGGCTGCGGATACCAGTGTTCATAAGGACTTTGTAGGGTGTCACAGCAGTCCAACAATCTGTCCTCCACCGATTACTGAGGCGCCGCCCTGGGGGAGTGATAATGGCTCAACGGAGCACAAACCTGCTAATCTCTCTCAGGATGACGACATTTGTCCTCCCACCCCGCCACTGCATTTGCTGTTGCCTGTCAGCCAGCCAGGACTGCTGCCGCCCATACCGAGATGGTGCAGTTCGCAGTCGGGCTTCTGGGCCTAGAGCTGCTCGAGGTCATCCTCCAAGGCCACCTGCAGTCTCCTCCACTGAAAGTCAGCAGCCTTCCACAATCTATGCTGCAGCCACTAGGGTAGCACTGCGTAGGAGCATTAGGACAGGTAAAGGCACACGGAAGACAGGCACTAAGGGAATGCACAAGGGTGATTTGTTGACTTTTGTATGCAATATGGTATGATTTTATTTATAAATTTGGTTTGGAATGTTTATTTTGTGGTGGTGTTTATTTTGCATTGTGACCACTGTGATGGTCAGTGACAGAGGGAAGATAAAGGGGGAATTGGGGTTGGGTTTACTGGTATCGCAGTCGGATGAGTTGTTGATGGACAGCCCAGGCAAAAAGGGCTTTCTAGGTTGCCTCTTCCTCCTCCTCCTTCTCCTCCTCTATCCAGACCCTCAGCTGCTCTCCATATATCTGGTGGCAAGGGCTGTGCCCTCATGATGGTGAGGTTGTGCAACGTGCAGCAGACCACTTTCAATCTTGACACCCGCTCTGCCAAGAACTGCAGGGTTCCTCCAGAGCAATCCAGGCAGCGGAAGCTTTGGTTCAGCATGCCAATGATCTGCTTGATGATATTTTGTGTGGCAGCATGGCTTTCGCCGTATACATGTCGTCCACGTGTGCGTGACTTGCGTACCGGACTCATGAGCCATGTCGTCAACGGATAGCCCTTGTTGGCCAATAGTCACCCTCTGGTTTGTCGTGGTGGCTCAAATGCAGCAGGCACAGTGGACTCCAACAGAATGAAGACATCATGACTGCTACCAGGATACTGGGCATTCACCTGCATGATTCGCTGTGCATAGTCACACACCAACTGGATATTGAGTGAGTGGAATCCCTTTTGATTGCGGTACATTTCAGAGTTTACATGCGACGCCCACAAAGCAGTCAATGAGAGATGTTGCAAATATCTCCTGCTCCAGCCTGGAAGGAGCCCGACGCAAAAAAGTTCATGACCACGGTCACCTTCATAGTTACTGGCAATGCGGTCCTCGTTCTACTATGAGGTTGCAGTTATGATTGCAGAAGGTGGCAGATTTCCGTGAGGACATCCATAATGAAGTGCATACGTCTGACATACTGTTCTTCGCTGAGGTTCATGTATTGCTTTCTGAATGCCCTGGACGCCCTTCTGCTGGGATCCCCTCTCCCCTCCCCCTCCCCTCCTCCCTCTTCTAGCAGCTTGTCCTGCTCTGTGTCGCCTCTGTTCATTCTCCGTCATGCTGTTAGGCCTACAAGTCTGGGAGCAAGTGGTCTGTGCAGAGTTCTTGAAATTACGACAAATTTCTTCAGCACCTGCCACACCACTCCCTTTAGACTTTAGCAACTTTAAAGAGTTCTAGAAACCGCCAAACACTTCTACAAACTCAGCAACTGCCAGTAGAAATCAATTGCAACTAACCTGTAAATAGGTGATGATCCCTTTAAATGGCGCGGGTAGGGAGGGAGAGTCCTTCCTGCTGTTGAACACGTGTTTAGCTGTGCATGTTTAAGAGAGGGCATTTGCTGAAACATTGAGCTCCAAAATGATAGCTCTGGTATCAAATCAGCGTTGCACTGATAGCGTCCACCGGAAGTATGCAGAGTAGGCAAACACCCTACCCAAGATGGTGCAGCCAGCACCAGCAGTGTGCGCGCGTACCGCAGATTGCATTTGGCCAGACTCAAGTTTACAATTTTTGAACCAACAATTTCTCAGGTGCTATTTGAAAGTAACATTTTGGGCTAGAAATTGTGTAGTGCATGGTTTGGGGCGATGCCTGGCGCTATTCGATTCTAAAGGACACGAACTTCCGGTTTAGCGCTCCAGGGGGAATGTGGAGCGTTAAATCAAGCGCTACCACTTCCCTTGGAGCACTAAACCAGGCAAGAGGGATGGTAGCGGCAGAGCGCAGCACAATGTCCAGTGCAGCGCTGCCATGATCAGAGGCTCCAGCCTCCCTTAAAGTGGAGGGCCATTGACCCGGGCTCTGCAAGCTAATCAGTCTCCTGCTCGGTTATGGCGACGATCAGCCCCAAACACTCTTAACATCTATTGCGGCACTTGAATTTTTTTTGCCTGCCTAACCGGAAATCCTTTTAAATACTGTTTTCCAAGCACATGGGGGCCCTGCGCACTGGATGATGTCACGATCCCCGGGACGCAGGAGATCGTGGCATTAGGGTTTACCACTGCCGCTAACCTGCAAGGGAAGTTGGCGGGCGTCGGTACTCTCGCCGCACTCGTTAGAAAGCCAGTAGCGTCCAGTTATTGCCTCCCAGAGGCACTAACAGGCGGCGTAAAAGAGGCCAATTTCTTCCCCTTTAACCCTGAAACTACCTGATTGAGAATTCAGAATGCAGTCGGACTGACCTCCAATAGCTTTTATCCCACTGGCTGATTTTACCCATATGATTGTGCTAAAGAAAATCTTTCCACCTTTCGTACTAGATGGGATGCGCCTGTAACTTCACCATGAATACTGACTGGGGCAGCATCACAGGATTCAGTAAGTCCTCTTCCATTTACTTATTTCTCTAGTGGGTCACTGATACCATAACTGTACCTGTCTGGGCTAATCAAGCCAATTGAGCAGCATGTCCTACCTCCTCTTAGAAACATAGAAATTTACAGCGCCGAAGGAGGCCATTTTGGCCCACCGTGTCCGTGCCGGCCGACAAAGAGCCGCACAGCCCTTCGTCAGCAGCCCCAAATGTTAAAGACAAACCCATGAACAATAAAGGAAAGGCAAATAGCACCCAGCCCAACCAGTCCGTCCCACACCACTGCCACACCTCTTATACTAAAAACATTCTACACTCCACCCCAACTGGAGCCATGTGATCCCCTGGAGAGGCAAAAACCAGATAAAAACCCAGGTCAATTTAGGGAGAAAAAAATCTGGGAAAATTCCTCTCCGACCCATCCAGGCGATCGAAACTAGTCCAGGAGATCACCCTGGCCGTATTCTATTCCCTGCAGTGCTTACCATTGTATCTGCGCCGTCCAACAAAAGATCATCTAGTCTAATCCCAATTACCAGCTCTAGGTCCGTAACCCTGCAGGTTACTGCACTTTAAGTGCCCATCCAACTATCCCTTAAAAGTGGTGAGGGTTTCCTCATCCACCACTCTTCCAGGCAGCGAGTTCCAGATCCCCACAACCCTCTGTGTAAAGAAGCCCCCCCTCAAATAACCTCTAAACCTTCCACCAACCACCTTAAAACTATGCCTCCTCGTAATAGCCCCCTCCACCAATGGAAATAGATCCTTACTATCCACTATGTCCAGGCCCCTCAATATTTTGTACACCTCAATGAGGTCTCCTCTCAACCTCCTCTGTTCCAATGAGAACAAATCCAGCCTATCCAATCTGTCCTCATAACTAAGATTCTCCATTCCAGGCAGCATCCTAGTAAATCTCCTCTGCACCCTCTCTAGTGTAATCACGCCCTTCCTATAATACGGCGACCAGAACTGCACGCAGTACTCCAACTGTGACCTAACCAAAGTATTGTACAATTTAAGCATAACCTCCCTGCTCTAATAAAGGCAAGCATTCCGTATGCCTTCTTAACCACCTTATCCACCTGGCCTGCTACTTTCAGGGATCTGTGGACAAGCACTCCAAGGTCCCTTTGTTCATCTACACTATTAAGTGGCCGACTGCTTAATGTGTATACCCTTTCCTTATTAGCCCTCCCAAAGTGCATCACCTCACACTTTCCTGAATTAAATTCCATTTGCCACTGCTCTATCCACCTGACCAGTAGATTGATATCCTCCTGCAGCCCATAACTTTCCTCTTCATTATCAACCACACAGCTAATTTTAGTGTCGTCTGCAAACTTCTTAATCATATTTCCTATATTCAAATCTAAATTGTTGATATATACCACAAAAAGCAAGGGACCCAGTACTGAGCCCTGCGGAGCCCCAATGGAAACAAGCTTCCAGTCACAAAAACATCCATCAGTTGGCTTCCTATCTCCAAGCCAATTTTGGATCCAACTTGCCACTTTGCCCTGGATCCCATGGGCTTTAACCTTCATGACCAGTCCACCATGCGGGACCTTATCAAAAGCCTTACTAAAGTCCACATACACTACATCGTACGCACTACCCTCATCGACCCTCTTGGTTACTGTTATGTATGCAACAGCTTGTAACCAGCATTCTACCGCCACCAGAGGGTGCATCTGTTGGAGTTCCAAGGGATCCCAGCATTCTTTGGGAGCACTGTATATAAGTAGGCCTCCCATGCTATGCCAGCACTCTGGAGTCAGATTAAAGAGACTAAGGTCACACTTACTCAAGTCTACAGTACTCAGTCACATTGCTTTATTTGAGATAAAAACTGGCGACGTGTAATAGATAACGAACTATCACTCTAAAATGCAGAGAACTGTTGGTATCCTGGAGAAATTCTTAGAAGGTGACGATTGGGAAGCCTTCGTGGAGCGACTCGACCAATACTTCGTGGCCAATGAGCTGGAAGGGAATGAGAACGCTGCCAAACAAAGGGCGATCCTCCTCAACCTATGGCCTCATGAAGAATCTTCTTGCTCCGGTGAAACCAACAACCAAATCTTATGAAGAACTATGTACGCTGGTCCGGGAGCACCTAAATTCGAAGGAGAGCGTTCTGATGGCAAGGTATCGATTTTATACATGTAACTAGTCTGAAAGCCAGGAAGTGGCGAGCTACGTCGCCGAACTAAGGCGCCTTGCAGGACATTGCGAATTCGGTGGATTCCTGGAGCAAATGCTAAGAGACTTTTTTGGCATTGGCCATGAGGTTATTCTTCGCAAACTATTGACTGTTGAAACACCGAACCTGAGCAAAGTCATAATGATAGCCCAGGCATTTATGTCCACCAGCGATAACACTAAACAAATTTCACGGCATAAAGATGCATCGGCAAGTACTGTACACAAAGTAACGTAGTTTTCAGGCAGGAATGCATATGGCAGAACGTACACGCCTGCAGCTGCACGACCTCAGATGACTCAGAGTCCGCCATCAAGTGTGAATGCGAGGCAATTAATACCTTGTTGGCGCTGCGGAGGTGATCATCGAGCCCATCAATGCCGCTTCAAACACTGCGTGCAAAGTCTGTGGAACAATGGGACACCTCCAGCGAATGTGCAGACGAGCTGCAAACCCTGCAAACCACCATGTTGCAGAGGAAGACCGATCCATAGCGGATCAAACTGAACTAGAGACGCGAACCGAGGAGGCAGAAGTGTACGGGGGACACACCTTCACCACGAAATTATCCACCGATCATGTTACAAGTTGAACTGAACGGAATTCCAGTATTCATGGAATTGGACACGGGTGCGAGTCAGTCTATCATGAGCAAAAAGGCCTTCGAGAGGCTGTGGTGCAACAAGGCAGAAAGGCCCAAGCTGAGCCCTATTCATATCAAGCTGAGAACTTACACTAAAGAGCTGATCCCTGTAATTGGCAATGCAGCAGTAAAAGTCTCCAAGATGGAGCGGTGCACAAACTACCACTATGGATTGTATCAGGAGATGGCCCCACACTGTTTGGCAGAAGCTGGCTGGGAAAAATCCACTGGAACTGGGACGACATCCGAGCGCTTTCGTCCGTCGACGACGCCTCAGGTGCCCAGGTTTTGAGCAAGTTCCCGTCGTTGTTTGAGCCAGGCATCGGAAATTTCTCTGGGGCGAAGGTGCAGGTCCACTTGGTTCTCGGTGCACGGCCCATCCACCACAAGGCACGTGCGGTGCAATACATGATGCGAGAGAAAGTGGAGATCAAGCTGGACAGGCTGCAACTGGTTGAGTTCAACGAGTGGGCCAGTCTGATTTTTCCGGTTCTCAAGGGCGATGGCACGGTCAGAATTTGTGGGGACTATAAAGTACCGATTATCCGTTTTTCGCTGCAGGACCAGTACCCGCTACCAAAGGCAGACGACCTACTTGTGACGCTGGCAGGAGGGAAGACGTTCACCAATTTGGAACTGACCTTGACCTACATGACTCAGGAGCTTTGCGAAATCTTCAAAAGGCCTCACCTGCATCAACACGCACAAAGGTCTGTTCATTTACAATAGATGCCCGTTTGGGATTTGATCGGCCGCAACTATTTTTCAAAGGAACATGCAAAGTTTGCTAAAGTCGGTTCCGCGCACTGTGGTTTTCCAGGATGACATATTGATCACAGGTCGGGATACCATCGAACACTTGCAGAACCTGGAAGAGGTTCTAAGTCGGCTAGATTGTGTGGGACTCATGTTGAAACGCTCGAAGTGTGTTTTCCTGGCGCCAGAGTTCGAGTTCTTAGGGAGAAGAATCACGGCAGATGGCATCAGACCCACCGACTCCAAGACAGAAGCCATCAAGAATGCGCAGAGACCACAGAACATGACGGAGCTGCGGTCGTTCCTGGGACTCCTCAATTATTTTGGTAATTTCCTACCCGGGTTAAGCACCTTGCTAGAACCTCTACATGTGTTGCTACGCAAGGGAGATGACTGGGTATGGGGGAAATCACAAGAGACTGCTTTTGAGAAAGCCAGAAATCTGTTCTGTTCCAACAAACTGCTTGTTCTGTATGACCCATGTAAACGTTTAGTGCTAGCTTGCAATGTGTCTTCGTACAGGTTCGGGTGTGTGTTACAACAAACAAACAAATAGGGAACATTGTAACCGGTTGCTTATGTGTCCAGGAGTTTGTCCAAGGCCGAAAGGGCCTACAGCATGATTGAAAAAGAATCTCATGGTGAAAAAAATGCACTAATATCTGTTTGGGTTTAAGTTCGAGTTAGAAACTGACCATAAGCCACTTATATCGCTATTCTCAGAGAGCAAAGGCATTAATACCAATGCCTCTGCTCGCATCCAAAGATGGGCGCTCACGCTGTCTGCATATAACTATGTAATTCGCCACAGGCCAGGCACAGAGAACTGCGCTGATGCTCTCAGTTGGCTACCATTGCCCACCACTGGGGTGGAAATGGCACAGCCTGCAGACTTGCTCTTGGTGATGGATGCATTTGAAAACAAAAAGTCACCTGTTACAGCCCGCCAGATCAGGACCTGGATCAGCCAGGATCCTTGACTGTTCCTTGTAAAAAAACTGTGTCCTCCATGGGAGCTGGTCCAGTGTCCCAGCGGAGATGCATGAAGAGATCAAGCCGTTCCAGCGGCGTAAAGACGAAATGTCCATACAGGTGGACTGTCTTTTGTGGGGTAATCGTGTAGTTTTGCTTAGGAAAGGCAGGGAAACGTTCATACGCGACCTACACAGTACCCACCCAGGCATAGTAATGATGAAAGCTATAGCCAGATCCCATGTGTGGTGGCCCGACATCGACTCAGATTTGGAGTCTTGCGTGTGCCAATGCAACACTTACTCTCAACTGAGCAATGCACCCAGGGGGGCACCGCTAAGGTTGTGGTCATGGCCCTCCAAACCGTGGTTGAGGATCCACGTTGACATCGCTGGCCCGTTTCTAGGCAAAATGTTTTTGGTTGTTGTGGATGCTTATTCAAAATGGATCGAGTGTGTAATAATGTCTGTAAGCACATCCACTGCCACCATCGAAAGCCTACGAGCCATGTTTGCCACGCACGGCCTGCCTCATATCCTTGTCAGCGACAATGGGCCGTGCTTCACCAGCGCTGAATTCAAGGAATTCATGATCTGCAATGGGATCAAGCACGCCCCATTCAAGCCCGCATCTAATGGCCAGGCAGAACGGACAGTCCAAACCATCAAGCAAAGTTTGAAACACATGTCGGAAGGCTCCCTGCAGACCTGCCTGTCCTGAGTCCTGCTCAGCTACCGCACAAGACCCCACTCGCTCACCGGGGTTCCCCCTGCCGAACTGCTCATGAAAAGGGCATTCAAAACAAGGCTCTCTCTAGTCCATCCTGATCTCCATGATCATGTCGAGGGCAGGCGGCATCAACAAAGCATGTACCATGATCGTGCAAATTTGTCACGCGATATTGAAGTCAATAACCTTGTATTTGTACTCAACTATGAACATGGTCCCAAATGGCTTGCTGGCACTGTCGTAGCCATTGAGGTGTTTGAGGTCAAACTTGCAAATGGACTAACTTGCAGAAAGCATTTGGACCAAACCAAATTGCGATTCACAGACAGCCACGAGCAACCTGAAGAGGACACCACCAACTTCGACCCTCCAATACACACACAAGTGCAACCGACATCACGATTGACCACGAAGCTGAACTCATCATCCCCAGCAGCCCAGCAAGGCCAGCTGCGCAGCAGCCCAGTGTAGGGCCCAACCAACTCACCTGCACCTGTGCTTGTACCGAGACGATCGACTAGGGAGTGGAAAGCCCCAGATCGTCTCACCCTGTAAATAAGTGTACTGTTGACTTGGGAGGCGGGGGGGTGGAGTGATGTTATGTATGCCACACCTTGTAACCAGCATTCTACTGCCACCAGAGGGCGCATCCCAAGGATCCCAGCATCCCTTGGGAGCACTGCATATAAGCAGGCCTCCCATGCTGTGCCAGCACTCTGGAGTCAGAATAAAGAGACTAAGGTCACACTTACTCAAGTCTACAGTACTCAGTCACATTGCTTTATTTGAGATATAACAGTTACCTCCTCAAAAAATTCAATCAGGTTAGTCAAACACGATCTTCCTGTAACAAATCCGTGCTGACTGTCCCTAATTAATCCTTGCCTATCCAAATGCAGATTTATCCTGTCTTTCAGGATTTTTCCAATAATTTTCCCACCACTGAGGTTAGGCTGACAGGCCTGTAATTACTCGGCCTATCCCTTTCTCACTTCTTAAACAAGGGTACTACATTAGCAGTCCTCCAATCCTCCGGCACCATGCCCATATCCAAAGGGGACTGGAAAATGATGGTCAAGGCCTCTGCTATTTCCTCTTTTACTTAGCTCAACAGCCTGGATGCATTTCATCTGGGCATGGGGACTTATCTACTTTCAAAGCTGCTAAACCCCTTAATACTTCCTCTCTCACGATATTTATTTCATCCAGAATATCTCACTCCTCCTCGATAGCAGAATCTGCATTACCCCTTTCCTTTGTGAAAACAGAGGCAAAGTATTCGTTAAGAACCCTACCAACATCTTCCGCCTCCATACAAAGATTACCCTCATGGGCCCCAAGTTTCGGCATCTGGTGAAAACAGCGCACCTCCGAGACTTACGTGACCTGCCTGGGCTCGAAGGCGCGCCGGAATATTCTGCAGCAATTCTCCGGTCCTCCTGGACCGTGGCGTGGCCTGGCGTGGCACAGCGTAGTCTCCCTGGGGAGGAGCCTGCCTGCAGGGGGGGGCGGGGCTAGGGATCATGCTGCCTTCTCAGTGCCGGCAGTGTTGCGCAGGCGCGTTGGAGCATGTGTCCCTGCGCAATGGCTCGGAGGAGCGTTGGTACCGGGGGGGAGCGTGGGTACCGGGAGGAGAGGGGAGCGTGGGTACCGGGAGGGGGGTTGGGAGTGGGTACCGGGGTGGGGAGGGGGGGCGTGTGGCAACCGGGGGAGCATGGCAACTGGGGTAGGGAGGGGGGGAGCATGGCAACAGGGATGGAGGAGCGTGGGTTGGGGGGCACTCAATGATCGAAGGCCGGAGGAGAGAGCAGGGGTGCCTCCTTCCAGCCTCTCCCCCACTCCCCACCCCCACCACACCCCCCCACCCCCCCACACACCCCCACCCCACCCCCACACACACCCCCACCCCCACACACACCCCCACCCCCACACACACCCCCACCACACACCCCCACCCCCACCCCTACACACACCCCCACCCCCACCCCCACACTCACCCCCATCCCCCCCACACCCCCTCACACACACGCACCCCATCCCACTCCCTCCACACCCACCCCCCAGACCCCTCTCCCACGCAGACACACACCACACACACACCACCGCCCCCCTCCGCACCCCTCACTGTCAGATACAGAGAGAGAGAGACACTACAGAGAGAGACACTGACAGAGACACCTTCCCTTCACATAAAGGTAGGACTTCTATTTTGTATTGATTGATTACTTATTACTTTGGTCTTGGTGCTTTAGGTGCAGGGTTCCTTCTATTTTTTATTAATTAATTGCTTATTACTTTTTGTGCTTTGTTTAGTGCTTGGTGCTTTAAATGTATTTTACTTCTTTAATGTTGTGAAGGTGTTTATGGAAAATCCTCTAACTTCCCTTACCCCCCGCTGTTGTGATGTTGATGTGTCCTTTGTGTTTAATGCTTCCCACCCGCCATCTCTGGCTGTGCCTGCACTAAACTTAACTCTAGGTAAGGTTTTTCAGAACTTACAAAAGTGGACACTTACTCCATCCTAAGTTAGTTTGTAGTAAGTTTTCACTGCCGAAACTTGCAAAACAGGCCTGAGTGGCTGGACACACCCCCTTTTGAAAAAAAAAGTACCTTGCCTAAAGCCAACCTAAACTAACTCACTAGAACTGGAGCAAACTAATGTCCGAGAATTGCAATTTCTAACAAACTCCAAACTAAACTAGTTGCTCCAAAAAACTAGGAGCAACTCCACCCGAAACTTGAGCCCATGGTCTCTAATAGGCCCTCCCTTTCCTTAGTTACCTTCTTACTCTTAATATATTTATCGAACATCTTAGGGTTTTCCTTAATTTTACTGGCCAAGAATTTCTTGTGCTCTCACTTAGCATTCCTAATATCCTTTTTAATTTTACCTCTTATCTTTTATAGAATGTGAGCCTTGAATTTGTGTGCATCTGTTGGTCTCTGATAGTGATCCTGAGTAAGGGATATTTACATAGTAAGTTGCTTTTTCTGTAACCAAAGTAAACCTCCTTATCCCAAGGCAGGAGTACCTGCAGGAGCATGCCTGAGAGATCAGCTGGGCATGAGAGTGTTGAAATATGGCACATAACAATACGAAGAGTGTCTGAAAATCTCCCTTGTAATACTGAAAGAAGCATAGAAACACTTTGTTCCCACGCCAGGCACCAATGACTACTACTATATTAATGATTTAAGCAGGTTTCCTGTTCGTTCTTGTCATACGAATGTGTTTGAAATTTTTCCAAGTCAAGCATACTACGTTTTCTGCACCATGCCGAGATATTTGGATTGTTGCTGCCCCCAGAAGGAGTCTGTTGTTCTTTGGATTTAGATGGCACTGACGAGGCAGTATTTATTGAGTCAATCACATAGTGTGGGACTGTAGGTTTCCTTTCCTGAAGTACATTAGTGAACCATTTGGGTTTTTACAACATGCTGGCAGATTTCATGCTCATGCAATTGTGATCGTGGGGCAGGCTGCAGATCGGGGGTGGGAGGATCGGATTGTGGGACAGGCTGCAGTTCAGGAGTTGGGGGGGTCGGATCATGTCGCTGACTGGGTTTCCCGAGCCCTGGGAACCCCAGCCGGCAGTAGATATATTTAAACCGGGCTCCCAATTGCTAACTATTCGTAGCCAGAGAATCACCTGCAATGGCTTCTCTTCCAGCCCCCACATTGTTACCTCTGGTGTGCCCCAAGGATCTATCCTTGGTCCCATCCTATTTCTCATCTACATGTTTCCCCTTAGCGACATCATCCCAAAACACAGCATCAGTTTCCACATGTACGCTGATGACATCCAGCTCTACCTCACCACCACTTCTCTCGACCCCTCCACGGTCTCTAAATTGTCAGACTGCTTGTCTGACATCCAGTTCATAAGGAGCAGAAATTTTCTCCAATTGAATATTGGAAAGGGCAAAGCCATTGTTTTCGGTCCCTGCCACAAACTCCATTCCCTAGCCACTGATTCCATCCCTCTCCCCAACTCCTGTCTAAGGCTGAACCAGACTGTTTGCAACCTTGGTGTCATATTTGACCCTAAAATGAGCTTTCGACCACATACCCGCAGCATAACGAAGACCGCCTATTTCCACCTCTGTAACATCGCTCATCTCCGCCCCTGCCTCAGCTCATTCGCTGCTGCAGCCCTCATCCATGCCTTTGTTACCTCGAGACTTGAGTATTCCAAAGTACTGCTGGCTGGCCTCCCACGTTCTACCGTATGTAAACTAGTGATCCAAAACTCGGCTGCCTGTGTCCTAACTCGCACCAAGTTCTGCTCACCCATTATCCCCTGTGCTCGCTGACCTACATTGGCTTCCGGTTAAGCACCCCTCGATTTCAAAATTCTCATCCTTGTTTTCAAATCCCTCCATGGCCTCACCCCTCCCTATCTCTGTAATCTCCTCCAACCCCACAACCCCCCGAGATGTCTGCGCTCCTCTAATTCTGCCCTCGTGAGCATCCCTGATTATAATCGCTCCACCATCGGTGGCCGTGCCTTCTGTTGCCTGGGCCCCAAGCTCTGGAACTCCCTCCCTAAACCTCTCCGTCTCTCTACCTCTCTTTCCTCCTTCAAGACGCTCCTTAAAACCTACCTCTTTGACCAAACTTTTGGTCACCTATCCTAATTTCTCCTTAAGCGGCTTGGTGTCGCATTTTATTTCTCATAATACTCTTGTGAAACGCCTTGGGACGTTTCACTACGTTAAAGGCACTATATAAATACAAGTTGTTGTTGTGGAAGCATGATTTAAATATGTTAATGAATTGTCCTGCCTCTCCAAGCTGAGTCAATCGCATGCCTCACTACCCACCGCTGTAAGAATGGCAACGGGTTATATCCCAGTGAGAGTCTGCGCTTTCAGCAGAGGGAGGAGGAAAATTAGGTAAATAAAGAAAATAACTTTATCTCAAGACTGAGCTGACACTGCTACAGCTGAGATGATTGGGTTACTTTCTGTAATCACTATTTCCCACTATTCCTTTTCACATAAGTCTGTAAAATTCATAAAATGCTTATATCCAAGGTTGATGCTTTAATTTTTACATCCTAATGAATGGAATTTGAGTAAAACCAGAATAGAAAATTTGTAGACCAGCTGGATGCCTTGCAGCAAAGAAAATGTAGCCATCTTCTGCTCAGCGCTCTGACACCTGACAGCCACTTCTGATAAACAATCACTCACCCCACACTGTACAGTGCGGCAAACCCACCCAGAACACTTCATGGGCTTACAGGAGAAGGTGTTAATTAACCAGGACCAAGTTATGGTTTATGGTTAAATGATACAATGAACTCCGTACTGTGAGCCAGTGACCAGCTGTAACCTGGTCAGTCTTTAATGGCTTCCAGAAGTGAAGATACAAAGGTGAAGTTCAGGTTATATACCGGGCCCAGCACGAGTGTACGTATGATCCTAGGACTTTCAACGGTAATGCCCTCTGGTGGTGGGCAGACCTTATGTACATACATTACATCACTCCCCCCTCCAGTTCTTGGCAAGTCCATATTACAAGTTCAGACGGTCTGGAGCCCTTCGCTCCCTGCTTGACCGTCTCAGTATAATCCCAGTGCTTTCCGAGTCTCTCAGAACTTGGGGCTGGGCGTTGATCATAGTGGGTTATTCTGATGGCTGGACGTGAGTTGGTTGGCCGTCTAAGCTCACAGTGTCTTCTTCCAACTGTTCCGGTTCGTCAATGTGTCTCAGCTTGATTTGATCAATGTGTTTCCTGCACATCTGCCCATTCTTGAGCTTAACCATATACACCTGGTTACCCTCCTTATCCATAACATTGCCCGGGAACCACTTGGGCCCTTGACCATGGTTAAGTACATACATTTGGTCATTTACAGATATGTCGCGTGACACTGCGGCGCAATCGTGATACCACTGCTGGCGTTGATGTCAGGTTTCGACATGATCGTTAAGGTCAGAATGGACTAGAGAGAGCCCGGTTCTGAGGCCTCTCCATCAATAGTTCCGCAGGCGGGACCCTGGTGAGCATGTATGGCCTTGTCCTGTAACTGAGCAGTATATGTGACAAGCGTGTCTGCAAGGAACCGTGAGTTACGCATTTCAGGCTCTGCTTGATGGTTTGAACTGCCTGCTCCGCTTGACCATTGGACGTGAATTTGAACGGGGCTGACCTCACATGTTTTATGCTGTTGCGTTTCATGAACTCTTGAAACTCCAGGCTCGTGAAACACAGTCCGTTGTCGCTGACAACGATGTCTGGTAGACCATGTGTGGCAAACATGGCTCTCAGGTTCTCAATGGTGGCAGTGGAAGTGCTGGATGACATGATCACGCATTCCATCTATTTGGAGTATGCATCCACCACCACAAAAAACATTTTACCGAGGAAGGGGCCCACAAAGTCGATGTGGATTCTAGATCACGGTTTGGATGGCCATGACCACAGACTGAGCGGAGCTTCCTTTGGGGCATTGCTTAACTGCATGCAAGTGCTGCACTGATGCACGCATGACTCTAAGTTCGAGTTAATGCCAGGCCACCAAACATGGGACCTGGCGATGGCCTTCATCATGACAATACCGGATGCATACTAGGTAACTCACATACAAATCTTGCCCTGCCTTTCTTGGGCATTACAACACGATTACCCCACAGTAAATAGTCGGACTGGATGGAAAGCTCATCTTTGCGATGGCTGTAGGGTTTGGTTTCATCACCCATTTCCTTGGGGATGATCGACCAGGCCCCGTTAAGAACAGAACGTTTTAGCTGATAGGGTCGGATCCTGGTTGGTCTAGGTCTTAACTTGTTGAGCATTGACAGGCGACCCTTCACTCTCAAAGGCATCCATGACCATGAGTAGCTCTGCAGGCATTGGCGTTTCCATCTCCGGTGTGGGCAACGGTAACCGGCTCAATGCACCTTTGTGTTCCGAGAACAACGATATAAGCGGCTTGTGATCGGTTTCCAGCTCAAGGCGAAGCCCAAACAGGTACTGGTGCATTTTATTTACCCCATAAATACATGCTAAAGCCTCTTTCTCTACATGCTGTAGGCTCTTTCCGCCTTGGACAGGCTTCGAGACGCGTATGCAACTGGTTGTAGTTTGCCTGACTCATTGGCTTGCTGGAGGACGCAGCCAAACCCATAGGACGACGAATCACAGATCAAAACTAGACACTTGCATGGGTCATACAGTACAAGTAGCTTTGGGAACACAACCGATTTCTAGCCTTCTCAAAGGCTCTGTCTTGAAGTTCACCCCACACCCAGTCGTCTCCTTTCCTGAGCAGCTTGTACAAAGGCTCTAATACTGTGCTCAATTTGGGTAAGAAGTTACTGAAGTAGTTGAGAAGACCCAGGAACGAACGCAGCTCCATCACATTCTGGGGCCTGGGTGCATTTTTGATGGCCTCTATTTTCACATCTGTAGGCCTGATACCGTCTGCAGCAATCTTTCGTCCAAGGAATTCGACCTCTGGTGCCATGAAAACGCACTTCGAACATTTCAGCCTGAGTCCCATTTTGTCCAGATGACACAGAACCTCTTCCAGATTGTGCAGGTGCTCGGCGGTGTCACGACCTGTGACTAGGATGTCGTCTTGGAATACCACAGCCCTGAGGACGGATTTCAATAGGCTCTCTATGTTTCTCTGAAATATGGTTGCTGCCGAACGAATGCTAAAAGGGCACCTGTTGTAAATAAACAGTCCTTTGTGCGTGTTGATGCACGTAAGTTTCTTTGATGATTCAACCAGTTCCTGTGTCATGAAGGCCGACTTTAGATCCAATTTGGTGAACGATTTTCCCCCGGCTAGCGTTGCAAACAGGTCATCAGCTTTCAGTAGCGGGTACTGATCTTGTTTCGAAACTTGGTTGATTGTGACCTTGTAGTCCCCACAAATCCTGACCGTGCCGTCGCTCTTTAACACCGGAACAGTGGGGCTGGCCAATTCATTAAATTCGACCGGTGAGATGACCTCCTCGCGTTGTAGCCTGTCCAATTCGAGTTCGACCTTTTCTCTCACCATGTGCGGGACCGCCCTGGCTTTGTGATGGATGGGCCTTGCGTCTGGGCCGAGGTGAATCTGCACCTTTGCTCCCTTGAAGCTGACAATTCCTAGTTCAAACAGTGAGGGAAATTGCTCAGCACTTGAGCAAACAAATCTTCATCCTCTGATGACAAAGCTTTGATATCATACCATTTCCATTTTATTTTCTCGAGCCAACTCCTGCTGAATAGTGATGGGCCATTGCCCAGGATAATCCATAACGGTAGATCATGAACCGCTCCCTCGTATGACACTCTTACTGCTGCACTACCGATCACTGGTATGAGCTCTTTGGCGTAGGTACGCGACTTCGCATTTATCGGACTCAGCTTGTGCCTCTCTGCCTTGGTCTCCTACAGCTTTTCGAAAGTCCTCTGGCTCATTATCGATTGACTCGCACCCGTGTCTAATTCCATGGATACCGGCACGCCGTTTAATTTAACCTCCATCATTATCGGTCGGCTCTTTGTTAGGAATGCATGTATGCTATACACTTCCTCCTCGGAGCTCTCAAATGCCTCGGGCCACATCACCAGATCCACGCTGGATTGATCATCACCACGTGATGTGTCACAGCTTGCTTGCTCTGCTGTGGACACGTCCGCTGAAGATGTCCCGTCTTTGCATACCCTCTGCATACATACTGCCTGAAGCGGCACTGATGGGGTCGGTAATTGCCCCCACAACGCTAACACGTTGAGCTCGGATTTGCTCCCGATGGCAGGCTTTGAGCGGCTCCCGTTCTCGCATACGCAGTTGAGTAGGCCCTCGATGGTGAACTTTGAGTGGTTCCCGGCCTTGCAGATGCAGTCGAGTAGGCCATGCCATGTGCTGCTCTGCCTGCCATCGATACTATTTTGTACACAGTAGTTGTCGTGGAGTTCCTGTTTTGTCGCGATTTCTGCTTCGTGCTTTTCTGTGTGGACATGCAAGCCTGGGCGATGGTGATGACCTTGCTGAGATCCGGCTTCTCCGCAGCCAGCAGCTTACTTAAGATTGCCTTGTGGTTGACCCCAATCACGAAATAGTCACGCAGCATGTCTTCCAATGCAGGCCCTGCAAGATGTCTCAGGTCAGCAACAAATGCCGTTAAGTCCTGGCCTACTGGACGAACGTGCGGATAGAAGCGATAACTGGATATGAGGATTCCTTCCGTGGGTTTAAGGTGTTCCCAAACTAGAGCACACAGTTCTTTTAATCCTTTTCTGTAGGAAGAGTGGGTGAGAGCAGATTTTTGATGAGTGCATAGGTCATGGGGCCACACACGGTGAGAAGAACTGCCCTGCTCTTCTCTGCATCCTCGTCTTTGTTTAGGTCATTTGCCACGAAATACTGGTCAAGACAATCCATGAAATCTCACCAATGCTCTCCCTCATTGAATCTCTCGAGAATTCAAACAGTACTCGATCGTGCTGTACTCACCAAACTTTTGGTGTAACCTGGTCAGTCTTTAATAGCTTCCAGAAGTGAACAAAGGTGAAGTTCAGGTTATATACCGGGCCCAGCACGAGTGTACCTATGACCCTAGGACCTCCGTCGGTAGTTCCCTCTGGTGGTGGGCAGATTTATGCACATACATTACACAAGCAATGAAAGAAATAAAGACAGCAGAAGCTTATTCCTTAACAAATAACTCAAACCTCGAAAATCATCTCCAAATACTGTCGAACACTCAGTGGTAATAGTTATCTCCCAGCAGCTGGTCAGACAGCAGCCCAGGAAAAGGTTTTCATGATCATTATCAAAGGCAGTGGATCTTGATGATTGGGGGGCAGTGCTGTGCGGTAAGGACAGGCTGGTGGAGGACCTTTGTCTTACTGATGTTTAGCGTGAGGCCCATGCTTTCGTACGCCTCAGTAAATACGTCGACAATGTCCTGGAGTTCAGTCTCTGAATGTGCGCAGACGCAGGCATTGTCCGCGTACTGTAGCTCAACGACAGAGGTTGGGGTGGTCTTGGACCTGGCCTGGAGGTAGCGAAGGTTGAACAGGTTCCCACTGGTTCTGTAGATTAGTTCCACTCCAGCGGGGAGCTTGTTGACCGTGAAGTGGAGCATTGCAGTGAGGAAGACTGAGAAGACGGTTGGGGCGATGACACAGCCCTGTTTGACCCCGGTCCGGACGTCGATTGGGTCTGTAATGGATCCGTTGGTAAGGATCACGGCCTGCATGTCATTGTAAAGCAGGCGGAGGATGGTGACAAACTTTTGGGGGCATCCAAAACAGAGGAGGACGCTCCATCGACCCTCATGGTTGACAGTGTCAAAGGCCTTTGGAAGGTCGAAGAAGGCCATGTATAAGGGCTGGCGCTGTTCCCTGCATTTTTCCTGCAGCTGTTGCAGTGCAAAAATCATGTCCGTTGTGCCCCGTAGGGGACGAAATCCACACTGCGACTCCGGGAGGAGCTTCTCGGCCACAGGGAGAAGATGGTTGAGGAGGGCTCTAGCAACGACTTTCCCAGTGGTTGATAGCAGGGAGATTCCTCTATAGTTGCTGCAGTCGGACTTGTCTCATTTTTTAAAGGTGGTCACGATCATTGCATCTCTAAGATCTCCCGGCATGCTCTCCTCCCTCCAGATGAGAGAGATGCGGTCACGTATCCGCGGCAGCAGTGCCTCTCATAGAAACATAGAAACATAGAAAATAGGTGCAGGAGTAGGCCATTCGGCCCTTCGAGCCTGCACCACCATTCAATCTGATCATTCACCTCAGTACCCTTTCCCGTTTTCTCTCCATACCCCTTGATCCCTTTAGCCGTAAGGGCCACATCTACCTCCCTCTTGAATATATCCAATGAACTGGCATCAACAACTCTCTGCGGCAGGGAATTCCACAGGTTAACAACTCTCTGAGTGAAGAAGTTTCTCCTCATCTCGGTCCTAAATGGTCATCCCTTATCCTAAGACTATGTCCCCTGGTTCTGGACTTCCCCAACATCAGGAACATTCTTCCTGCATCTAACCTGTCCTGTCCCGTCAGAATCTTATACGTTTCTATGAGATCTCCTCTCATCCTTCTAAACTCCAGTGTATAAAGGCCCAGTTGATCCAGTCTCTCCTCATATGTCAGTCCTGCCATCCCGGGAATCAGTCTGGTGAACCTTTGCTGCACTCCCTCAATAGCAAGAACGTCCTTCCTCAGATTAGGAGACCAAAAGTGAACAGAATATTCCAGGTGAGGCCTCACCAAGGCCCTGTACAACTGCAGTAAGACCTCCCTGCTCCTATACTCAAATCCCCTCGCTATGAAGGCCAACATGCCATTTGCCAACATGCTCTCCGCCATACTTCAGTGCCTCAGCAGGGATTCCATCTGCTCTCGTAGCCTTACTGTCGAACACTCACTGGTAATAGCCAGTCATCTCCGAGCAGCTGGTCATACAGTAGCCCAGGAAAAGGTTTTCGACTCAATTGGGGAATGGTGTATGGAATGAGGAGAACTCCAGAAAATAAAATGGGGAAAAATCAATAACACCATAGAGTAAAAATAAACAACTGATTGACCTTATTTTTGCATGAGAAGTTGGATTCAGATGAGCATTTTGAAACAGAATGACTGCATACCGTGGATAGAGGAGTGCTGTAAGTTTGAGGTTGCTGCAGCTGCCTGCGTAGCAGAAGCAGTGTTTTCCATCCTTTTAGAGTGTAGCCCAAGCAAGGTTACAAGTTGAGCTGCAAACATATTACTTATTTATGTGGGTTTTGTTTTACTTAATCTGACATGGGTCACAGTCTCCAACATGAAGACCACATTCAGAGATTTCTTATTTTGTCATTGCAATGACTAATTTCTGCCATTAGTAAAAGTCCCCGTTGCCCTGCACGACATCTTGAAATGGTTTTTAACTTCTTGTGGTTTATAGTGTGACAATTGCCCTCTGCTAGGCAATTTATTTGGTCAGAGGCTGGTACAAAAATGTAAATTTTATAATCAAAACTTCTTTAAGAGAAGGAATTGTGGTGAGGGTCAATGATATGGAGCGCCAACATGATGTGGATGAAGTAAACCCATTGCATGCCAGCACTGTAAGTACCATCCCGTCACTGCTATGCTAAACACTCACCTGAGAGCTCATTCAGTGTTTCTGGGAGCATTTTGGGGATTTCCAATTGGGCGGTCAGATTTGAGGACAATACTTTCTTTTCATTTGTCCGTTGGGAAAGTTTATTAATGTGGTCAGATTCAGTCAGAGACAATCCATAAAATTCAGGGCCAGAAAGAACTTCAGGCCTTCTTGAGTGGCTAAGCGGTAAAATCTCGTCATTTCAGTAACAGAAACATAGAAAATAGGTGCAGGAGTAGGCCATTCAGCCCTACGAGCCTGCACCGCCATTCAATAAGATCATGGCTGATCATTCATCTCAGTACCCCTTTCCTGCTTTCTCTCCATACCCCTTGATCCCTTTAGCCGTAAGGGCCATATCTAACTCCCTCTTGAATATATCTAACGAACTGGCATCAATAACTCTCTGCGATAGGGAATTCCACAGGTTAACAACTCTCTGAGTGAAGAACTTTCTCCTCATCTCAGTCCTAAATGGCTTACCCCTTATCCTAAGACTGTGTCCCCTGGTTCTGGTTCTGCATCTAACCTGTCCAGTCAGAATCTTATATGTTTCTATGAGATCCCCTCTCATCCTTCTAAACTCCAGTGTATAAAGGCCCAGTCAATCCAGTCTCTCCTCATATGTCAGCCCAGCTATCACAGGAATCAGTCTGGTGAACCTTCGCTGCACTCCCTCAATAGCAAGAATGTCCTTCCTCAGATTAGGAGACCAAAACTGAACACAATATTTCAGGTGAGGCCTCACCAAGGCCCTGTACAGCTGCAGTAAGACCTCCCTGCTCCTATACTCAAATCCCCTAGCTATGAAGACCAACATACCATTTGCCTTCTTCACTGCCTGCTGTACCTGCATGCCAACTTTCAATGACTGATGTACCATGACACCTAGGTCTCGTTGCACCTCCCCTTTTCCTAACCTGCCATTCATATAATGTTCTGCCTTCGTGTTTTTGCCCCAAAGTGGATAACCTCATATTTATCTACATTATACTGGATCTGCCATGCCCATTCCCCTAACCTGTCCAAGTCACCCTGCAACCTCTTAGCATCCTCCTCACAGCTCACACCGCCACCCAGTTTAGTGTCATCTGCATACTTGGAGATATTACACTCAATTCCTTAATTTAAATCATTAATGTATATTGTAAAGAGCTGGGGTCCCAGCACTGAGCCCTGCGGCACCCCACTAGTCACTGCCTGCCATTCTGAAAAGGACCCGTTTATCCCGACTCTCTACTTCCTGTCTGCCAACCAGTTCTCTATCCACGTCAGTACATTACCCTCAATACCATGTGCTTTGATTTTGCACACCAATCTCTTGTGTGGGACCTTGTCAAAAGCCTTTTGATTGTCCAAATACACCATATCCACTGGCTCTCTCTTGTCCTAGTTACATCCTTAAAAAATTCCAGAAGATTTGTCAAACATGATTTCCTTTTCATAAATCCATGCTGACTTGGACCAATCTCGTCACTGCTTTCCAAATGCGCTGCTGTTTCATCTTTAATAATTGATTCCAACATTTTCCCCACGACTGATGTCAGGCTAACCAGTCTATAATTACCCGTTTTCTCGCTCCCTCCTTTCTTAAAAAGTGGTGTCACATTAGCTACCCTCCAGTCCATAGGAACTGATCCAGAGTCGATAGACTGTTGGAAAATGATCACCAATGCATCCACTATTTCTAGGGCTACTTCGTTAAGTACTCTGGGATGCAGACTATCAGGCTCCGGGGATTTATCGGCCTTCAATCCCATCAATTTCCCTAACACAATTTCCCGCCTAATAAGGATATCCTTCAGTTCCTCCTTCTCACTAGACCCTCGGTCCCCTAGTATTTCCGGAAGGTTATTTGTGTCTTGCTTCTTGAAGATAGAACCAAAGTATTTGTTCAATGGTCTGCCATTTCTTTGTTCCCTATTATAAATTCACCTGAATCTGACTGCAATGGACCTACATTTGTCTTCACTAATCTTTTTCTCTTCACATACCTATAGAAGCTTTTGCAGTCAGTTTTTAGGTTCCCGGCAAGCTTCCTCTCATACTCTATTTCCCCCCTCCTAATTAAACCCTTTGTCCTCCTCTGCTGAGTTCTAAATTTCTCCCAGTCCTAAGGTTTGCTGCTTTTTCTGGCCAATTTATATACCTCTTCCTTGGATCTAACACTATCCTTAATTTCCCTTGTTAGCCACGGTTGAGCCACCTTCCCCGTTTTATTTTTACTCCAGACAGGGATGTACAATTGTTGAAGTTCATCCATGTGATCTTTAAATGTTTGCCATTGCCTATCCACCGTCAACCCTTTAAGTATCATTTGCCAGTCTATTCTAGCCAATTCACGCCTCATACCATCGAAGTTATCTTTCCTTAAGTTCAGGTGCCACTCTCCATCTTAATAAAGAATTCTACCATATTATAGTCACTCTTCCCCAAGGGGCCTCGCACAACAAGATTGCTAATTAGTCCTTTCTCATTACACATCACTCAGTCTAGGATGGCCAGCCCTCTAGTTGGTTCCTCGACATATCGGTCTAGAAAACCATCCCTAATACACTCCATGAAATCCTCCTCCACCGTATTGCTACCAGTTTGGTTAGCCCAATCTATATGTAGATTAAAGTCGCCCATGATAACTGCTGTACCTTTATTGCACGCACCCCTAATTTCCTGTTTGATGCCCTCCCCAACATCACTACTACTGTTTGGAGGTCTGTACACAACTCCCACTAGCATTTTCTGTCCTTTGGTATTCCGCAGCTGCACCCATACAGATTCCACATAATCCAAGCTAATGTCCTTCCTTACTATTGCGTTAATTTCCTCTTTAACCATCACGCTATCCCTCCCCTCTCCTTTTCCTTTCTGTCTATCCTTCCTGAATGTTGAAGACCCCTGGATGTTGAGTTCCCAGCCTTGGTCACCCTGGAGCCATGTCTCCGTGATGACAATTATATCATATTCATTTATTGCTGCTTGTGCAGTTAATTTGTCCACCTTATTACGAATACTCCTCGCATTGAGAGACAGAGCCTTCAGGCTTGTCTTTTTAACACACTTTGCCATTTTGGAATTTTCTGTAATGTGGCCCTTTTTGATTTTTGCTTTGGGTTTCTCTGTCCTCCACATTTACTTTTCTTCTTTCTATGTTTTGCTTCTGCCCCCATTCTACTTCCCTCTGTCTCCCTGCATAGGTTCCCATCCCCCTGCCATATTAGTTGAACCCCTCCCCAACAGCACTAGCAAACACTCCCCCTAGGACATTGGTTCCGGTCCTGCCCAGGTGCAGACTGTTCGGTTTGTACTAGTTCCACCTCCCCCAGAACCAGTTCCAATGTCCCAGGAATTTGAATCCCTACCTTCTGCATCACTCCTCAAGCCACGTATTCATTTGAGCTATCCTGTGATTCCTACTGACTAGCACGTGGCATTGGTAGCAATCCTGAGATTAGTACCTTTGAGGTCCTACTTTTTAATTTAGCTCCTAGCTCCCTAAATTTGTCTTGTAGGACCTCATCCTGTTTTTTACCTAGATCGTTGTTTTTTTTACCTATATCGTTGGTGTGGAAGAAAGTACATCAGCATTCTCTCTTCACTTCCATTTCATAACATATTTCAATTTCTCCTTTCTCTTTAGGTATTCCTGTGCTCAGTCTCATTTCCCAAACCCCAGAAGGGCACATGGCCTGATTCCTGGCCTCTCAATATCCCTTTAATATGTTTGGTTGAAGCTGCTAACAGTGTTTATGGAGGAGGAGCTTGACTTTCTCTTCGTCCCTGGACTTCGGATGGAGACTCACTATGATATGATTCATGGGCAGGATTCCCTGCGTCTGAGTGCTCCATGAATTCTTCATTCATGGTTTTTAATCAAATACACATTTTATACAACTTAGCTTACGCACAGGAGCGGTTTTAGTGTCAACTGTTGTAATTCCTAACCAGGCTTATTTCACATCACAAAGGAGTTCCTCAGTATAAGAACATAAGAAATAGGAGCAGGAGTCGGCCATTTGACCCCTCGAGCCTGCTCCGCCATTTAATAAGATCATGGCTGATCTGATCATGGACTCAGCTCCACTTCCCTGCCTGCTCCCCATAACCCTTTATTCCCTTATCGCTCAAAAATCTGTCTATCTCCACCTTAAATATATTCAATGACCCAGCCTCCACTCTGGGGCAGAGAATTAGACAGATTTACAACCCTCTGAGAGAAGAAATTCCTCCTCATCGCAGTTTTTATGTATTTACTCGTTCTGTCCCAGTGTCAGCACATTTTCTTTCTGTTTGAGCAGCTTCTTTATGTTTCACACCTCTTCCCTTTCACTGTGTCAAGTGCCACCACCAGCCACTAATCGCTTGCATTCTGCAATTCTCTTCTCAAGTTCCTTTTACTTATCATCTGATTTCTTTCTTTCAAACCTATCTCCTTGAGTGTGCCTATGGTCACCTCCCCTAATGCCTAGCCCAGCTCGATCACCATCATTTCCCACAGTAAAGTTTGGGATGGTCAGTGAAAGGCAGTGTATAAATGTAAGTTGTTATAGAATAGAATCATAGAAAAGTTACAGCACAGAAGGAGACCATTCAGCCCGTCAAGTCTGTGATAGCTCTCTGCAAGAGTACTTCACCTAGTCCCGCTCCCCCGTCCTTTCCTGCACTACCTGCTTGGTCCTCCTTGTCTGTCTGGCTGTCACCCATTTCCTCTCTGCCTGCACACTCTTGCACTGCTTGAGCTCCTCCAGCCGACGATACTGCCTGCACGTGTGGTTGTCCAGGACATGGGAAGCGTCTTGGAGTTCCCACATGACAGAAGATGTGCATTCCATGGGACTGAGGTGCCCCGTCATGCCTCTACTTAATAGATTATTAACTACTCAAACCTTTAAAAAGAATAATCACCAGCTACTTACCAGTTTATTTTTTGTTCTATTCAGCTGCTCCTCCTCACCTCCTTACCTCGCTCCCTAATGCTCGCACTCCCGCCGGTCTCTTGGCCTACCTTTATCTCCGGCCGCTCCTCTCGCTCTCTCCTCCTTCCCACCTACACCGAATTCCCACTCTCCAAATTCCCAATTTAGCACCCTGTCTAGAAGCGCTCCATTTAGGATCACTCTATGCAGCGCACTCGTGTGTCGGCAAATACTGTTTACTTTTAACCTCTTAGGTTTGCCATTTTAACAGCTATTCTAATCTATGGCTTAATTAGAAACATTTTGTGTGTGTGTCTTTGTCCCAGCTTTCCTGTGAGTCCTTTCTAACTTTTCCAGAATTTTGGTTTAAAGGGATTTGGATCATCAGTCTTGTATTCCTACCTCCAATCTATGCTCCCTTTCAGCTTGGCTCCAGGTTGGAAACACGGGTTTGGTGATTTTATCCTATTCCCTGAAACCATATCATTTTTGTTTCATCGTTTTAGAGAAGGAAGAAGCAAACTGTTACCATGGCAACAGCTGTCACCCTTCAGGGTGAAGAGTAACTCCAGATTAGTGCTTTATCATGTGTTGTAGTGCGTCATACAGTATCAGACGGGAGTGAATCGTTCCCTTTTACCTGCTGTACTGTACATTTCGGTGGGGTCATGGCCCAGGAGCGGCGGGGTCGTGGCCCAGGAGCGGCGGGGTCGTGGCCCAGGAGCGGCGGGGTCGTGGCCCAGGAGCGGCGGAGTCATGGCCCAGTAGTCGCGGGGTTGTGGCCCAGGAGCGGCGGAGTCGTGGCCCAATCTTCGCGGGGTCATGGCCCAATAGTCGCGGGGTCGTGGTCCAGGAGCGGCGGAGTCGTGGCCCAGGAGCGGCGGAGTCGTGGCCCAATAGTCGCGGGGTTGTGGCCCAGGAGCAGCGGAGTCGTGGCCCAATCGTCGAGGGGTCGTGGCCCAGGAGCGGCAGGGTCGTGGCCCAGGAGCGGCGGGGTCGTGACCCAGGAGCGGCGGGGTCGTGACCCAGGAGCGGCGGGGTCGTGGCCCAATCGTCGTGGGGTTGTGGCCCAGGAGCGGCGGAGTCATGGCCCAGGAGCGGCGGAGTCATGGCCCAGGAGCGGCGGGGTCGTGGTCCAATCGTCGCGGGGTTGTGGCCCAGGAGCGGCGGGGTCGTGGCCCAATCGTCGCGGGGTTGTGGCCCAGGAGCGGCGGAGTCATGGCCCAGGAGCGACGGGGTCGTGGCCCAGGAGCAGCGCAGCATATAACGACAGCGGGGTCAGGGCCCAGGGATGGCGCAGCAGAGCTTGGCCTTCCGTCACCTTGGTTAACCCTTGCCACTGCCTTGCTCTGTCAAACCCGTGTGGTGGCTGGTGTGAAACGGCCACTCCATGTTAAAAGAATCCACGCACAGGCATCTTTCACCCTTCAAGATGTAGCTCGGGATCTGGAATGTCAGGTCTCTCATTGAAACACCAGTGAACTCATCTTTTTTTTGGTGTGGAAGCGGGTCATCCTTGACACGAGGGACTGCCTAATACTAATACTATACATTGTTGGTTGCTTTTACAAAATATGACCACTATAGGTAACTGACAAAAGTGATACTTTAGTGATAAAAGCTAACAATTTCCTTGTTTTATTTTGATTTATATTTTTCCTTTTTTACTTTCCTTTCTGTCATCCAATTTTTTTTAGCATAATGTAACACACAGAAATACACAACAATAATTTGTTCCGTGTTGCGACATACTTTTATTTTATATAAAATCATTGTTCAATCCTCCTCTTTTTGAGCTTAACAGCACCACGTAACTCATCCAAATTGAGAGAATGGGTCAGAAACCTGACTCCTCCTCTGTGCTTCTTAAAACAAGCTGCTTGGCAGTGTGCCAATGAGACCTGGTTTAGCGCACCCTTTGGGAAATTGCATGGTCTCCAACTTGGTGCCTTCATGGGTTAGAACAAATGAGTTTGATACCTCACCGTACATCAGTACAGTTACACTGCGAGAAACTCGCACCCTGCTGAATGGACAGCGACCCTGTATATAATAATCAGTTATAATATATGATCTTGACCCTGATTGGTAACTTGGAAGCCTATGTGATTGTTACCACAGTTAGCACAAAGAGGAGTTCTCATTTTATTGGGGCATGATGTGTAACTGAACACTCGTTACAGAAGGAATGTTGTGACTAGTGTCATTAGTGTCACACAAATGATAGTTCTCAGGCTATGATTACATTAGTGAAATGAATCAGTTTCACTGTCAGGTCTTCCCCTGAGAGTGATATCACCAACGAACTAAAAACACCTCCTGTAGTGATGTTAGTTTCAGTCACTGTACGTTCTGTGAGACCGGGGAAAGCATTTCTTATACAGTAAGAATACAATGAGAGGGAAGAGAGCTGGTCAGACGTATTTAGATCTCAGTGTTGCGATAATACAGAAATAAATGAGATAGGAGTCCTAGACAAGCTAACAGGTTTAAATAAATCCCCAGGATTAGATGGTATTCATCCCAGAGTGCTGAGACACTCGTGCGATTTGCAAGGCATTGACAATCATTATGAGAGAATCAGTGGACATCAGGAAGGTACCCTCAAAGCCTCCTTGATAAAGTGCAACATCCCCACTGGCACCTGAGAATCTCTGGCCCAAAACCGCCCTATGTGGAGGAAGAGCATCCGGGAGGGCGCTGAGCACCTCGAGTCTCGTCACCGAGTGCATGCAGAAAACAAGCGCAGGCAGCGGAAGGAGCGTGCGGCAAACCAGACTCCCCACCCACCCTTTCCCACCTGCGACAGAGACTGTAATTCCTGTATTAGACTGTATTAGACTGTACGGTCACCTGAGAACTCACTTTTAGAGCGGAAGCAAGTCTTTCTTGATTTCGAGGGCCTGCCTATGATGATTGATAGATTGGAAACAGGCAAATGCACTGCCCAGATTCAGACAGACAACTACAGCCCCATTAGTCTTTCTTATATTTTCTGTAAAATTCTGGATTCAATTCTCAGAAGTAAACTTGAGGTTTAGCTGTACAACAATAACTTAGTAAACAACAGTCAACACGGCCTTAGACAGGGAAGATCCTGCCTCAACAACCTCCTTGACTTCTCTGAGGAACTGCAACCCAGGTTGACTGTAGTTAACACTATAATGTTAGAGACTTCCAAAAGACAGAGTCCATGTCTGGCAGATGTCATTTAATATTGTTAAATGTAGTATTATGCAAGCGAAAGACAGACGTGCTTTACAGCTAATGAAAAACATTTTTGAAGTGAAGTCACTGTTGTAATGTAGGAAACACGGCAGCCAATTTGTGCACAGCAAGGTCCCACAAACAGCAATGTGATAATGACGAGGTAATGTGCTTTTAGGTGTTAGTTGAGGATAAATCATAGAATCATAGAAATCTATAGCACAGAAGGAGGCCATTCGGCCTGCACTCTCCTGCAAGTGGGTAGGGTGAACACAAAGCATGTGTACACTATGCAAGGTTGTGCACATAAGATTGTTGAGTAGGGGGAAGACCTAGTTATTATAGAACATTAATCTTTTAAGATTCACAACCAGTGCCAAGTGGCTACAGTGAAGGTAAATAGAGCATGAGGATGTATTTCCAGGACAATCCAATATAAAACAAATAACATTAAACTATTCTTGGTTAGGCGAAATTTAGAATACTACATCCAGTGTTGGTCCCCTGGTGAAATTGAGGTTCTGGAAAAATTCAGAGGCAGGCATTGACATCTGGGGCTTTTTACTCTAGAAATGACATCTTCCAGATGTCTCCCAGTTGTGCCAACCTGTCTGTATCTTCTTGAAGTCTTTTGCAACTTTGGTGGTTTAATGTGGTAGCAGAATATAGGAAGTTCCAGGTTATAGATACATTAGAAACAAGTATTACATTATATTGCCCTTTTACAAAATCCCTATTTATCCTTTACATGTGTCAGCTCTGCGAACATATTGTGCACATTGGTCTTTGTTGCATCTCCACAGATTATTCTGTTTTTACTCCTGTTATTTGAGCTTTCTCCTGTCTCCTGTTTCTCCTGTCTCCTGTGTCTCCTGTCTCCTGTGTCTCCTGCCGTTGATCACGGTAAATAACATAGCTGCAGCTACAATTGTTGCAGAGATCAGGCCGGTGACCATTGCTGCATGTCTTCTGGCTGAAGTTCGTCCTAGATCAAAGGAAAACAAGGAAATGGTTCATCAAATATCAAAGGCTATCATTGCTCTATTACATTGAATGGGAAATTCTGAATAAGTCTGCAGATTATGGATGACCTGCAACCTCCAGTCTCTCTCATGTTTCCGTCGTACATAGTGGGAAGCAACCAGAATTATTGCAGAGGAGGTAATCAATAATTACTTCATGGGGAATGCCAGGTGAGAGGTACGGTGTTTACCAACTATCTTCAAAGCACATGGTCAGTGCTGTGTATAGAGAAAGAGTCAGACTGAACACTGTGAGCTCAAAGTAAAGTGTGACCGTAGTCTTTTATTGCAGGTCTCCAGAGTGCCTCTCCAACCTGTGAAGCCTCCGTAAATACCTGTGCTCCCAAGGGATCATGGGATCCCTCGCTGTGCCACTGGTGTGAATGTTGGGGGATCAAAAAAGGTAGGGTCCAAGGTGGGTTGCTCAGGATCGTCCGTGAATCTGAGTTTGATTTGGTCCAAGTGTTTCCGGTGAATGAGTCCATTTGAAAGATTGACCCGAAACACCCTGCTCCCCTCTATGGCCACGACAGTGCCGGGAAGCCACTTGGGACCTTGTCCATAATTTAATATAAATGCAGGATCATTGATTTCAATCTCGCGTGACACATTTGCGCTATCATGGTATGCACTTTGTTGAAGCCGCCTGCTCTCTACCTGTTCATGTAGATCAGGGTGAACTAACGAGAGCCTTGTCTTAAGTGCTCTTTTCATGAGCAGTTCAGCAGGTGAGACCCCAGTGAGTGAGCGGGGTCTCGTGTGGTAGCTAAGCAGGACTCGGGATAGGCGAGTCTACAGGGAGCCTTCAGTTACCCTCTTCAAGCCTTGCTTGATGGTTTGCACTGCTTTCTCTGCCTGACCATTGGACGCTGGTTTAAACGGGGCAGATGTAACATGTTTGATCCCATTATGGGTCATGAATTCTTTGAACTCAGCACTGGTAAAACATGGCCCGTTGTCGCTCACCAGGACATCGGGTAAGCCGTGTGTGGCAAACATGGCCCGCAGGCTCTCAGTGGTGGCAGCGGATGTGCTAGCCGTCATAATCTCACATCCAATCCACTTGGACTACGCGTCGACAACCACAAGGAACATTTTACCCAAGAATGGGCCTGCATAGTCGACGTGTACCCTAGACCACAGTTTGGAGGGCCCAAGACCATAAACTTAGCAGCGCCTCCCGGGTACATTGCTTAACTGTGAGCATGTATTCATCTTTGAACGCAGAACTCTAAGTCCACATCGATACCGGGCCACCACACGTGGGATCTGGCTATCGCTTTCATCATTACGATGCCTGGGTGGGTACTGTGGAGGTCATTGATGAAGGTGTCTCTGCCCTTCTTGGGGACCACTACTCAATTGCCCCACAAAAGGCAGTCTGCCTGTATAGACATTTCGTCTTTGCGCGGCTGGAACGGCTTTATCTCTTCCTGCATTTCCACTGGGACACTGGACCAGCTCCCGTGAAACACACAGCTTTTGACTAGCGATAATAAGGGGTCCTGGCTTGTCCATGTTTTGATCTGCCGGGCAGTGACTGGTGATTGCTCACTCTCAAATGCTTCCATAACCATGGCTAGATCTGCGGGCTGCGCCATTTCCATCCCTGTGGTGGGCAATGGCAGCCTACTGAGAGCATCGGCGCAGTTTTCTGTGCCTGGCCTGTGGCAGATGACGTATTTGTATGCGGACAATGTGAGCACCCATCCCTGGATGCAGGCCGATGCGTTGGTATTTATCCCTTTACTCTCAGAAAACAGGATATAAGTGGCTTCTGGTCAGTTTCCAATTCGAATTTTATCCCAAACAGGTATTGATGCATTTTCTTTACCCCATAGACACATGCTAACGCTTCTTTTTCAATCATGCTGTAGGCTCTCTCAGCTTTAGACAGACTCCTGGATGCATAAGCAACCGGTTGCAGTTTCCCGAAATCATTAGCTTGTTGCAATACACACCCGACGCCACATCACATGCTAGTACCAAATGCTTACATGGATCATACAACACAAACAATGTGTTTGAGCATAACAATTTTCTCGCTTTTACAAAGGCATTTTCTTGGCTTTTGCCCCAAACCCATTCACCCCCTTTTCGTAGTAAGACATGCAGTGGTTCTAACAGTGTGCTGAGACCCGGTAAGAAGTTACCAAAGTAGTTCAAGAGTCCCAGAAACGACCGCAGCTCCGTCACGTTCTGTGGCCTCGGTGCATTCTCGATTTCCTCCCTCTTCGCATTGGTGGGCTTGATCCCGTCTGCCGCAATCCTACTTCCCAAGAACTCCACTTCAGGCACATGGAAAACGCACTTCGAGCGTTTTAACTGAGCCCCACATGGTTGAGTCAACTAAGAACCTCCTCCAGATTCTGTAGGTGCTCGACTGTGTTCCGACCCATGACCAAGATATTGTCCTGGAAGACCACAGTGTGTGGGACTGACTTCAGTAAACTTTCCATGTTTCTCTGGAATATCGCCACCGCTGATCGGATTCCAAATGGGCATCTGTTAGAAACAAAAAGGCCCTTGTGCGTGTTGATGCAGGTGAGAGCCTTTGATGATCCCTCCAGTTGCTGCGTCATGTTGGCTGAAGTCAGATCCAACTTCGTGAACGTCTTTCCTCCCGCCAGCGTTGTAAAGAAGTCGTCGACCTTTGGTAGTGTGGTATTGGTCCTGCAGGGAGAAACGATTGATAGTTACTTTGTAATCGCCACAGATTCTGACGGTGCCGTCTCCCTTGAGGACTGGGATAATAGGACTGGCCCACTTGCTGAACTCGATTGGTGAAATGATGCCCTCTCTTTGCAGCCAATCTAGCTCAATCTCTACCCTTTCTCTCATCATGTAAGGTACTGCTCTCGCCTTGTGATGGATGGGTCGCGTCCCCGGAATTAGGTGGTTCTGCACTTTTGCTCCTTGGAATTTCCCGTTGCCTGGTTCGAACAGCGAAGGAAATTTGTTTAAGATCTGGGCACATGAAATATCGTCAGCGGGTGATAGCGCTTGGACGTCGTTCCAGTGCCAGCGTATCTTACCCAGCCAGCTCCTGCCGAGCAGCGTGGGACCATCGCCCGGTACTACCCAGAGTGGTAGCTTGTGCACCGCTCCATCGTAGGAGACCTTTACGGTAGCACTGCCAATTACAGGAATCTGTTCTTTCGTGTAAGTTCTTAGTTTCGAGCGAACTAGAGACAAGACTTGACTTGAGACCTTGTTGCACCACAACCTTTCGAAATTCTTTTTGCCCATGATGGACTGGCCCGTGCCCGTGTCCAGCTCCATTGACACCGGGAGTCCATTTAGTTCAACATTCAGCATTATCGGGGGACAATTCATGGTGAATGTGTGCACCCCATGTACCTCTGCCTCCTCTATCTGAAGCTCTGGTTCGTCATGATCCTCCATGGATCTGTCCTCCTCTGCAACATGGTGGTTTGCAGGTTTAACAGGCTTAGCAGCTCGCCTGCACACTTGTTGGAAGTGTCCCATTGTTCCACAGCCCTTGCAAACGTACTCTTTGAATCAGCATGAATGGAAACGATGATCACCCCGCAACGCCAACAAGGTGTTAATGGCCTTGCATTCATCACCCTTGATGGTGGACTCGATTGAATCATCTACGGACGTGCAGCTGCAGGTATGTGTGACCTGCCTTGTACGTTATGATTTGAAAACAACATCACTTTGTTCACAGTACTTGAAGCAGCACTTGTGTGCTGAGAGATTTGCTTCGTATTGTCACTGGTGGCAATGAACGCCTGGGCTATCGCTATGGCCTTACTCAAGATTGGGGTCTTTACAGTCAAAAGTTTGCGAAGTATGGTTTCATGGCCAATGCCAAGTATGAAAAAGTCTCTGAGCATGTGCTCCAAATGTCCTTCAAATTCGCAATGTCCTGCAAGGCGTCTTAGCTCGGCGACATAACTCGCCACTTCCTGGCCTTCAGACCTTTTGTAGGTGTAGAACCGGTACCTCGCCATCAGAACGCTTTCCTTCAGGTTCAAATGCTCTCGGACCAGTGTGCACAAATCATCGTACGATTTCTCCGTGGGTTTCGCTGGAGTGAGCAGATTCTTCATGAGGCCATACGTTGGTGCCCCACGGACGGTGAGGGGGATCGCCCTTCGTTGGGCAGCGCTCTCTTCCCCATCTAGCTCATTGGCCACGAAGTATTGGTTGAGTCGCTCCAGAAAAGTTTCCCAATCATCTCCCTCCGAAAATTTCTCCAGGGTGGCTACTGTTCTCTAAATCTTTGGGTTCGCTATCTGTATCTCATCGCCAGTTGTTGTGCATGGAGAAAGAGTCAGACTGAACACTGAGCTCAAAGTAAAGTGTGACCGTAGTCTTTTACTGCAGGTCTCCAGAGTGCCTCTCTAACCTGTGAAGCCTCCTTAAATACCTGTGCTCCCAGGGGATTATGGGATCCCTTGGGACTCCAGGGGATGAGCCCTCTGGTGGCTGTACAGAGTAAATATAAGTCCACATATATAACAGTCAAGGCAGACATGACCCTTGCTCTCTGGACACAATCAGGCCTGCAGCCCCATTTACGCAATCTCAGAGGTAAAGACCAATGCTGTTGGGCTGCAAAGGTCCTAACTTTTCATTAAAGTAAATAACCCTCTCTCGCCCCTTGTTCTAGGTACATAGCAGCAGTGTTAGAGGCTTTTGAAGGGCGAACAGAATAGAGCTTGACATGGGGACTAAATCACACAATCAACTAAACCAGCATAGTGCTCAGAATTTATTTGGGAAAGTGGAAATTCTGTTTCATTCCTCAAAGGAATAATTATTCCCATTTTAAACTTTACCGAATTCCATATTTATTGGTAGCTGTACATTAATAAATTCCGCGGTGTTCTGATGGTGCATGGGAAACATGGAGGACTTCAGGAGAGCCAATCTCAACGTTGTTCCCGTTACTGGGGTCTTCCCACTCGAATGTAGCCGAGGGGTTTGCATTGGAGTCGCAGGTCATTGTAACCTCAGCATCTTTACTGATGTATACTGGAGACCCTGACACAGTTTTGTTATTTACTGACATGGTTATGGTTATGTCTTGTGGTTTATCTGGAAAATAAATTTAAAAAAAATAAGAATGTAGGAAAGTGTTTGGAGCAGCACAGCAATGGGACACAAGTTCAAGCTCATTGCCAGAGAGTTCCCAGTCCAGGCCGTGTCAATGTGGGACGCATTCCTCTGTTTGTACACACACCAAGGCCTAGAAATTCAATGGCACAAAACAGGCACCTAAGCATCCAATATGGTGCTGGAAGTGCGCACCCACCAGATTGGATCAGGCTGCTCATTAGTTGTTTAGGGCGCAGGCCAGAACTATTTAAAACAATGAATGTTAAGCACCTTGGGACGTTTTGCTATGTTAAATGCGCTATATAAATGTAAGTTGCTGTTGAATAAATTATTCAAATTCGGGTCTTATGCTTGTTGCAGCACCTTTTGTGATATTGGGCTGCCCCAGTACCAGATTGGTAGCAGCCACAACTCAAACCTCGTCCAGAGCATGGACAACACTGCCTGCAGCTGGAAAGGTCACCATGGCCCTTAACTTTTATGCCACAGGCTTCTATCGGGTTGCAGCAGGTGACATCAGTGATATCTGACTCATTTTAATGAGGTCCCAGCATGAATTTAATTCTGCCTGGGTTCCAGTGACCAGTCGCATGCAGTGTGCATCCTCTGCTCCCTGCACATCCTGCCTCCTGCACATCCTGTCTCTCAGATAGTGCATCAAATTCCAATATATCCCCGCATGCAAAAGGGGGACGGAGGGTCCACAAGGCACAGATTCCTTACTCAGTGTATGTTTCCCCCAAACAACGCCCTGCTTTCCAAGCTGAACTCAAGGATGCTCATTCCCACAAACCTCTCGCCGCTCCCGGCTGTGAGTTCCGTGTTGCAGCACAAGCTTAAGTACCCAGCGCTTCTCCACTTCTCTACAGCATTCCCATCAACAAAGCCCTTAAGCCACTTTACCCACCTGCAATAGAGCTGCAGGGCGGTACCATTTTCCCCCTCTACTTCCATGCCAACTAATGGTTGATGGTCCGGGGTCAGTAAACACATTCCCCCCACCTCCCGCACACTGAAGGACATCTCAGGGCCAACACCTCCTCTACCCACTGAAAGCGCTTTCTGGACTGGGTCCTTTCCCTCACTAGTGTAATCCTCATCACTGTCACTTCCCCTGCTGATGTATTACAATCTATGGCACAGTGTCCTCACACTGCCCTGTCCTGCAACCTCTGCATCTGAACATCCTTGGTAATGGAAAGAGCCACTGCAAAGTAGGCCGTGAAGAAACTAATTCAGTTTGTTTAGGAGTAAGAGGAGAGTTGGTAGAAGTGAGTTGATTGTTCATTGAGCTCCATTTGAAATATAAAGTCTCAGTAATCTTTTGTAACCAAAGTGATGCTACTGAACAGGACACAGAGGGTGGCATTCCGTTGTTTAACAATAGAGGGGTCGAAATTGCTCCTTTCTATAAGAGCTCGTGACCGACTCAAAGAGGCAGACACAGGTTGGTTTGGACTCACCGCCTAGTCGGCACGGAGTCGGCGACATTTCATAAATTGCCCTCCATTTTTTTTCCGGCAATGCTCGTCACCGCGCTGCCCATGTTGCTGCCCCGTCGGGCACGCATCGACCCCACCACCGACTGGCAGTGACACCTTTCCACCCCGAGTGGATCGGCTGCCACTCGTTGTCCCCGACAGCTTTCCCCTGCGGGAAGCTGCCTATGGCTGGCCGGCGCGTCTGTCCTTAAAAGGGAGTGCGTTCTGCCGTGGCCGCCATTTTATCCTAATAATCCGCCGACTCCGAAGTCGGCCCGAAAATGGCGCCTGCGGGTTCGGCCGGGCCTCCCTCTTGGGTACCGACGCTGGCCCGGTCGAAACTCTCCCTGGTGGGCCAAACTAAACTGCAGAGTTCACAGCGGCACTCCCCTTTAACTGAAGGGGAGGGACGTTGTGACGCATCAGCGCGATGTGGCACGTCCGCGTCGTGGTGATGTCATCAATGGTCCGCTGACGTCGTCAGCACGGTACTGATGACGCCGACCGATTTCCACCCCGAACATCGCATGGAAGAAAAAAATTGAAAAAGCTGAATTTCGATCTACCTTCCCCTCCTTCCTCATCTGAATGCTGTCCCTTGGTGACAACATCAGTAGACAAGAAGTCAGCTTCCACACGCATACTGACGACATCAAACTCTACCTCTCCGCCACCTCTTGCGATCCCTCCACTGCCTCTGTGTTGTCAGATTGCATGTCCTATATCTAGTCCTGGATGAGTCACAAGTTTCATTAAAAACCGGTTAGATCCAAGTCATCATCTTCGGCCCCCACTACAAATTCCTTACACTTGTCACTGATTCTACCCTGCTCCCTGTCTCAGGCTGACCCAGATTGATCACGTCCTTGGCATCCTATTTAACCCCGAGCTGAGGTCTGACCCCATATTCTCTTCATCACAAAGATCCACATACTTTCACCTCTATAACATTGTCTGCTCCGCCCCTTCCTCAGTCTATCGGTTGCTAAAAAGCTAATCTATGCCTTTGACATTTTCAGACATGTCTATTCACAATGTTCTTGTGGCCGGACTCCAATACTCCGTAACCTTCAACTCTTTCACAATTCTACTGCCCGTAGAATTTTTCTTTATCTTTTTTCTTGTTCTTAGCAGTAAGAAACCTTTGGCATTGTTGCCAAATTAAGTAATTTAAGGGTTAAGTCAAGCAGGAGAGCCCAGACCCGCTTCATGCTCCTCCTGTCCAAAAATCTATCTATCTCAGCCTTGAATATACTCAGGGATTCAGCATCTATAGCCCTTTAGGGAATTCCAAAGATTCCTGTAAACCCCTCTACCTTTTCACCTCCGTCTCCTCCTTTATGGCTCTCCTTAAAATGCACCTCTTTGACCAAGCTTTTGTTCACCTCTTGTAATAGCTCCTTCTTTGGCTCGGTAGCCATCGTCTTTGATTACCCCTCTGTGAAGCACCATGGGACATTTTTCTATATAACTGAAAGTTGTTATTGGCCACGAATTTTCACAGAGCTTCTCCCATTCCGCCATCTTACCGATCAGAATGAGCTAGAAAGCCCGTTTGTGCCGCACTTTCACTAAATTATGGCGGTGGAGTGCCATAATGATGTACCATGGAATGATTCACAAAACGTTCCCAAAAATCTAGAGCTTCTTTCAAAATAAATGTGAAGACTTTACAGTTAGGTTAATAAGTGCTGTGAGTAGCGCCTTATCCTGTAATCAGACATTTCCCTCAATAAGGACAATACAAACAGTAATAGTTTGGTGATTTCTCCTTCAACAATCACCAATTCATTTTTGGCTAAACTTGTTTGTAATTGTTGTAATCCCATGAAGTTATTATTTCACAGTTATTGCTGACATTATTTAAAGGGACATTTTCCTCAAGTTCAATTCCATCTGAGATCAGTAGATTGTTCTGTACTACATATCTTCCACTTTTATGGACGGTGCAATACCAGTATAGGAGCAGAGCTACTGGTAGCACCACCACAATGAATACTAATATTCCAATGACTGCTTCTACGTTTCCTGTGAAAACATTCATAAAAATACAAATCATTGATTTATTTCGGGGCAATACATTTATTATGAAACTCGTGATAATTTCCAAAATCCATAGTTTATTTGCAAGGAAATTTTTCATAGAATCTCTAGATTACTTACTCATACACTCCTTGTCGCTCTAATACCTTTAATTTATTTATTGCTTATTTCCATTCTCCTCCACTGTCTCTGATTTGTCACCCTGCTTGCCTGACATCCAGTATTGGATGAGCAGGAATTTCCTGCAACAAAATATTGGAAAGACCAAAGCCATTGTCTTCAGTCCCCACCACAAACTCCGATCCCTAGCCACCGACTTATCCCTCTTCCATCCCTATGAGGCTGAACCAATGGCGTCTTATTTGACCCTAAGCTGAGCTTCCAACCCCACATCCTCTTTGTTATGTATTTAACCCTTTGCAACCAGGGGGCCTACCTGTTGGAGTCCCAAGGAATCCCAGCATCCCTTTGGAGCACTGTATATAAGCAGGCCACCCACGAGGTACCTGCACTCTGGAGTCTTATTAAAGGAACTAAGGTCACACTTGCTCATTGTTCACAGTACTCAGTTTCATCTTTTATTATGAGTGTATCAATTGGCGACGAGGTAACAAACAACCACGCGAAAATGCAAAGAACAGTTGGTATCCTGGAGAAGTTCTCAGAAGGGGACGATTGGGAGGCCTTCGTGGAGAGATTCGACCAATACTTCGTGGCCAACGAGCTGGAAGGGGACGAGAACGGTGCCAAACGAAAGGCGATCCTCCTTATTGTCTGTGGGGCAACAACCTATGGCCTCATGAAGAATCTTCTAGCTCCGGTAAAACCAACAACTAAATCCTGTGAAGAATTGTGTACGCTGGTCCGGGAGCACCTAAATCCTAAGGAAAGCGTTTTGATGGCGAGATATCAGTTCTACACGTGTCAATGGTCGGAGAGCCAGCAAGTGGCGTGCTATGTCGCCGAACCAAGGCACCTCTCAGGACATTGCAAATTTGAGGGATTCCTAGAACAAGTGCTTAGAGACTTTTTTGTACTGGACATTGGCCATGAGGCAATCCTTTGCAAACTGTTGACTGTTGAAACTCCAAATCTGAGCAAAGGCATAACGATAGCCCAGGCATTTATGTCCACCAGCGACAACACCAAACAGATTTCGCAGAATAAAGAGGTTTCGGGCAGTACTGTGCACAAAGTAACGTCGTTTTCGAGCAGGAATATACATGGCAGAACGTACACGCCGGCTGCTGCTGCACAATCACAGATGACCCAAAGTCCACATTAATCGTTAATGCGAGGCAGTTAACACCTAGTTGGCGTTGTGGAGGTGATCATCGGGCCCATCAATGCCACTTCAAGCACTATGCGTGCAACGACTGCAGAACAATCGGACACCTCCAGCGAATGTGCAGCCGAGCTGCAAACCCTGCAAACCACCACGTTGCAGAGGAAGTTCGATCCACTGTGGATCAGGCTGAATTGGAGACTCGTACCGAGGAGGCAGAAGTGTACGGGGTACACACATTCACCACGAAATGTCCATCAATAATGTTGAAAGCTGGACTGAACGGAATTCCAGTATCTATGAAACTGGACATGGGTGTGAGTCAGTCCATAATGAGTAAAAAGGCCTTCGACAGGCTGTGGTGCAACAAGGCACACAGGCCCAAGCTCAGCTCCATTCACACCAAATTAAGGACTTACACCAAGGAACTAATACCTGTAATTGACAGTGCAGAAGTCAAAGTCTCCTATGGTGGAGCAGTACACAAACTCCCGCTGTGGATCGTGCCAGGGAATGGCCCCACACTGTTTGGCAGAAGCTGTCTGGGGAAAATCCGCTGGAACTGGAACGACATCCGAGCGCTTTCGTCCGTCGGCGATGCCTCATATGCCCAGATTCTGAGCAGATTTCCATCGTTGTTCGAGCAGGCATTGGAAGCTCGGGGATGAAAGTACAGATCCATTTGGTTCCTGGTACAGGCCCCCCCACCACAAGGCACGGGCGGTACCATATATAATGCGTGAGAAAGTGGAAATTGAGCTGGACAGGCTGCAGCGAGAAGGCATCATCGCGCCGATGGAATTCAACGAGTGGGCCAGTCTGATTGTCCCATAACTTAGAGGACGGTACGGTCAGTATTTGTGGGGACTATAAAGTAACGATTAACCGTTTCTCGTTGCAGGACCAGTACCCGCTACCCAAGGCAGACGACCTATTTGCGACCCTGGCTGGAGGAAAGACGTTCACCAAGTTGGACCTGACCTCGGCCTACATGACGCAGGAGCTGGAGGAGTCTTCGAAAGGCCTCACCTGCATCAATACTCACAAAGGTCTGTTCATCTATAACAGATGCCCAATAGGGATTTGGTCGGCCACGGCAATCTTCCAATGGAACATGGAGAGCCTGCTAAAGTCGATTTCTCTCACCGTGGTTTTCCAGGACGACACACTGGTTGGGACACCATTGAGCACTTGAAGAATCTGGAAGAGGTTCTTAGTCGTTTGGGTCGCGTGGGGTTCAGGTTGAAACGCCCGAAATGTGTTTTCCTAGCACCGGAGGTTGAGTTCTTGGGAAGAAGAATCGCAGCAAACGGCATCAGACCCACCGACGCCAAGACGGAGGCCATCAAGAACGCGCCGAGACCACAGAACGTGATGGAGCTGTGGTCGTTCCTGGGACTCCTTAACTATTTTGATAATTTCTTACCTGGGTTAAGCACCCAGCCAGAACCCCTACATGTGCTACTGCACAAGGGAGACGACTGGGTATGGGGGAATTCACAAGAGGCTGCCTTTGAGAAAGCCAGAAATATGTTGTTTTCAAACAAACTGCTTGTCCTGTATAACCCTTGTAAACAATTAGTACTAGCTTGCGATGTGTCGTCATACGGGGTCGGGTGTGTGTTACAACAGGCTAACGAATCGGGGATTTTGCAACCGGTCGCTTATGTGTCCAGGAGTTTGTCCAAGGCCGAAAGGGCCTACAGCATAATTGAAAAAGAGGCTTTGGCGTGCGTTTACGGGGTAAAGAAAAATGCACTAGTACTTGTTTGGTCTCAAGTTTGAGCTAGAAATTGACCACAAGCCGCTCATATCGCTGTTCTCTGAGAGCAAAGGGATTAACATCAATGCCTCTGCCCGCATCCGAAGATGGATGCTCACGCTGTCGGCATGCAACTATGTAATCCGCCACAGACCAGGCACAGAGAACCACGCTGATGCTCTCAGTCGGCTGCCATTGCCCACCACCGGGGTGGAAATGGCACAGCCTGCGGACTTGCTTATGGTAATGGATGCATTCGAAAATGAAAAGTCACCCGTTACGGCCTGCCAGATCAGGACCTGGACCGGCCAGGGTCCTTTACTGTCCTTGGTAAAAAAAACTGTGTCCTCCATGGGAGCTGATCCAGCGTCCCAGCAGAGATGCAGGAGACGATTAAGCCATTCCACAGGCGCAAAGACGAAATGTCCCTGCAGGCGGACTGTCTGTATGGGGTAATCGCGTGGTCTTGTCCAAGCAAGGCAGAAATGTGTTCATTTGTGAACTGCACAGCACCCACCCAGGCATTGTAATGATGAAAGCCATAGCCACATCCCAAATGTGGTGGCCCGGCATCGACTCAGAATTAGAGTCATGCGTGCACCAGTGCAACACTTGCTCTCAGCTGAGGAATGCACCCAGAGAGGCACCGCTATGTTTGTGGTCGTGGCCCTCCACGTCGTGGTCGAGGATCCACGTGGACTATGCGGGCCCATTTCTAGGCAAAATGTTTTTGGTTGTCATGGATGCTTACTCAAAATGGATTCAATGTGCAATAATGTCTGTAACATGTCCACGGCTAGCATTGAAAGCCTACGAGCCATGTTTGCCATGCACGGCCTGCCTGATATCCTAGTCAGCGACAATGGGCCGTGTTTCACCAGGGCTGAATTCAAGGAATTCATGACCCGCAACGTCACATCTGCCCCGTTCAAGCCCGCATCCAACGGCCAGGCAGAACGGGCAGTTCAGACCATCAAGCAAAGCTTGAAACGCGTGTCGGAAGGCTCCCTGCAGACCCGACTGTCCCGAGTGCTGCTCAGCTACCGCACCAGACCCCACTCACTCACCGGAGTTCCCCCAGCTGAGCTGCTCATGAAATGGGTGCTCAAAACAAGGCTCTCTCTTGTCCACCCTGATCTCCATGATCACGTGGAGGGCAGGCGGCATCAACAAAGTGTGTACCATGACCACGCAAATTTGTCACACGATATTGAGGTCAATGACCCTGTGTTTGTACTCAATTATGGACATGGTCCCAAATGGCTCGCTGGCAAGGACATAGGCAAAGAGGGGAGAGAGGTGGGTAGGGTGTTTCAGGTCAAATTGGCCAATGGACTAACGTGCAGAAAACACTTGGACTAAATCAAATTGTGGTACACCAACAGCTACAAACAACCCGAAGAAGACACCACCAACTTTGACCCTCCAACACACACACAAGTGGCCACTGACATCATGGTTGACCACGAAGCTGAACTTACCATCCCCAGCAGCCCGGCAAGGCCGGCTGCCCAACAGCCCAATGAAGAACTAACCAACTCACCCACACCCGCATTTGTACCGAGACGATCGACAAGGGAACGAAAAGCTCCAGATCGTCAATAAATGTACTATTAACTTTACGAGGGAGTGATGTTATGTATTTAACCCCTTGCAACCTGTATCACACCACCACCAGAGGGCCCACCTGTTGGAGTCCCAAGGGATCCCAGCATCCCTTGGGAGCACTGTATATCAGCAGGCCACCCACGAGGTACCTGTGTAAATTCCCGGATTCTTTTACTTCAATCTGGTTCAGTAAAATTACTGAGTCGAATACCTCTTGTGCTTTGAACAAAGCAGTCTTTATTACCGGCCAGTAAGACCTATCAGACAGAAGATATACTCTCTGGATAGAGCGTACACACTCCCTACGGATAGGTGAAGTTACATCGTAAAGCGTTAACAGTTATACAGTTTAGAAATCAGATAACAAAATAAAAATGGATTGACAGTCTAACTCAGCCACTCATTAGTCAATCTATATGAGATGTTCTTCTTGAAAGCTCAAGCATTGCCTCTAAATGTTTCAATCTAATGGTGTGACTATTAACTGAGACCTTGCAATTCTGCAGATGTATTTCATGTTACAATTATATATTATTGGCAGGATTAGTGACTTGAAACCTTGAGACAGACTGTTAGCTATGCTGATGTTGCACTATTTGCAATCTGACATTCTCCCAGCTATTCTTCCATGGCTTATACATTTTCATATATCCCGTTTACTTTACTGTCCTTAATTCCATATATTCTGTTCAGATATCCACACCTGCACTCTGGAGTCTTATTAAAAAAACTAAGATCACACTTACTCATTGCTCACGGTACTCAGTTTCATCCTTTATTGTGAGTGTATCACTCTCTATCACCAAGACGGCCTACTTCCACCTCCATAACATCGCCCGTTTCTGCCCCTGCCTCTGCTCATCTGCTGCTGCAACCCTCATCCATGTCTTTGTTGCCTCTAGACTCGACTATTCCAATGCTCTCCTGGCCGATCTCCCACCTTGCACCCTCCGTAAACTTCAACTCCTTCAAAACTCTGCTGCCCATTTCCTAACTTGCACCAGTTCACCCCTCACTTCTGTACTTGCTGACCTACATTGGCTCCCGGTCCAGCAACAACTCAATCTTAAGATTCTCATCTGTGTTTTCAGTTCCCTCATGGCCTCGTCCCTCCCTATCTCTGTAATCTCCTCCAGCCCTACAACCCTCCAAGATCTCTGCGCTCCTCCAATTCTGACCTCTTGAGCATCCCCAATTTTAATTGCTCTATCATTGGCAGCTGCGCCTTCAGCTGCTTAGGCCCTAAGCTCTGGAATCCCCTCACTAAACCTCTCCAACTCTCTACCTCTCTCGTCTCCTTTTAAGACGTCCCGTAAAACCGATCTCTTTGACCAAGCTTTTGGTCACCTGTCCTAATATGTGGCTCAGTGTCAAATAATTTTTGATAATTGGTCCTGTGAAGCATCTTGGGGTACTGTCAAAGGCACCGTTTTTCGGATAAGATGTTAAACCAAGGCCTCGTCTGCTCTCTCGGGTGGACATAAAAGATCCCATGGTACTAGTTCAAAGAAGAGCAGGAGAATTATCCTCGGTGTCCTGGCCAATATTTATCCCTCAAAAACCTCAACAACAACTTATATTAATATAGGGCCTTTAATGTAATAAAATATCCCAAGGCGCCTCACAGGAGGATTATAAGACACAAATTTGACACCGAGCCACTAAGGAGAAATGAGGGCTGGTGACCAAAAGCCTGGTCACTGTTAGAATTGTCGCTCAGTCATGTGAGGCAGCTCACTGAGCTGCCAACACTCTGCACCATGGACTGGCAGCGTGTGGATTCACAGCTGCCACTCCCCTCCTGCCCAGTTATTGCCCAGGCAGTCTGAGCAAACACAGAGCAGGAGTAAGGTACTTCTCCACACAAAGAGACACCAGTGGAAGGGAGTGTCACTCTGGGCCACTCGTACCGATGTCCCAGAGGTAACAGAAATGCTGCTTCAGTCCTCAAAGGGTCAATTGTTTCTCCTTTTTTATCAATTGTGACCAAGATTACAAACTGACCTGCGCCGACTCTGAGGTCCACGTCTCTCTCTTCAGTTCCATATCTGTTGCTAGCGGTACATTTATAAATTCCGTGATGTTCTGATGTTGCATGGGGAATACGGAGGACTTCAGGAGGGCCAGTCTCAACGTTGTTCCCGTTACTGGGGTCTTCCCACTCGAATGTAGCCGAGGGGTTTGCATTGGAGTCGCAGGTCATTATAACCTCATCGCCTTTACTGACTGATACTGGAGACCCTGAGACAGATTTGTTATTTACTGACATGGTTATGGTTGTGTTTCGTGGTTTATCTGGAAAAGAGAAAATTGCCAATATAAGTAGGCCTGCACACCCACGGGATCGCTGACACGGTGACACGGCACCACATCAGTGCTTTGATTAGCTGGATGCCCAAACTTAGCCACATATTGTGCTCTCATCCATCTTCCAACAGCCAGTTCAGAACAGCTGTCTTCCCTACAGTTGGATTGGAGTTCAGAGACTGCAACTGTCTGGAATTTACGTGAGTCTTTCTTCTTCTTTATATCAATAGGATATATTTATCTACGCTATGTTAAAATCACTATGTGGGTTTCAATATAGCATTTCAAGTTACATTGAAAGCTCCTATGTCAGCCACTGGCAATGGGAAAGCCCATAGAAGCACTGTCAACAGTTACATGAGGTACCACTCATGCCTGTAGTTGGCACTATGATTGGCATTTATGACAGGGAAGGCCTGTCATGTGATGGTACATCAGTCATTGAAAGTTGGCATGCAAGTACAGCAGGCGGTGAAGAAGGCAAATGGCATGTTGGCCTTCATAGCGAGGGGATTTGAGTATAGGAGCAGGGAGGTCTTAATGCAGTTGTACAGGGCCTTGGTGAGGCCTCACCTGGAATATTGTGTTCAGTTTTGGTCTCCTAATCTGAGGAAGGACGTTCTTGCTATTGAGGGAGTGCAGCAAAGGTTCACCAGACTGATTCCCGGGATGGCAGGACTGACATATGAGGAGAGACTGGATCGACTAGGCCTGTATTCACTGGAGTTTAGAACACTGAGAGGGGATCTCATAGAAACATATAAAATTCTGACGGGACTGGACAGGTTAGATGCAGGAAGAATGTTCCCGATGTTGAGGAATCCAGAACCAGGGGTCACAGTCTAAGGATAAAGGATAAGCTATTTAGGACCGAGATGAGGAGAAACTTCTTCACTCAGAGAGTTGTTAACGTCTGGAATTCCCTACCGCAGAGAGTTGTTGATGCCAGTTCGTTAGATATATTCAAGAGGGAGTTAGATATGGCCCTGACGGCTAAAGGGATCAAGGGGTATGGAGAGAAAGCAGGAAAGGGGTACTGAGGTGAATGATCAGCCATGATCTTATTGAATGGTGGTGCAGACTCAAAGGGCCGAATGGCCTACTCCTGCACCTATTTTCTATGTTTCTATGCTCGTGCCAAACCCAGCCGTGCAACTGTTTTCTTGCTATGAAGACAGCCGTGTGTAAGCATGCAGCTCTATTACAGATCCATTGGGTGGCAATACACAGTAACGGTCGATATGAAAAATCTCTCACTGCATTCAGAAGCAGCCTTTTAAAACCTCCATGCCCTGTGGCCATTCTCCCAAATCTGCCTCTGAATCCCCACCCGAAAGAAATTGAGCATCCCAGGAGTATTATAAGACAAAAATTTGATACCGAGCTGCATAAGAAGAAATTAGACCTGATGATGCAAAAGCTTGGTCAAAGAGGTAGGTTTTAAGAGAGAAGAGAGAAGTAGAGAGGCGGAGACGATTTGGGAGGGCGTTCCAGAGCTTAGGACCTTCAGATGAATGTTCAGCGATTATAAACCCTCAGTGTATGTTTCCCCAGACAGTTCAGAACAGCTGTCTTCTGCGGGGAAAGCAAAGTTCTGGGTGTTGCTTTTCACAAACCTCTATGTGATTCTTATTCACTCAATAGCTGATCCAGCACCACTCTGAGAATGGAGAAAGCTGGTCTTTGGTGAAATGGTTAATTTCTCTGCTCAAAGAGGAGTTTCCCAGATCTCTAGCTCGATGGACCTATTGAACCCTCTTGCCAGTGTATCTTAGACCTTTTCAAAAGGTCAAATAACAGAAGAATGTTGAAGAGAAACAGATCATCAGTTAGCGTTAGCTACTCATTGTTCACGACTGTGGGTTTATGTACCAGCATCTCCGTTGAAAATGCTTTTCCAGAATTCCCCTCCTCCCATTAAATATCTCTCACATGACAGCAGCCCAGTTTGGGCAGCCTCCAATTTTCCCTCTCTTGTCCACGTGGAAGTATCTGGTCTACACTTAGCATCTCTCGCAATAGTCTGGTCAGGACATGGACCTTGCTGTGTGGGGGCCTGAGGACACACACTCAATGATTCTGGGACACAGGGCACTGGGCACTAATGAACAGTGCCCCACATTGCCCCGTCCTGTATCCTCAGTCATGGAACGAGCCATTGGAAAGCAGGCTAAGTGTGAGGAGACCAATTCAGTTTGTTCAGGAGTAAGAGGAGAGTTGGTAGAAGAGAGTTGATTGTTCATTGGTCTCCATTTGAAATATAAAACCTCAGCAACCTTTTGTAACCAAAGTGATGCTACTTACACAGGACACGGAGAGTGGCATTCTGTTGTTTAACAATAGGGGTTGTCTTTGAGTGAAGTTTCAGTTCAGCCTCGCAGAAGTACTGCTGTCCATCTAGCTTTGCTTGTGCATCCACAGGATGGTAGATAGTGAGCCCAGTATTGCTTGATTCATTCACTAATATGTCGGTTCTGTTCTTCAGTCTGAGTTCAAGTTCCCCTGAGACATTAAACACACTGCAGGTAATATTAACCAGATTTCTTTCAAAGGTGCTCAGTACTTGGATTTCAGGGGCAGAGAAAGCTGAGAAAATAATTTAGAAACATTGTCAAAACGTGTCGTGCAGCCTCACAGCGTGACTACAATAACGAGGTAAAGGCAGCTATGCTCCGTGTTTATTGCTCACTATCCACCTCACCGATTGTATCAGGTGGATGTACAAGATCCCATGACATTTTTCAAAGTTCTCCCAGTATTCCTGGTATCCTAGCCGGCATTCATCCCTGACCCAAAACCACCAAAATAAATGAAATGATCATTGAGCTCAGTTGTGCCTGTGGAACCTTGCTGTGTGAATTAATTTCCATTGTTCTCAGCATTCAGGCACCACTGGCAAAGCCACATTTATTACCCATCCTAGTTGGCCTGCTTGGTTTACAACAAGTGGTTTGCTGGCTCACTGCAGAGAACGTCTGCCTACAAAACAATGGTAACTACACCAGAAATAATTCCTGGGCTCTGAAGCACTTTGGGATCTCCTGAGACTGTGAAAGGTTCTACATAAATGCAAATTCCTTCTATCTTTCTGTCTGGTGATATGATTTGTTTCCAATTTTTGATTCTGCATTTGATTTATTATCTTAGAAAAGGTAGTGACCAATTTATTTACTGGTAACTGCTTCTCTGGAAAATTCACCTGATGTGATTTTGTTAGTGGCATGAGAGTGAGAAATCTGAGCCCATACTCTATCCTCACCAAATGTACTCATTGCTCATCACTGAACACAACTCTTTTCTCTCAATATATGAATGTCAAGCTGTGACATATATTATGTTTACGGTACAACCTATACAAGATGTGACATATATTGTGTTTATGGTACAACCTATTTAGTCACTTGTTTCAACACTCTCTTATGATCATGCAGTACCGAGAGGCACTAACATTCCTTTATGATCGGGAATATTTACGGCATATAGTTCCTAATTTGTCACTCAGCGGGAGGGTTTATTATTTACAGTGATGTAAATCTGACACGCTGCAATTTTGACCATCATGAACTGTCAGAGTGCGATCTGATTGTAATGCCCCCAACATTCAGAGTCCTTACCGTACACTGCAATACAGACACTGTCATTCTTTGCTGGAACTGATGGATACTCCTCAAAGTCTGCTGTACAGACCACTTCCATCAAACCAATCTCTTGTGGGACCCATACTGTTGTTGCCTGGACAGTATTGGAATTTGTTGTTGTAACTGAATTCAGTTCTCCACCTTGCTGAGACCATCTCACTCTCATCTTCTCAGCAGGATAGACATTTGGAACCTCACATGTTAACGTGACCTCTTGCTTCACTTCTATGGGGCCTTGGTCAAGGATTCTAGGAGGATCTGGAAAATCTGCAACACACACAAGAAATTCACTTCATTTTGATTTGTTGTGCTGTGTTTCAGTTACTAATGGACAAAGCGGAAAACTGACCAGTACTGGTATTGCCCAATACACACATCGCAGGAGTCCATCACACCAGCCCACAGAGACACAACTGGAGCCATCATCAGGAGGTCGCACACTTTATTTTTTCAATTAATTCAGGCAGCCCAAGTATCTAACTCTGCTTCTTTTGTGGGTGATTATGGGTGCAGATCTACCCAGTTATTTTGTTCTTCCCAGAATTGCATCGAGAGAGAATGTCTGATCTTCTCGACCACCACCTCTACTGACCAGAAGAGATGTGCAAGAGCTGCCAGGTGAGTTTCCTTCAGACATCCCCGCCACTGTTTGGAAGTGTCTGGCTGTCATCAGGTGAAAGCAGCAGAGTGATGATAATAACATCAACATGTGGCCCATCCTGGACATAAACATACTTTGCACCTGTTTGTTTCTTGCACAAGAGCAATCTACTCGAGTATATAATTAAGGATAGGGTGACTAAACACCTTGAAAATTGTCAGCTGATCCGAGCAAGCCAGCATGGATTTGTGAAAGGTACGTCATGCCTGAAGAGGTGACTGAAGTAGTGGACAGGGGAATATCTATGGATGTTATTTAAATGGACTTACAGAAGGCCTTTGATAAAGTCCCTCATTAGAGACTGTTAGCTAAAGTTGAAGCTCATGGAATTGAAGGCAAATTATTGACCTGGTAGGAAATTGGCTGAGCGGCAGGAGACAGAGAGTAAGGATAATGGGCAGGAACTCTAATTGGCAGTTAATTGGGGAAAGGCCAATTTTACTAAGCTAAGATGTGATTTAGCAAAAGTGGATTGGAAACGGCTACTTGAAGGTAAATCAGTGTCATAGCAGTGAGAGGCATTCAAGGAGGAGATAGTGAGATTTCAGAGCAAATATGTTCCCACACAGAAAAAGGGTGAGATTCCCAAATCTAGAGCCCCTTGGATGTCAATGAGCATACAGGGTAGGATAAGGAAAAGGGAGGGAAGCTTTTGTCAGATACCGAGAGCTCAACACTGCAGAGAAGTATAGAAAGTTCAGGGGTGAAATTAAAAATGAAATTAGGAAAGCAAAGAGAGGGCATGACAAAATATTGGCTAGTAAAATCAAGGAAATCCCAAAGATGTTTTATAAATACATAAAGAGCAAGAGGATAACTAAAGAACGAGCAGAGCCTATTAGAGACCAAAAAGGTAACCTGTGTGTGGAGGCAGAAGACGTGGATATGGTTCTTAATGGAGTTCTTAACTCTCTTCTGCAAATTGATGCTGCATTAATTGTTAAATTTAAATCTGAGATTGATTGATTTTTGTTAACCAAAGGTATTAAGGGATATGGGGCAATGGCGGGTATATGGAGCTAGGTCATAGATCAGCCATGATCTCATTGAACCGAGGAACAGGCTCGAGGTGCTAAATGGCCTCTTCCTGTTCCTAAGTTCCTAATCAAGGACAGGGAAAAGCCATTTGATACTTAAAGCTTATTCCACTCATGCCTTATCTCTTCTAGCCTAGTGTCCTTGCCTTGCCTGAAAGTTTGTCCTTACACTAAAGTAATATTCTGGGTTTGGTTTATCTATACCAGTTAATATTTGATATACCTCCATGAGGCTCTCCTTTAGCCTTCCTCTCTCTTGGCGGCAAGAATCAGGCTGGAGCCTTGGATGCCATTTTGGAGTCAAATTAATAAGATTGTCAGGTTGATACCAGAGCTCTTGCAAAATCTTTGTTGACTCTTTCAAACTTATTTGTGCACACTTTCTGGCTGGCTGCAAGATGCGCAGATAATTTATAGTTACACTTTGGTGAAGTGAGGAAGCTGACTATTTGCAGCTGGGCCCATGGTGAACAATTTTTATCCAACAGATTTTGTGGTATGAATAAAACAGGTCCCAACGATAAGATTGGGTCCTGTTTTATTCATATTGTTTCCCATTGTTTATTATCTACTAATTATAGATATTTAATCCATTCTCAAAAAGAAGAGAGCCGTTATTATTCAAGTGGAACTTACAGTAAGTTTGTAGGGTCACCGAGGAGTTTGCGATTGGTTTTGTGGTGTTCGAGCCCAAGTCCACTTCTGCCAAGCAGGTGTACTCCTGTCTGTCATCTGATGTACTTGCAGTGAAACTGAAGACATTCTGCAATCTGTTATCTTCATCCGGCGAACCTGGTTCCCCTGTGGAATTACTCTGAACAATCTCACTCCCTCTCAGCCATGTGAGTATGAGCTTATTGTTTGGATAGACCCTCGGACCAGTGCACTCCAGACTATAGGTTTTGTTAATTTCCAGCACTTCAGGAGGTGAAGTAATGTTTAACTCTCGATCTGTTAAAGGAGGATCACAGTTAACATAATTCACTGAAATAATCTGCCTGAATATTCGTACCATTATCCCCGGCAATTCAATATAAGATTCAAATCCAGAAACAATTCACTGACACAGCTTCCCTTGTTATACAAGTCAACAGTATTGTTGCTCCCAATGGAGGAAAAAAACACAAAATGTCCACCCAAACTGAGGCAGAGCTGGGGACAGATCGACTGACATTCTGTGAAAGCAACAATATCCCGAGGTGACTTCTCCCCAGAGATGAAGGCACTTCATATTTGTACATGGAAGTTGAACAAATGATGGACAAAGTAAAAATGCTTGGGTTTCCAGCACCAGGCAACCCAATTCAGGAACATTCTGGACATCCTTAAAGAGTTTACCCTGTCTTCACCTTCCTTTTATGCCAGGTAATCAAATATGTAAGACCAAGAGTTTACATTTACTGTGTACTGTGACCACCTTTTCCTCCTTTAGTGGATAACTGTCTGATAAACAGATTACACTGCAAAGTACTGCAAAATCTCAATCTGGACACTCGGGGTATAGTCTGTGGTCCACTTACTACCATTTCTCTGTTAAAATGTTCTTCACCCGACACTGAGTTTACCTACACTCCGTTCTTCCTTCCCTGTTTCTGCAGAATTGCCCCCACTCAATGCCGCTCTCTTAACCTGGCTCAGATTGTGAACTCACTGAGTGGGTACGGAGTGTAAACGCATTTCCCACCAGTGCAGTTCATTCCCTCACCTAATGCACTGCACCATCTGTTTTGTGTAAACCTGGGAGATATTTCACAACCTATAATGTTTTCACTTACTGCCTTTCCCCCCACTTCATATTTTGCGATCCAGTCTTAGAGCAAGAGTTTTTACTTACTGTATACTGTGACTACCTTTTTCACCTCCTTCAGGTTAGAATGGTCTGATTTACAGATTACACTGCAAGGTACCGCAAAATCCCATTCCTGAACACTCGGGATATAGTCTGTGAACCAGCCAGTGCCGTTTGTTCTGTTCGAATGTATCCCTGGTTTATATTCCATAGTCACTGTTGGATCTGCACATGTTGTACGGCAGATCACCTCCAGAGAGTCTCCAAATTCCACAGCTGGGGGGTTTGTGTCGAGCGAAACCTCAAATCCAGCCACGTTTTCTGCCAGGGAAAGAAATCACAATAAATACAGGGATATAGAACCCATTCAACATAGGGTTCGTTTCTGAGATAACTGCGCATTTCTAGACCAGAGCTCTTTGAATGAATACTTGAGGTAAGAGGCACAAAATCACCTGCTGAAGTTTGCACTACTGTCAGCATATCCCCACTAACAATAATTCATATCGTACTTGCCTGCCTGAGTTGTTTTAAGTTTTTAGTTTCCCTTCAACCTGTGCTGTTCTCTGTACCATACAATTATACCAATTGGCTGAAAGAGAAAAAGGGAGGAAGGAGAGAGACAGAGAGAGAGATGAGAGGCTCAGAGAAAGAGGAACAAGTGACAGTGAGAGAAAAGGGAGAGGAACAAGAAAGAGAAACAGGAGAGGAGTAAAAGTAACGGGAGAGAGTAAAGTAAGAGAATTAGGAGATAGATAAGACAGAGAGAAAAATGAGAGAAAAACGTGAGAAAGAATGAGAGAAATACGAGAGGGACTAGAATAGGAGGTGGACTGAAGAGATAGACAAGAGGGGGATAAGAGAAGGACTAGAAAGTGAAACATGGGAAAGGGACTAGAGGAGAGAAACAGGAGAGTGGTTACTCCACTGTGACATTTCACTACTCACAAACTTCAACCTCCAGGGCTCCCTGAGTAAAGGTGGCTGTTTAGTTCCAGACAAGAGTGAATCAATCCCTTTTACCCAGTGTGTACTGTACAGGTACAGGAGCTGACACTGAAACACACATAAGTCTTACAGCTTATTTAAAAGCTTGCAACCCCTGGAATTTAATCTTTGTTAAACAGTTCCTCCAACACTGGTACTTACTTTGGACCCAGAAAGTCAGCACGACAGGGATAATGTAGCTGTACACTGCTCCCTTATCCATTGTAGCAAGAATATGAGACATGGATGGTTCAGTTTGTGCGTAAACTATCCCAGGCAGTATAGGCTATTTAACCACGAGACTGCAACTGAAGATTTTAATACACAACATTTTGAGAAAGGGTTTGTCGGCTGTGTGCTATATAATTGATGATAACCATTTTACCTTATCTGCAAGTTACACCCTCCAGTCCCTCAGTGTGTACTAGATTACACCAACCAAAAGCTGCAAGGAAGGATGAATGTGAGTGCGGCGGGTAATTTCCTGACATGCAGACATCAAATCCCTTTCGACATTATGCTGGCTGTACTTGCCAAGATCAATGGCTGCAAATGCCTGCCTTCATTTCCGTCTGGTTTCAAAGAAAAGAAAGAAAGACTTGCATTTATATAGGGCCTTTCACGGCCATCAGATGTCTCAAATTGCTGTTGTAATGTAGGAAACGCGGCAACCAATTTGTGCACAGCAAGTTCCCACAAACAGCAATGAGATAATGTCCAGATAATCTGTTTTTTTTGTTGATGAGGGATAAATATTGGCCAGGACACCGAGGATAACTCCCCTGCACTTCTTCGAAATAGTGCCATGGGATCTTTTACGTCCACCTGAGAGAGCAGACGTCTGATCCAAAAGACAGCACCTGTAACAGTGCAGCACTCCTTCAGCAATGCACTGGAGTGTCAGCCTAGATTTTTGTGCTCAGTCCTTGGGAGTGGGACTTGAACCCACAACCTTCTGACTCAAGAGACGAGGGTGCACCCACTGAGCCACAGCTGACATATCAAAGGTCACGGGTTTCCACCTGAGCAGTTCTTGGAGGTCACGGGTTTAGAAATTTAGAAACCTGAAGGAAGAAACACGCTGTTCATGATATCCATAAAAATGTTAACAAGGTTTCTAAACTTCATTAAACACTGCTTTGTGGGAATGGAAAACTTGGAGTACAGCACAGGAAGGTTGGACAGAGACCTTCAAGGTTCTATGGGCTAGACTTTCCATTTCACATCGCCCATCTATGGCCCATCTATCGCCAAAAACGGACCTCTATCGCCCATTTTGAGCAAAAAGTGGAAACTAGGCCCAAAACATCGCTGGAAAAATAGGCCCCTAAGTTTCCACTTTGATCGCCGAGATGATCGCCCACACAAGGCCCATCCCAAGCTTTGGCACCTAGCATGCACTTCGCTGGGCCGATGCAAGGCCCAAAAGAGTGCTGAAAAATAGTTGCTTTTTCAGGGCCTAAGAGAAGGAAATGGGCCCCACAGATGCCATTTTTAACTTCGGAGGAAGGGTGGAGAATTAGTTGTGAGTCATTTAGAGAGTAAAATTGAAGAAAATTGTACTCAGAAATTTGGGACAGGGAATACAAATAGATATTATCAACTTACTTATGCTAAATAGATCTCATATATTGGAATTATTTAATAAATAGCTTTTACATAGTGAAGTTATTTAATGATATTGTTGGGGCCTATCAAACTGACTGGTATACAGCTCAGAGAGGACAGGCTACAGTGATTAGAGAGTATAGAGTAGAGACATTATTAAAATTAGTGAAAGTAATTATTGATAGTGATGGGGCCTATGCTTTCCCTGCCTTTAATTGCAACTGCTCAGATACTGTTTGCTGAAAGGATCAATCGAAGAGGTGGCACAGTAACGCATAGACGGAGCCGAAGACAGAGGAGGAGACCGTATAGCCAACTAAGGTACTTGGAGAAGCAAGCCTATCTGAACTTGTCTGAAAATGCTTGTCTTAGGAGGCTGCGATTCCGGAAGGAGGTCATCGATGAGATATGTCAACTCGTCAAGGATGATCTGCAGCCTTCCAGCACCATCAGAACCACACTGTCCGTTGAGGTGAAGGTTACTGCTGCCCTAGCCTTTTACGTATCGGGATCTTTTCAGGCTTCAGCTAGCGACATCTGCCATATCTCTCAGCATGCGACACACTGCTATATTCGACAGGTGACTGAAGCCCTTTACGCTCGCAGGATGGACTTCATAAGCTTCCCAATGACCAGGGAGACACAGACTGAAAGTATTGTGTTCCTCACACAGATGAGACTGCATACAGGGAGGTTAAAGTAACAGTGACCTCAGTCTTTATTAAGACACTCCAGGGTGAGGAACAGGCCTTAGGGGCCGGCTTATATACAGTGCTCCCAAGGGATGCTGGGATCTCTTGGGACTTCAGGAGAAGCACTCCCTGGTGGCGGAACATGGGAGTGCATGCTTTACAGATACACAACATCACTCCCCTCCAAAGTCAAAGTGAAAACTATTTACAAGGTGAGGCGGTCGGGAGCCTTTCTTTCCCTGGTGGACCGCCTCGGTACAAATGTCTGTTCTGGGGGGTTGGCTGTGTCCTCGCTGGGCTGGTGTGTTGTTGGCCCTGCAGGGCTGCTGGGTGAGTCTGGCCTTGCTGGGCTGTTGGGCATGATGGGTTCGATTTCCTGTTCCGGGATGGTGTCGTTGATCCTTTGGGTGTATGTTGTGGGCTCGAAAAAGGTGGTGTCTGCTGTGGGTTGTTCAGGATAGTCTGTGAATTGCAGCCTCGTTTGGTCCAGGTACTTTCTGCAAATTTGTCCATTGTCTAGTTTGACTACAAACACCCTACTCCCTTCTTTAGCTATCACTTTGCCTGCGATCCATTTGGGACCACGTCCATAGTTTAGCACATACACAGGGTCATTCACATCAATTTCCCATGACACAGTGGCGCGACTATCATAGAAACATAGAAAAATAGGTGCAGGAGTAGGCCATTCGGCCCTTCTAGCCTGCACCGCCATTCAATGAGTTCATGGCTGAACATGCAACTTCAGTACCCCATTCCTGCTTTCTCGCCAATAGCCTTGATCCCCCTAGTAGTAAGGACTTCATCTAACTTCCTTTTGAATATATTTAGTGAATTGGCCTCAACAACTTTCTGTGGTAGAGAATTCCACAGGTTCACCACTCTCTGGGTGAAGAAGTTTCTCCTCATCTCGGTCCTAAATGGCTTACTCCTTATCCTTAGACTGTGACCCCTGATTCTGGACTTCCCCAACATTGGGAACATTCTTCCTGCATCTAACCTGTCTAACCCCATCAGAATTTTAAACGTTTCCATGAGGTCCCCTCTCATTCTTCTGAACTCCAGTGAATACAAGCCCAGTTGATCCAGTTTTTCTTGATATGTCAGTCCCGCCATCCCGGGAATCAGTCTGGTGAACCTTCGCTGCACTCCCTCAATAGCAAGAATGTCCTTCCTCAAGTTAGGAGACCAAAACTGTACACAATACTCCAGGTGTGGCCTCACCAAGGCCCTGTACAACTGTAGCAACACCTCCGTGCCCCTGTACTCAAATCCCCTCGCTATGAAGGCCAACATGCCATTTGCTTTCTTAACCGCCTGCTGTAACTGCATGCCAACCTTCAATGACTGATGTACCATGACACCCAGGTCTCGTTGCACCTCTCCTTTTCCTAATCTGTCACCATTCAGATAATAGTCTGTCTCTCTGTTTTTACCACCAAAGTGGAAAACCTCACATTTATTGACATTATACTTCAGCTGCCATGCATTTGCCCACTCACCTAACCTATCCAAGTCACTCTGCAGCCTCATAGCATCCTCCTCGCAGCACACACTGCCACCCAACTTAGTATCATCCGCAAATTTGGAGATACTACATTTAATCCCCTCGTCTAAATCATTAATGTACAGTGTAAACAGCTGAGGCCCCCGCACAGAACCTTGCGGTACCCCACTAGTCACTGCCTGCCATTCTGAAAAGTACCCATTTACTCCTACTCTTTGCTTCCTGTCTGACAACCAGTTCTCAATCCATGTCAACACACTACCCCCAATCCCACGTGCTTTAACTTTTCACATTAATCTCTTGTGTGGGACCTTGTTGAAAGCCTTCTGAAAGTCCAAATATACCACATCAACTGGTTCTCCTTTGTCCACTCTACTGGAAACATCCTCAAAAAATTCCTGAAGATTTGTCAAGCATTTCACAAATCCATGCTGACTTGGACCTATCATGTCACCTCTTTTCAAATGCGCTGCTATGACATCCTTAATAATTGATTCCATCATTTTACCCACTACTGAGGTCAGGCTGACCGGTCTATAATTCCCTGTTTTCTCTCTCCCTCCTTTTTTAAAAAGTGGGGTTACATTGGCTACCCTCCACTCGATAGGAACTGATCCAGAGTCAATGGAATGTTGGAAAATGACTGTCAATGCATCCGCTATTTCCAAGGTCACCTCCTTAAGTACTCTGGGATGCAGTCCATCAGGCCCTGGGGATTTATCGGCCTTCAATCCCATCGATTTCCCCAACACAATTTCCCGACTAATAAGGATTTCCCTCAGTTCCTCCCCCTTACTAGACCCTCTGACCCCTTTTATATCCGGATCCCTTTGATATCGTTTACATTTTGTTGCTGCCGCCTGCTCTCATGCAGGTTGGGGTGAACCAGCGAGAGTCTGGTTTTAAGTGTCCTTTTCATGAGTATCTCAGCCGGGGGCACCCCTGTGAGCGAGTGGGGTCTTGTGCGGTAACTGAGCAGTACTCGGGACAGGCGGGTTTGGAGTGAGCTTTCTGTGACTTGTTTAAGGCTCTGTTTGATTGTTTGTACTGCCCCCTCTGCCTGCCCATTGGAGGCTGGTTTAAACGGGGCCGAGGTGACATGTTTGATCCCATTGCGGGTCATGAATTCTTTAAATTCGGCACTAGTGAAACATGGCCCGTTGTCACTGACCAGGATATCAGGCAGGCCGTGGATGGCAAACATGGCCCTCAGGCTTTCAATGGTGGCAGTGGCGATGCTTCCCCACATTATTTCACATTCAATCCATTTTGAAAAAGCATCCACCACCACCAGGAACATTTTACCGAGAAATGGGCCCGCTTAGTCGACATGGATCCTCGACCATGGTCTGGAGGGCCAGGACCACAAACTTAGTGGTGCCTCTCTGGGCGGGTTGCTCAACTGAGCACACACGCTGCATTGCCGTACACAGGACTCTAAGTCAGAGTCGATACCGGGCCACCACACGTGGGATCTGGCTATCGCTTTCATCATTACGATGCCTGGGTGGGTACTGTGGAGGTCATTGATGAAGGTGTCTCTGCCCTTCTTGGGGACCACTACTCAATTGCCCCACAAAAGGCAGTCTGCCTGTATAGACATTTCGTCTTTGCGCGGCTGGAACGGCTTTATCTCTTCCTGCATTTCCACTGGGACACTGGACCAGCTCCCGTGAAGCACACAGCTTTTGACTAGCGATAATAAGGGGTCCTGGCTTGTCCATGTTTTGATCTGCCGGGCAGTGACTGGTGATTGCTCACTCTCAAATGCTTCCATAACCATGGCTAGATCTGCGGGCTGCGCCATTTCCATCCCTGTGGTGGGCAATGGCAGCCTACTGAGAGCATCGGCGCAGTTTTCTGTGCCTGGCCTGTGGCAGATGACGTATTTGTATGCGGACAATGTGAGCACCCATCCCTGGATGCAGGCCGATGCGTTGGTATTTATCCCTTTACTCTCAGAAAACAGGATATAAGTGGCTTCTGGTCAGTTTCCAATTCGAATTTTATCCCAAACAGGTATTGATGCATTTTCTTTACCCCATAGACACATGCTAACGCTTCTTTTTCAATCATGCTGTAGGCTCTCTCAGCTTTAGACAGACTCCTGGATGCATAAGCAACCGGTTGCAGTTTCCCGAAATCATTAGCTTGTTGCAATACACACCCGACGCCACATCACATGCTAGTACCAAATGCTTACATGGATCATACAACACAAACAATGTGTTTGAGCATAACAATTTTCTCGCTTTTACAAAGGCATTTTCTTGGCTTTTGCCCCAAACCCATTCACCCCCTTTTCGTAGTAAGACATGCAGTGGTTCTAACAGTGTGCTGAGACCCGGTAAGAAGTTACCAAAGTAGTTCAAGAGTCCCAGAAACGACCGCAGCTCCGTCACGTTCTGTGGCCTCGGTGCATTCTCGATTTCCTCCCTCTTCGCATTGGTGGGCTTGATCCCGTCTGCCGCAATCCTACTTCCCAAGAACTCCACTTCAGGCACATGGAAAACGCACTTCGAGCGTTTTAACTGAGCCCCACATGGTTGAGTCAACTAAGAACCTCCTCCAGATTCTGTAGGTGCTCGACTGTGTTCCGACCCATGACCAAGATATTGTCCTGGAAGACCACAGTGTGTGGGACTGACTTCAGTAAACTTTCCATGTTTCTCTGGAATATCGCCACCGCTGATCGGATTCCAAATGGGCATCTGTTAGAAACAAAAAGGCCCTTGTGCGTGTTGATGCAGGTGAGAGCCTTTGATGATCCCTCCAGTTGCTGCGTCATGTTGGCTGAAGTCAGATCCAACTTCGTGAACGTCTTTCCTCCCGCCAGCGTTGTAAAGAAGTCGTCGACCTTTGGTAGTGTGGTATTGGTCCTGCAGGGAGAAACGATTGATAGTTACTTTGTAATCGCCACAGATTCTGACGGTGCCGTCTCCCTTGAGGACTGGGACAATAGGACTGGCCCACTTGCTGAACTCGATTGGTGAAATGATGCCCTCTCTTTGCAGCCAATCTAGCTCAATCTCTACCCTTTCTCTCATCATGTAAGGTACTGCTCTCGCCTTGTGATGGATGGGTCGCGTCCCCGGAATTAGGTGGTTCTGCACTTTTGCTCCTTGGAATTTCCCGTTGCCTGGTTCGAACAGCGAAGGAAATTTGTTTAAGATCTGGGCACATGAAATATCGTCAGCGGGTGATAGCGCTTGGACGTCGTTCCAGTGCCAGCGTATCTTACCCAGCCAGCTCCTGCCGAGCAGCGTGGGACCATCGCCCGGTACTACCCAGAGTGGTAGCTTGTGCACCGCTCCATCGTAGGAGACCTTTACGGTAGCACTGCCAATTACAGGAATCTGTTCTTTCGTGTAAGTTCTTAGTTTCGAGCGAACTAGAGACAAGACTTGACTTGAGACCTTGTTGCACCACAACCTTTCGAAAGTCTTTTTGCCCATGATGGACTGGCCCGTGCCCGTGTCCAGCTCCATTGACACCGGGAGTCCATTTAGTTCAACATTCAGCATTATCGGGGGACAATTCATGGTGAATGTGTGCACCCCATGTACCTCTGCCTCCTCTATCTGAAGCTCTGGTTCGTCATGATCCTCCATGGATCTGTCCTCCTCTGCAACATGGTGGTTTGCAGGTTTAACAGGCTTAGCAGCTCGCCTGCACACTTGTTGGAAGTGTCCCATTGTTCCACAGCCCTTGCAAACGTACTCTTTGAATCAGCATGAATGGAAACGATGATCACCCCGCAACGCCAACAAGGTGTTAATGGCCTTGCATTCATCACCCTTGATGGTGGACTCGATTGAATCATCTACGGACGTGCAGCTGCAGGTATGTGTGACCTGCCTTGTACGTTATGATTTGAAAACAACATCACTTTGTTCACAGTACTTGAAGCAGCACTTGTGTGCTGAGAGATTTGCTTCGTATTGTCACTGGTGGCAATGAACGCCTGGGCTATCGCTATGGCCTTACTCAAGATTGGGGTCTTTACAGTCAAAAGTTTGCGAAGTATGGTTTCATGGCCAATGCCAAGTATGAAAAAGTCTCTGAGCATGTGCTCCAAATGTCCTTCAAATTCGCAATGTCCTGCAAGGCGTCTTAGCTCAGCGACATAACTCGCCACTTCCTGGCCTTCAGACCTTTTGTAGGTGTAGAACCGGTACCTCGCCATCAGAACGCTTTCCTTCAGGTTCAAATGCTCTCGGACCAGTGTGCACAAATCATCGTACGATTTCTCCGTGGGTTTCGCTGGAGTGAGCAGATTCTTCATGAGGCCATACGTTGGTGCCCCACGGACGGTGAGGGGGATCGCCCTTCGTTGGGCAGCGCTCTCTTCCCCATCTAGCTCATTGGCCACGAAGTATTGGTTGAGTCGCTCCAGAAAAGTTTCCCAATCATCTCCCTCCGAAAATTTCTCCAGGGTGGCTACTGTTCTCTAAATCTTTGGGTTCGCTATCTGTATCTCATCGCCAGTTGTTGTGCATGGAGAAAGAGTCAGACTGAACACTGAGCTCAAAGTAAAGTGTGACCGTAGTCTTTTACTGCAGGTCTCCAGAGTGCCTCTCTAACCTGTGAAGCCTCCTTAAATACCTGTGCTCCCAGGGGATTATGGGATCCCTTGGGACTCCAGGGGATGAGCCCTCTGGTGGCTGTACAGAGTAAATATAAGTCCACATATATAACAGTCAAGGCAGACATGACCCTTGCTCTCTGGACACAATCAGGCCTGCAGCCCCATTTACGCAATCTCAGAGGTAAAGACCAATGCTGTTGGGCTGCAAAGGTCCTAACTTTTCATTAAAGTAAATAACCCTCTCTCGCCCCTTGTGCTAGGTACATAGCAGCAGTGTTAGAGGCTTTTGAAGGGCGAACAGAATAGAGCTTGACATGGGGACTAAATCACACAATCAACTAAACCAGCATAGTGCTCAGAATTTATTTGGGAAAGTGGAAATTCTGTTTCATTCCTCAAAGGAATAATTATTCCCATTTTAAACTTTACCGAATTCCATATTTATTGGTAGCTGTACATTAATAAATTCCGCGGTGTTCTGATGGTGCATGGGAAACATGGAGGACTTCAGGAGAGCCAATCTCAACGTTGTTCCCGTTACTGGGGTCTTCCCACTCGAATGTAGCCGAGGGGTTTGCATTGGAGTCGCAGGTCATTGTAACCTCAGCATCTTTACTGATGTATACTGGAGACCCTGACACAGTTTTGTTATTTACTGACATGGTTATGGTTATGTCTTGTGGTTTATCTGGAAAATAAATTTAAAAAAAATAAGAATGTAGGAAAGTGTTTGGAGCAGCACAGCAATGGGACACAAGTTCAAGCTCATTGCCAGAGAGTTCCCAGTCCAGGCCGTGTCAATGTGGGACGCATTCCTCTGTTTGTACACACACCAAGGCCTAGAAATTCAATGGCACAAAACAGGCACCTAAGCATCCAATATGGTGCTGGAAGTGCGCACCCACCAGATTGGATCAGGCTGCTCATTAGTTGTTTAGGGCGCAGGCCAGAACTATTTAAAACAATGAATGTTAAGCACCTTGGGACGTTTTGCTATGTTAAATGCGCTATATAAATGTAAGTTGCTGTTGAATAAATTATTCAAATTCGGGTCTTATGCTTGTTGCAGCACCTTTTGTGATATTGGGCTGCCCCAGTACCAGATTGGTAGCAGCCACAACTCAAACCTCGTCCAGAGCATGGACAACACTGCCTGCAGCTGGAAAGGTCACCATGGCCCTTAACTTTTATGCCACAGGCTTCTATCGGGTTGCAGCAGGTGACATCAGTGATATCTGACTCATTTTAATGAGGTCCCAGCATGAATTTAATTCTGCCTGGGTTCCAGTGACCAGTCGCATGCAGTGTGCATCCTCTGCTCCCTGCACATCCTGCCTCCTGCACATCCTGTCTCTCAGATAGTGCATCAAATTCCAATATATCCCCGCATGCAAAAGGGGGACGGAGGGTCCACAAGGCACAGATTCCTTACTCAGTGTATGTTTCCCCCAAACAACGCCCTGCTTTCCAAGCTGAACTCAAGGATGCTCATTCCCACAAACCTCTCGCCGCTCCCGGCTGTGAGTTCCGTGTTGCAGCACAAGCTTAAGTACCCAGCGCTTCTCCACTTCTCTACAGCATTCCCATCAACAAAGCCCTTAAGCCACTTTACCCACCTGCAATAGAGCTGCAGGGCGGTACCATTTTCCCCCTCTACTTCCATGCCAACTAATGGTTGATGGTCCGGGGTCAGTAAACACATTCCCCCCACCTCCCGCACACTGAAGGACATCTCAGGGCCAACACCTCCTCTACCCACTGAAAGCGCTTTCTGGACTGGGTCCTTTCCCTCACTAGTGTAATCCTCATCACTGTCACTTCCCCTGCTGATGTATTACAATCTATGGCACAGTGTCCTCACACTGCCCTGTCCTGCAACCTCTGCATCTGAACATCCTTGGTAATGGAAAGAGCCACTGCAAAGTAGGCCGTGAAGAAACTAATTCAGTTTGTTTAGGAGTAAGAGGAGAGTTGGTAGAAGTGAGTTGATTGTTCATTGAGCTCCATTTGAAATATAAAGTCTCAGTAATCTTTTGTAACCAAAGTGATGCTACTGAACAGGACACAGAGGGTGGCATTCCGTTGTTTAACAATAGAGGGGTCGAAATTGCTCCTTTCTATAAGAGCTCGTGACCGACTCAAAGAGGCAGACACAGGTTGGTTTGGACTCACCGCCTAGTCGGCACGGAGTCGGCGACATTTCATAAATTGCCCTCCATTTTTTTTCCGGCAATGCTCGTCACCGCGCTGCCCATGTTGCTGCCCCGTCGGGCACGCATCGACCCCACCACCGACTGGCAGTGACACCTTTCCACCCCGAGTGGATCGGCTGCCACTCGTTGTCCCCGACAGCTTTCCCCTGCGGGAAGCTGCCTATGGCTGGCCGGCGCGTCTGTCCTTAAAAGGGAGTGCGTTCTGCCGTGGCCGCCATTTTATCCTAATAATCCGCCGACTCCGAAGTCGGCCCGAAAATGGCGCCTGCGGGTTCGGCCGGGCCTCCCTCTTGGGTACCGACGCTGGCCCGGTCGAAACTCTCCCTGGTGGGCCAAACTAAACTGCAGAGTTCACAGCGGCACTCCCCTTTAACTGAAGGGGAGGGACGTTGTGACGCATCAGCGCGATGTGGCACGTCCGCGTCGTGGTGATGTCATCAATGGTCCGCTGACGTCGTCAGCACGGTACTGATGACGCCGACCGATTTCCACCCCGAACATCGCATGGAAGAAAAAAATTGAAAAAGCTGAATTTCGATCTACCTTCCCCTCCTTCCTCATCTGAATGCTGTCCCTTGGTGACAACATCAGTAGACAAGAAGTCAGCTTCCACACGCATACTGACGACATCAAACTCTACCTCTCCGCCACCTCTTGCGATCCCTCCACTGCCTCTGTGTTGTCAGATTGCATGTCCTATATCTAGTCCTGGATGAGTCACAAGTTTCATTAAAAACCGGTTAGATCCAAGTCATCATCTTCGGCCCCCACTACAAATTCCTTACACTTGTCACTGATTCTACCCTGCTCCCTGTCTCAGGCTGACCCAGATTGATCACGTCCTTGGCATCCTATTTAACCCCGAGCTGAGGTCTGACCCCATATTCTCTTCATCACAAAGATCCACATACTTTCACCTCTATAACATTGTCTGCTCCGCCCCTTCCTCAGTCTATCGGTTGCTAAAAAGCTAATCTATGCCTTTGACATTTTCAGACATGTCTATTCACAATGTTCTCGTGGCCGGACTCCAATACTCCGTAACCTTCAACTCTTTCACAATTCTACTGCCCGTAGAATTTTTCTTTATCTTTTTTCTTGTTCTTAGCAGTAAGAAACCTTTGGCATTGTTGCCAAATTAAGTAATTTAAGGGTTAAGTCAAGCAGGAGAGCCCAGACCCGCTTCATGCTCCTCCTGTCCAAAAATCTATCTATCTCAGCCTTGAATATACTCAGGGATTCAGCATCTATAGCCCTTTAGGGAATTCCAAAGATTCCTGTAAACCCCTCTACCTTTTCACCTCCGTCTCCTCCTTTATGGCTCTCCTTAAAATGCACCTCTTTGACCAAGCTTTTGTTCACCTCTTGTAATAGCTCCTTCTTTGGCTCGGTAGCCATCGTCTTTGATTACCCCTCTGTGAAGCACCATGGGACATTTTTCTATATAACTGAAAGTTGTTATTGGCCACGAATTTTCACAGAGCTTCTCCCATTCCGCCATCTTACCGATCAGAATGAGCTAGAAAGCCCGTTTGTGCCGCACTTTCACTAAATTATGGCGGTGGAGTGCCATAATGATGTACCATGGAATGATTCACAAAACGTTCCCAAAAATCTAGAGCTTCTTTCAAAATAAATGTGAAGACTTTACAGTTAGGTTAATAAGTGCTGTGAGTAGCGCCTTATCCTGTAATCAGACATTTCCCTCAATAAGGACAATACAAACAGTAATAGTTTGGTGATTTCTCCTTCAACAATCACCAATTCATTTTTGGCTAAACTTGTTTGTAATTGTTGTAATCCCATGAAGTTATTATTTCACAGTTATTGCTGACATTATTTCAAGGGACATTTCCTCAAGTTCAATTCCATCTGAGATCAGTAGATTGTTCTGTACTACATATCTTCCACTTTTATGGACGGTGCAATACCAGTATAGGAGCAGAGCTACTGGTAGCACCACCACAATGAATACTAATATTCCAATGACTGCTTCTACGTTTCCTGTGAAAACATTCATAAAAATACAAATCATTGATTTATTTCGGGGCAATACATTTATTATGAAACTCGTGATAATTTCCAAAATCCATAGTTTATTTGCAAGGAAATTTTTCATAGAATCTCTAGATTACTTACTCATACACTCCTTGTCGCTCTAATACCTTTAATTTATTTATTGCTTATTTCCATTCTCCTCCACTGTCTCTGATTTGTCACCCTGCTTGCCTGACATCCAGTATTGGATGAGCAGGAATTTCCTGCAACAAAATATTGGAAAGACCAAAGCCATTGTCTTCAGTCCCCACCACAAACTCCGATCCCTAGCCACCGACTTATCCCTCTTCCATCCCTATGAGGCTGAACCAATGGCGTCTTATTTGACCCTAAGCTGAGCTTCCAACCCCACATCCTCTTTGTTATGTATTTAACCCTTTGCAACCAGGGGGCCTACCTGTTGGAGTCCCAAGGAATCCCAGCATCCCTTTGGAGCACTGTATATAAGCAGGCCACCCACGAGGTACCTGCACTCTGGAGTCTTATTAAAGGAACTAAGGTCACACTTGCTCATTGTTCACAGTACTCAGTTTCATCTTTTATTATGAGTGTATCAATTGGCGACGAGGTAACAAACAACCACGCGAAAATGCAAAGAACAGTTGGTATCCTGGAGAAGTTCTCAGAAGGGGACGATTGGGAGGCCTTCGTGGAGAGATTCGACCAATACTTCGTGGCCAACGAGCTGGAAGGGGACGAGAACGGTGCCAAACGAAAGGCGATCCTCCTTATTGTCTGTGGGGCAACAACCTATGGCCTCATGAAGAATCTTCTAGCTCCGGTAAAACCAACAACTAAATCCTGTGAAGAATTGTGTACGCTGGTCCGGGAGCACCTAAATCCTAAGGAAAGCGTTTTGATGGCGAGATATCAGTTCTACACGTGTCAATGGTCGGAGAGCCAGCAAGTGGCGTGCTATGTCGCCGAACCAAGGCACCTCTCAGGACATTGCGAATTTGAGGGATTCCTAGAACAAGTGCTTAGAGACTTTTTTGTACTGGACATTGGCCATGAGGCAATCCTTTGCAAACTGTTGACTGTTGAAACTCCAAATCTGAGCAAAGGCATAACGATAGCCCAGGCATTTATGTCCACCAGCGACAACACCAAACAGATTTCGCAGAATAAAGAGGTTTCGGGCAGTACTGTGCACAAAGTAACGTCGTTTTCGAGCAGGAATATACATGGCAGAACGTACACGCCGGCTGCTGCTGCACAATCACAGATGACCCAAAGTCCACCATTAATCGTTAATGCGAGGCAGTTAACACCTAGTTGGCGTTGTGGAGGTGATCATCGGGCCCATCAATGCCACTTCAAGCACTATGCATGCAACGACTGCAGAACAATCGGACACCTCCAGCGAATGTGCAGCCGAGCTGCAAACCCTGCAAACCACCACGTTGCAGAGGAAGTTCGATCCACTGTGGATCAGGCTGAATTGGAGACTCGTACCGAGGAGGCAGAAGTGTACGGGGTATACACATTCAACACGAAATGTCCATCAATAATGTTGAAAGCTGGACTGAACGGAATTCCAGTATCTATGAAACTGGACATGGGTGTGAGTCAGTCCATAATGAGTAAAAAGGCCTTCGACAGGCTGTGGTGCAACAAGGCACACAGGCCCAAGCTCAGCTCCATTCACACCAAATTAAGGACTTACACCAAGGAACTAATACCTGTAATTGACAGTGCAGAAGTCAAAGTCTCCTATGGTGGAGCAGTACACAAACTCCCGCTGTGGATCGTGCCAGGGAATGGCCCCACACTGTTTGGCAGAAGCTGTCTGGGGAAAATCCGCTGGAACTGGAACGACATCCGAGCGCTTTCGTCCGTCGGCGATGCCTCATATGCCCAGGTTCTGAGCAGATTTCCATCGTTGTTCGAGCAGGCATTGGAAGCTCGGGGATGAAAGTACAGATCCATTTGGTTCCTGGTACAGGCCCCCCCACCACAAGGCACGGGCGGTACCATATATAATGCGTGAGAAAGTGGAAATTGAGCTGGACAGGCTGCAGCGAGAAGGCATCATCGCGCCGATGGAATTCAACGAGTGGGCCAGTCTGATTGTCCCATAACTTAAAGAGGACGGTACGGTCAGTATTTGTGGGGACTATAAAGTAACGATTAACCGTTTCTCGTTGCAGGACCAGTACCCGCTACCCAAGGCAGACGACCTATTTGCGACCCTGGCTGGAGGAAAGACGTTCACCAAGTTGGACCTGACCTCGGCCTACATGACGCAGGAGCTGGAGGAGTCTTCGAAAGGCCTCACCTGCATCAATACTCACAAAGGTCTGTTCATCTATAACAGATGCCCAATAGGGATTTGGTCGGCCACGGCAATCTTCCAATGGAACATGGAGAGCCTGCTAAAGTCGATTCCTCTCACCGTGGTTTTCCAGGACGACACACTGGTTGGGACACCATTGAGCACTTGAAGAATCTGGAAGAGGTTCTTAGTCGTTTGGGTCGCGTGGGGTTCAGGTTGAAACGCCCGAAATGTGTTTTCCTAGCACCGGAGGTTGAGTTCTTGGGAAGAAGAATCGCAGCAAACGGCATCAGACCCACCGACGCCAAGACGGAGGCCATCAAGAACGCGCCGAGACCACAGAACGTGATGGAGCTGTGGTCGTTCCTGGGACTCCTTAACTATTTTGATAATTTCTTACCTGGGTTAAGCACCCAGCCAGAACCCCTACATGTGCTACTGCGCAAGGGAGACGACTGGGTATGGGGGAATTCACAAGAGGCTGCCTTTGAGAAAGCCAGAAATATGTTGTTTTCAAACAAACTGCTTGTCCTGTATAACCCTTGTAAACAATTAGTACTAGCTTGCGATGTGTCGTCATACGGGGTCGGGTGTGTGTTACAACAGGCTAACGAATCGGGGATTTTGCAACCGGTCGCTTATGTGTCCAGGAGTTTGTCCAAGGCCGAAAGGCCCTACAGCATAATTGAAAAAGAGGCTCTGGCGTGCGTTTACGGGGTAAAGAAAAATGCACTAGTACTTGTTTGGTCTCAAGTTTGAGCTAGAAATTGACCACAAGCCGCTCATATCGCTGTTCTCTGAGAGCAAAGGGATTAACATCAATGCCTCTGCCCGCATCCGAAGATGGATGCTCACGCTGTCGGCATGCAACTATGTAATCCGCCACAGACCAGGCACAGAGAACCACGCTGATGCTCTCAGTCGGCTGCCATTGCCCACCACCGGGGTGGAAATGGCACAGCCTGCGGACTTGCTTATGGTAATGGATGCATTCGAAAATGAAAAGTCACCCGTTACAGCCTGCCAGATCAGGACCTGGACCGGCCAGGGTCCTTTACTGTCCTTGGTAAAAAAAAACTGTGTCCTCCATGGGAGCTGATCCAGCGTCCCAGCAGAGATGCAGGAGACGATTAAGCCATTCCACAGGCGCAAAGACGAAATGTCCCTGCAGGCGGACTGTCTGTATGGGGTAATCGCGTGGTCTTGTCCAAGCAAGGCAAAAATGTGTTCATTTGTGAACTGCACAGCACCCACCCAGGCATTGTAATGATGAAAGTCATAGCCACATCCCAAATGTGGTGGCCCGGCATCGACTCAGAATTAGAGTCATGCGTGCACCAGTGCAACACTTGCTCTCAGCTGAGGAATGCACCCAGAGAGGCACAGCTATGTTTGTGGTCGTGGCCCTCCACGTCGTGGTCGAGGATCCACGTGGACTATGCGGGCCCATTTCTAGGCAAAATGTTTTTGGTTGTCATGGATGCTTACTCAAAATGGATTCAATGTGCAATAATGTCTGTAACATGTCCACGGCTAGCATTGAAAGCCTACGAGCCATGTTTGCCATGCACGGCCTGCCTGATATCCTAGTCAGCGACAATGGGCCGTGTTTCACCAGGGCTGAATTCAAGGAATTCATGACCCGCAACGTCACATCTGCCCCGTTCAAGCCCGCATCCAACGGCCAGGCAGAACGGGCAGTTCAGACCATCAAGCAAAGCTTGAAACGCGTGTCGGAAGGCTCCCTGCAGACCCGACTGTCCCGAGTGCTGCTCAGCTACCGCACCAGACCCCACTCACTCACCGGAGTTCCCCCAGCTGAGCTGCTCATGAAATGGGTGCTCAAAACAAGGCTCTCTCTTGTCCACCCTGATCTCCATGATCACGTGGAGGGCAGGCGGCATCAACAAAGTGTGTACCATGACCACGCAAATTTGTCACACGATATTGAGGTCAATGACCCTGTGTTTGTACTCAATTATGGACATGGTCCCAAATGGCTCGCTGGCAAGGTCATAGCCAAAGAGGGGAGAGAGGTGGGTAGGGTGTTTCAGGTCAAATTGGCCAATGGACTAACGTGCAGAAAACACTTGGACTAAATCAAATTGTGGTACACCAACAGCTACAAACAACCCGAAGAAGACACCACCAACTTTGACCCTCCAACACACACACAAGTGGCCACTGACATCATGGTTGACCACGAAGCTGAACTTACCATCCCCAGCAGCCCGGCAAGGCCGGCTGCCCAACAGCCCAATGAAGAACTAACCAACTCACCCACACCCGCATTTGTACCGAGACGATCGACAAGGGAACGAAAAGCTCCAGATCGTCAATAAATGTACTATTAACTTTACGAGGGAGTGATGTTATGTATTTAACCCCTTGCAACCTGTATCACACCACCACCAGAGGGCCCACCTGTTGGAGTCCCAAGGGATCCCAGCATCCCTTGGGAGCACTGTATATCAGCAGGCCACCCACGAGGTACCTGCACTCTGGAGTCTTATTAAAGGAGCTAAGATCACACTTACTCATTGCTCACGGTACTCAGTTTCATCCTTTATTGTGAGTGTATCACTCTCTATCACCAAGACGGCCTACTTCCACCTCCATAACATCGCCAGTTTCTGCCCCTGCCTCTGCTCATCTGCTGCTGCAACCCTCATCCATGACTTTGTTGCCTCTAGACTCGACTATTCCAATGCTCTCCTGGACGATCTCCCACCTTGCACCCTCCGTAAACTTCAACTCCTTCAAAACTCTGCTGCCCATTTCCTAACCCCTCACTTCTGTACTTGCTGACCTACATTGGCTCCCGGTCCAGCAACAACTCAATCTTAAGATTCTCATCTGTGTTTTCAGTTCCCTCATGGCCTTGTCCCTCCCTATCTCTGTAATCTCCTCCAGCCCTACAACCCTCCAAGATCTCTGCCCTCCTCCAATTCTGACCTCTTGAGCATCCCCAATTTTGATTGCTCTATCATTGGCAGCTGCGCCTTCAGCTGCTTAGGCCCTAAGCTCTGGAATCCCCTCACTAAACCTCTCCAACTCTCTACCTCTCTCGTCTCCTTTTAAGACGTCCCTTAAAACCGATCTCTTTGACCAAGCTTTTGGTCACCTGTCCTAATATGTGGCTCAGTGTCAAATAATTTTTGATAATTGGTCCTGTGAAGCATCTTGGGGCACTGTCAAAGGCACCGTTTTTCGGATAAGATGTTAAACCAAGGCCTCGTCTGCTCTCTCGGGTGGACATAAAAGATCCCATGGTACTAGTTCAAAGAAGAGCAGGAGAATTATCCCCGGTGTCCTGGCCAATATTTATCCCTCAAAAACCTCAACAACAACTTATATTAATATAGGGCCTTTATCCCAAGGCGCCTCACAGGAGGATTATAAGACACAAATTTGACACCGAGCCACTAAGGAGAAATGAAGGCTGGTGACCAAAAGCCTGGTCACTGTTAGAATTGTCGCCCAGTCATGTGAGGCAGCTCACTGAGCTGCCAACACTCTGCACCATGGACTGGCAGCGTGTGGATTCACAGCTGCCACTCCCCTCCTGCCCAGTTATTGCCCAGGCAGTCTGAGCAAACACAGAGCAGGAGTAAGGTACTTCTCCACACAAAGAGACACCAGTGGAAGGGAGTGTCACTCTGGGCCACTCGTGCCGATGTCCCAGAGGTAACGGAAATGCTGCTTCAGTCCTCAAAGGGTCAATTGTTTTTCCTTTTTTATCAATTGTGACCAAGATTACAAACTGACCTGCGCCGACTCTGAGGTCCACGTCTCTCTCTTCAGTTCCATATCTGTTGCTAGCGGTACATTTATAAATTCCGTGATGTTCTGATGTTGCATGGGGAATACGGAGGACTTCAGGAGGGCCAGTCTCAACGTTGTTCCCGTTACTGGGGTCTTCCCACTCGAATGTAGCCGAGGGATTTGCATTGGAGTCGCAGGTCATTGTAACCTCAGCATCTTTACTGACATATACTGGAGACCCTGAGACAGATTTGCTATTTACTGACATGGTTATGGTTGTGTTTCGTGATTTATCTGGAAAAGAGAAAATTACCAATATAAGTAGGCCTGCACACCCACGGGATCGCTGACACGGCACCACATCAGTGCTTTGATTAGCTGGATGCCCAAACTTAGCCACATATTGTGCTCTCATCCATCTTCCAACAGCCAGTTCAGAACAGCTGTCTTCCCTACAGTTGGATTGGAGTTCAGAGACTGCAACTGTCTGGAATTTACGTGAGTCTTTCTTCTTCTTTATATCAATAGGATATATTTATCTACGCTATGTTAAAATCACTATGTGGGTTTCAATATAGCATTTCAAGTTACATTGAAAGCTCCTATGTCAGCCACTGGCAATGGGAAAGCCCATAGAAGCACTGTCAACAGTTACATGAGGTACCACTCATGCCTGTAGTTGGCACTATGATTGGCATTTATGACAGGAAAGACCTGTCATGTGATGGTACATCAGTCATTGAAAGTTGGCATGCAAGTACAGCAGGCGGTGAAGAAGGCAAATGGCATGTTGGCCTTCATAGCTAGAGGATTTGAGTATAGGAGCAGGGAGGTCTTAATGCAGTTGTACAGGGCCTTGGTGAGGCCTCACCTGGAATATTGTGTTCAGTTTTGGTCTCCTAATCTGAGGAAGGACGTTCTTGCTATTGAGGGAGTGCAGCAAAGGTTCACCAGATTGATGCCCTGGATGGCAGGACTGACATATGAGGAGAGACTGGATCGACTAGGCCTGTATTCACTGGAGTTTAGAACACTGAGAGGGGATCTCATAGAAACATATAAAATTCTGACGGGACTGGACAGGTTAGATGCAGGAAGAATGTTCCCGATGTTGAGGAATCCAGAACCAGGGGTCACAGTCTAAGGATAAAGGATAAGCTATTTAGGACCGAGATGAGGAGAAACTTCTTCACTCAGAGAGTTGTTAACGTCTGGAATTTCCTACCGCAGAGAGTTGTTGATGCCAGTTCGTTAGATATATTCAAGAGGGAGTTAGGTATGGCCCTGACGGCTAAAGGGATCAAGGGGTATGGAGAGAAAGCAGGAAAGGGGTACTGAGGTGAATGATCAGCCATGATCTTATTGAATGGTGGTGCAGACTCAAAGGGCCGAATGGCCTACTCCTGCACCTATTTTCTATGTTTCTATGCTCGTGCCAAACCCAGCCGTGCAACTGTTTTCTTGCTATGAAGACAGCCGTGTGTAAGCATGCAGCTCCATTACAGATCCATTGGGTGGCAATACACAGTAACGGGCGATATTAAAAATCTCTCACTGCATTCAGAAGCAGCCTTTTAAAACCTCCATGCCCTGTGGCCATTCTCCCAAATCTGCCTCTGAATCCCCATCCGAAAGAAATTAAGCACCCCAGGAGTATTATAAGACAAAAATTTGATACCGAGCTGCATAAGAAGAAATTAGACCTGATGATGCAAAAGCTTGGTCAAAGAGGTAGGTTTTAAGAGAGAAGAGAGAAGTAGAGAGGCGGAGACGATTTGGGAGGGCGTTCCAGAGCTTAGGACCTTCAGATGAATGTTCAGCGATTATAAACCCTCAGTGTATGTTTCCCCAGACAGTTCAGAATAGCTGTCTTCTGCGGGGAAAGCAAAGTTCTGGGTGTTGCTTTTCACAAACCTCTATGTGATTCTTATTCACTCAATAGCTGATCCAGCACCACTCTGAGAATGGAGAAAGCTGGTCTTTGGTGAAATGGTTAATTTCTCTGCTCAAAGAGGAGTTTCCCAGATCTCTAGCTCGATGGACCTATTGAACCCTCTTGCCAGTGTATCTTAGACCTTTTCAAAAGGTCAAATAACAGAAGAATGTTGAAGAGAAACAGATCATCAGTTAGCGTTAGCTACTCATTGTTCACGACTGTGGGTTTATGTACCAGCATCTCCGTTGAAAATGCTTTTCCAGAATTCCCCTCCTCCCATTAAATATCTCTCACATGACAGCAGCCCAGTTTGGGCAGCCTCCAATTTTCCCTCTCTTGTCCACGTGGAAGTATCTGGTCTACACTTAGCATCTCTCGCAATAGTCTGGTCAGGACATGGACCTTGCTGTGTGGGGGCCTGAGGACACACACTCAATGATTCTGGGACACAGGGCACTGGGCACTAATGAACAGTGCCCCACATTGCCCCGTCCTGTATCCTCAGTCATGGAACGAGCCATTGGAAAGCAGGCTAAGTGTGAGGAGACCAATTCAGTTTGTTCAGGAGTAAGAGGAGAGTTGGTAGAAGAGAGTTGATTGTTCATTGGTCTCCATTTGAAATATAAAACCTCAGCAACCTTTTGTAACCAAAGTGATGCTACTTACACAGGACACGGAGAGTGGCATTCTGTTGTTTAACAATAGGGGTTGTCTTTGAGTGAAGTTTCAGTTCAGCCTCGCAGAAGTACTGCTGTCCATCTAGCTTTGCTTGTGCATCCACAGGATGGTAGATAGTGAGCCCAGTATTACTTGATTCATTCACTAATATGTCGGTTCTGTTCTTCAGTCTGAGTTCAAGTTCCCCTGAGACATTAAACACACTGCAGGTAATATTAACCAGATTTCTTTCAAAGGTGCTCGGTACTTGGATTTCAGGGGCAGAGAAAGCTGAGAAAATAATTTAGAAACATTGTCAAAACGTGTCGTGCAGCCTCACAGCGTGACTACAATAACGAGGTAAAGGCAGCTATGCTCAGTGTTTATTGCTCACTATCCACCTCACCGATTGTATCAGGTGGATGTACAAGACCCCATGGCATTTTTCAAAGTTCTCCCAGTATTCCTGGTATCCTAGTCGGCATTCATCCCTGACCCAAAACCACCAAAATAAATGAAATGATCATTGAGCTCAGTTGTGCCTGTGGAACCTTGCTGTGTGAATTAATTTCCATTGTTCTCAGCATTCAGGCACCACTGGCAAAGCCACATTTATTACCCATCCTAGTTGGCCTGTTTGGTTTACAACAAGTGGTTTGCTGGCTCACTGCAGAAAACGTCTGCCTACAAAACAATGGTAACTACACCAGAAATAATTCCTGGGCTCTGAAGCACTTTGGGATCTCCTGAGACTGTGAAAGGTTCTACATAAATGCAAATTCCTTCTATCTTTCTGTCTGGTGATATGATTTGTTTCCAATTTTTGATTCTGCATTTGATTTATTATCTTCGAAAAGGTAGTGACCAATTTATTTACTGGTAACTGCTTCTCTGGAAAATTCACCTGATATGTGATTTTGTTAGTGGCATGAGAGTGAGAAATCTGAGCCCATACTCTATCCTCACCAAATGTACTCATTGCTCATCACTGAACACAACTCTTTTCTCTCAATATATGAATGTCAAGCTGTGACATATATTATGTTTACGGTACAACCTATACAAGATGTGACATATATTGTGTTTACGGTACAACCTATTTAGTCACTTGTTTCAACACTCTCTTATGATCATGCAGTACCGAGAGGCACTAACATTCCTTTATGATCGGGGAATATTTACGGCATATAGTTCCTAATTTGTCACTCAGCGGGAGGGTTTATTATTTACAGTGATGTAAATCTGACACGCTGCAATTTTGACCATCATGAACTGTCAGAGTGCGATCTGATTGTAATGCCCCCAACATTCAGAGTCCTTACCGTACACTGCAATATAGACACTGTCATTCTTTGCTGGAACTGATGGATACTCCTCAAAGTCTGCTGTACAGACCACTTCCATCAAACCAATCTCTTGTGGGACCCATACTGTTGTTGCCTGGACAGTATTGGAATTTGTTGTTGTAACTGAATTCAGTTCTCCACCTTGCTGAGACCATCTCACTCTCATCTTCTCAGCAGGATAGACGTTTGGAACCTCACATGTTAACGTGACCTCTTGCTTCACTTCTATGGGGCCTTGGTCAAGGATTCTAGGAGGATCTGGAAAATCTGCAACACACACAAGAAATTCACTTCATTTTGATTTGTTGTGCTGTGTTTCAGTTACTAATGGACAAAGCGGAAAACTGACCAGTACTGGTATTGCCCAATACACACATCGCAGGAGTCCATCACACCAGCCCACAGAGACACAACTGGAGCCATCATCAGGAGGTCGCACACTTTATTTTTTCAATTAATTCAGGCAGCCCAAGTATCTAACTCTGCTTCTTTTGTGGGTGATTATGGGTGCAGATCTACCCAGTTATTTTGTTCTTCCCAGAATTGCATCGAGAGAGAATGTCTGATCTTCTCGACCACCACCTCTACTGACCAGAAGAGATGTGCAAGAGCTGCCAGGTGAGTTTCCTTCAGACATCCCCGCCACTGTTTGGAAGTGTCTGGCTGTCATCAGGTGAAAGCAGCAGAGTGATGATAATAACATCAACATGTGGCCCATCCTGGACATAAACATACTTTGCACCTGTTTGTTTCTTGCACAAGAGCAATCTACTCGAGTATATAATTAAGGATAGGGTGACTAAACACCTTGAAAATTGTCAGCTGATCCGAGCAAGCCAGCATGGATTTGTGAAAGGTACGTCATGCCTGAAGAGGTGACTGAAGTAGTGGACAGGGGAATATCTATGGATGTTATTTAAATGGACTTACAGAAGGCCTTTGATAAAGTCCCTCATTAGAGACTGTTAGCTAAAGTTGAAGCTCATGGAATTGAAGGCAAATTATTGACCTGGTAGGAAATTGGCTGAGCGGCAGGAGACAGAGAGTAAGGATAATGGGCAGGAACTCTAATTGGCAGTTAATTGGGGAAAGGCCAATTTTACTAAGCTAAGATGTGATTTAGCAAAAGTGGATTGGAAACGGCTACTTGAAGGTAAATCAGTGTCATAGCAGTGAGAGGCATTCAAGGAGGAGATAGTGAGATTTCAGAGCAAATATGTTCCCACACAGAAAAAGGGTGAGATTCCCAAATCTAGAGCCCCTTGGATGTCAATGAGCATACAGGGTAGGATAAGGAAAAGGGAGGGAAGCTTTTGTCAGATACCGAGAGCTCAACACTGCAGAGAAGTATAGAAAGTTCAGGGGTGAAATTAAAAATGAAATTAGGAAAGCAAAGAGAGGGCATGACAAAATATTGGCTAGTAAAATCAAGGAAATCCCAAAGATGTTTTATAAATACATAAAGAGCAAGAGGATAACTAAAGAACGAGCAGGGCCTATTAGAGACCAAAAAGGTAACCTGTGTGTGGAGGCAGAAGACGTGGATATGGTTCTTAATGGAGTTCTTAACTCTCTTCTGCAAATTGATGCTGCATTAATTGTTAAATTTAAATCTGAGATTGATTGATTTTTGTTAACCAAAGGTATTAAGGGATATGGGGCAATGGCGGGTATATGGAGCTAGGTCATAGATCAGCCATGATCTCATTGAACCGAGGAACAGGCTCGAGGTGCTAAATGGCCTCTTCCTGTTCCTAAGTTCCTAATCAAGGACAGGGAAAAGCCATTTGATACTTAAAGCTTATTCCACTCATGCCTTATCTCTTCTAGCCTAGTGTCCTTGCCTTGCCTGAAAGTTTGTCCTTACACTAAAGTAATATTCTGGGTTTGGTTTATCTATACCAGTTAATATTTGATATACCTCCATGAGGCTCTCCTTTAGCCTTCCTCTCTCTTGGCGGCAAGAATCAGGCTGGAGCCTTGGATGCCATTTTGGAGTCAAATTAATAAGATTGTCAGGTTGATACCAGAGCTCTTGAAAAATCTTTGTTGACTCTTTCAAACTTATTTGTGCACACTTTCTGGCTGGCTGCAAGATGCGCAGATAATTTATAGTTACACTTTGGTGAAGTGACGAAGCTGACTATTTGCAGCTGGGCCCATGGTGAACAATTTTTATCCAACAGATTTTGTGGAATGGATAAAACAGGTCCCAACGATAAGATTGGGTCCTGTTTTATTCATATTGTTTCCCATTGTTTATTATCTACTAATTATAGATATTTAATCCATTCTCAAAAAGAAGAGAGCCGTTATTATTCAAGTGGAACTTACAGTAAGTTTGTAGGGTCACCGAGGAGTTTGCGATTGGTTTTGTGGTGTTCGAGCCCAAGTCCACTTCTGCCAAGCAGGTGTACTCCTGTCTGTCATCTGATGTACTTGCAGTGAAACTGAAGACATTCCGCAATCTGTTATCTTCGTCCGGCAAACCTAGTTTCCCTGTGGAATTACTTTGAACAATCTCACTCCCTCTCAGCCATGTGAGTATGAGCTTATTGTTTGGATAGACCCTCGGACCAGTGCACTCCAGACTATAGGTTTTGTTAATTTCCAGCACTTCAGGAGGTGAAGTAATGTTTAACTCTCGATCTGTTAAAGGAGGATCACAGTTAACACAATTCACTGAAATAATCTGCCTGAATATTCGTACCATTATCCCCGGCAATTCAATATAAGATTCAAATCCAGAAACAATTCACTGACACAGCTTCCCTTGTTATACAAGTCAACAGTATTGTTGCTCCCAATGGAGGAAAAAAACACAAAATGTCCACCCAAACTGAGGCAGAGCTGGGGACAGATCGACTGACATTCTGTGAAAGCAACAATATCCCGAGGTGACTTCTCCCCAGAGATGAAGGCACTTCATATTTGTACATGGAAGTTGAACAAATGATGGACAAAGTAAAAATGCTTGGGTTTCCAGCACCAGGCAACCCAATTCAGGAACATTCTGGACATCCTTAAAGAGTTTACCCTGTCTTCACCTTCCTTTTATGCCAGGTAATCAAATATGTAAGACCAAGAGTTTACATTTACTGTGTACTGTGACCACCTTTTCCTCCTTTAGTGGATAACTGTCTGATAAACAGATTACACTGCAAAGTACTGCAAAATCTCAATCTGGACACTCGGGGTATAGTCTGTGTTCCACTTACTACCATTTCTTCTGTTAAAATGTTCTTCACCCGACACTGAGTTTACCTACACTCCGTTCTTCCTTCCCTGTTTCTGCAGAATTGCCCCCACTCAATGCCGCTCTCTTAACCTGGCTCAGATTGTGAACTCACTGAGTGGGTACGGAGTGTAAACGCATTTCCCACCAGTGCAGTTCATTCCCTCACCTAATGCACTGCACCATCTGTTTTGTGTAAACCTGGGAGATATTTCACAACCTATAATGTTTTCACTTACTGCCTTTTCCCCCACTTCATATTTTGCGATCCAGTCTTAGAGCAAGAGTTTTTACTTACTGTATACTGTGACTACCTTTTTCACCTCCTTCAGGTTAGAATGGTCTGATTTACAGATTACACTGCAAGGTACCGCAAAATCCCATTCCTGAACACTCGGGATATAGTCTGTGAACCAGCCAGCGCTGTTTGTTCTGTTCGAATGTATCCCTGGTTTATATTCCACAGTCACTATTGGATCTGGACATGTTGTACGGCAGATCACCTCCAGAGAGTCTCCAAATTCCACAGCTGGGGGGTTTGTGTCGAGCGAAACCTCAAATCCAGCCACGTTTTCTGCCAGGGAAAGAAATCACAATAAATACAGGGATATAGAACCCATTCAACATAGGGTTCGTTTCTGAGATAACTGCGCATTTCTAGACCAGAGCTCTTTGAATGAATACTTGAGGTAAGAGGCACAAAATCACCTGCTGAAGTTTGCACTACTGTCAGCATATCCCCACTAACAATAATTCATATCGTACTTGCCTGCCTGAGTTGTTTTAAGTTTTTAGTTTCCCTTCAACCTGTGCTGTTCTCTGTACCATACAATTATACCAATTGGCTGAAAGAGAAAAAGGGAGGAAGGAGAGAGACAGAGAGAGAGATGAGAGGCTCAGAGAAAGAGGAACAAGTGACAGTGAGAGAAAAGGGAGAGGAACAAGAAAGAGAAACAGGAGAGGAGTAAAAGTAACGGGAGAGAGTAAAGTAAGAGAATTAGGAGATAGATAAGACAGAGAGAAAAATGAGAGAAAAACGTGAGAAAGAATGAGAGAAATACGAGAGGGACTAGAATAGGAGGTGGACTGAAGAGATAGACAAGAGGGGGATAAGAGAAGGACTAGAAAGTGAAACATGGGAAAGGGACTAGAGGAGAGAAACAGGAGAGTGGTTACTCCACTGTGACATTTCACTACTCACAAACTTCAACCTCCAGGGCTCCCTGAGTAAAGGTGGCTGTTTAGTTCCAGACAAGAGTGAATCAATCCCTTTTACCCAGTGTGTACTGTACAGGTACAGGAGCTGACACTGAAACACACACAAGTCTTACAGCAGGGATAAATGTATTTAAAAGCTTGCAACCCCTGGAATTTAATCTTTGTTAAACAGTTCCTCCAACACTGGTACTTACTTTGGACCCAGAAAGTCAGCACGACAGGGATAATGTAGCTGTACACTGCTCCCTTATCCATTGTAGCAAGAATATGAGACATGGATGGTTCAGTTTGTGCGTAAACTATCCCAGGCAGTATAGGCTATTTAACCACGAGACTGCAACTGAAGATTTTAATACACAACATTTTGAGAAAGGGTTTGTCGGCTGTGTGCTATATAATTGATAACAACCATTTTACCTTATCTGCAAGTTACACCCTCCAGTCCCTCAGTGTGTACTAGATTACACCAACCAAAAGCTGCAAGGAAGGATGAATGTGAGTGCGGCGGGTAATTTCCTGACATGCAGACATCAAATCCCTTTCGACATTATGCTGGCTGTACTTGCCAAGATCAATGGCTGCAAATGCCTGCCTTCATTTCCGTCTGGTTTCAAAGAAAAGAAAGAAAGACTTGCATTTATATAGGGCCTTTCACGGCCATCAGATGTCTCAAATTGCTGTTGTAATGTAGGAGATGCGGCAACCAATTTGTGCACCGCAAGTTCCCACAAACAGCAATGAGATAATGTCCAGATAATCTGTTTTTTTTGTTGATGAGGGATAAATATTGGCCAGGACACCGAGGATAACTCCCCTGCACTTCTTCGAAATAGTGCCATGGGATCTTTTATGTCCACCTGAGAGAGCAGACGTCTGATCCAAAAGACAGCACCTGTAACAGTGCAGCACTCCTTCAGCAATGCACTGGAGTGTCAGCCTAGATTTTTGTGCTCAGTCCTTGGGAGTGGGACTTGAACCCACAACCTTCTGACTCAAGAGGCGAGGGTGCACCCACTGAGCCACAGCTGACATATCAAAGGTCACGGGTTTCCACCTGAGCAGTTCTTGGAGGTCACGGGTTTAGAAATTTAGAAACCTGAAGGAAGAAACACGCTGTTCATGATATCCATAAAAATGTTAACAAGGTTTCTAAACTTCATTAAACACTGCTTTGTGGGAATGGAAAACCTGGAGTACAGCACAGGAAGGTTGGACAGAGACCTTCAAGGTTCTATGGGCTAGACTTTCCATTTCACATCGCCCATCTATGGCCCATCTATCGCCAAAAACGGACCTCTATCGCCCATTTTGAGCAAAAAGTGGAAACTAGGCCCAAAACATCGCTGGAAAAATAGGCCCCTAAGTTTCCACTTTGATCGCCGAGATGATCGCCCACACAAGGCCCATCCCAAGCTTTGGCACCTAGCATGCACTTCGCTGGGCCGATGCAAGGCCCAAAAGAGTGCTGAAAAATAGTTGCTTTTTCAGGGCCTAAGAGAAGGAAATGGGCCCCACAGATGCCATTTTTAACTTCGGAGGAAGGGTGGAGAATTAGTTGTGAGTCATTTAGAGAGTAAAATTGAAGAAAATTGTACTCAGAAATTTGGGACAGGGAATACAAATAGATATTATCAACTTACTTATGCTAAATAGATCTCATATATTGGAATTATTTAATAAATAGCTTTTACATAGTGAAGTTATTTAATGATATTGTTGGGGCCTATCAAACTGACTGGTATACAGCTCAGAGAGTACAGAGAGGACAGGCTACAGTGATTAGAGAGTATAGAGTAGAGACATTATTAAAATTAGTGAAAGTAATTATTGATAGTGATGGGGCCTATGCTTTCCCTGCCTTTAATTGCAACTGCTCACATACTGTTTGCTGAAAGGATCAATCGAAGAGGTGGCACAGTAACGCATAGACGGAGCCGAAGACAGAGGAGGAGACCGTATAGCCAACTAAGGTACTTGGAGAAGCAAGCCTATCTGAACTTGTCTGAAAATGCTTGTCTTAGGAGGCTGCGATTCCGGAAGGAGGTCATCGATGAGATATGTCAACTCGTCAAGGATGATCTGCAGCCTTCCAGCACCATCAGAACCGCACTGTCCATTGAGGTGAAGGTTACTGCTGCCCTAGCCTTTTACGCATCGGGATCTGTTCCCTCGCTTGGCTGGTATGTTGTTGGCCCTGCAGGGCTGCTGGGTGAGCCTGGCCTTGCTGGGCTGTTGGGCATGATGGGTTCGATTTCCTGTTCCGGGATGGTGTCGTTGATCCTTTGGGTGTGTGTTGTGGGCTCGAAAAAGGTGGTGTCTGCTGTGGGTTGTTCAGGATAGTCTGTGAATCGCAGCCTCGTTTGGTCCAGGTACTTTCTGCAAATTTGTCCATTGTCTAGTTTGACTACAAACACCCTACTCCCTTCTTTAGCTATCACTGTGCCTGCGATCCATTTGGGACCACGTCCATAGTTTAGCACATACACAGGGTTATTCACATCAATTTCCCGTGACACAGTGGCTCGACTATCATAGAAACATAGAAAAATAGGTGCAGGAGTAGGCCATTCGGCCCTTCTAGCCTACACCGCCATTCAATGAGTTCATGGCTGAACATGCAACTTCAGTACCCACTTCCTGCTTTCTCGCCATACGCCTTGATCCCCCGAGTAGTAAGGACTTCATCTAACTCCCTTTTGAATATATTTAGTGAATTGGCCTCAACAACTTTCTGTGGTAGAGAATTCCACAGGTTCACCACTCTTTGGGTGAAGAAGTTTCTCCTCATCTCGGTCCTAAATGGCTTACCCCTTATCCTTAGACTGTGACCCCTGATTCTGGACTTCCCCAACATTGGGAACATTCTTCCTGCATCTAACCTGTCTAAACCCGTCAGAATTTTAAACGTTTCTATGAGGTCCCCTCTCATTCTTCTGAACTCCAGTGAATACAAGCCCAGTTGATCCAGTCTTTCTTGATATGTCAGTCCCGCCATCCCGGGAATCAGTCTGGTGAACCTTCGCTGCACTCCCTCAATAGCAAGAATGTCCTTCCTCAAGTTAGGAGACCACGAAGTATTGGTCAAAGTATTGGTCAAGAAATATTGGTCGAATCGCTCCAGAAAAGTTTCCCAATCATCTCCCTCCGAAAATTTCTCCAGGGTGGCCACTGTTCTCTGAATCTTTGGGTTCGCTATCTGTATCTCATCGCCAGTTGTTGTGCATGGAGAAAGAGTCAGACTGAACACTGAGCTCAAAGTAAAGTGTGACCGTAGTCTTTTACTGCAGGTCTCCAGAGTGCCTCTCTAACCTATGAAGCCTCCTTAAATACCTGTGCTCCCAGGGGATTATGGGATCCCTTGGGACTCCAGGGGATGAGCCCTCTGGTGGCTGTACAGAGTAAATATAAGTCCACATATATAACAGTCAAGGCAGACATGACCCTTGCTCTCTGGACACAATCAGGCCTGCAGCCCCATTTACGCAATCTCAGAGGTAAAGACCAATGCTGTTGGGCTGCAAAGGTCCTAACTTTTCATTAAAGTAAATAACCCTCTCTCGCCCCTTGTGCTAGGTACATAGCAGCAGTGTTAGAGGCTTTTGAAGGGCGAACAGAATAGAGCTTGACATGGGGACTAAATCACACAATCAACTAAACCAGCATAGTGCTCAGAATTTATTTGGGAAAGTGGAAATTCTGTTTCATTCCTCAAAGGAATAATTATTCCCATTTTAAACTTTGCCGAATTCCATATTTATTGGTAGCTGTACATTAATAAATTCCGCGGTGTTCTGATGGTGCATGGGAAACATGGAGGACTTCAGGAGAGCCAATCTCAACGTTGTTCCCGTTACTGGGGTCTTCCCACTCGAATGTAGCCGAGGGGTTTGCATTGGAGTCGCAGGTCATTGTAACCTCAGCATCTTTACTGATGTATACTGGAGACCCTGACACAGTTTTGTTATTTACTGACATGGTTATGGTTATGTCTTGTGGTTTATCTGGAAAATAAATTTAAAAAAAATAAGAAAGTAGGAAGGTGTTTGGAGCAGCACAGCAATGGGACACAAGTTCAAGCTCATTGCCAGAGAGTTCCCAGTCCAGGCCGTGTCAATGTGGGACGCATTCCTCTGTTTGTACACACACCAAGGCCTAGAAATTCAATGGCACAAAACAGGCACCTAAGCATCCAATATGGTGCTGGAAGTGCGCACCCACCAGATTGGATCAGGCTGCTCATTAGTTGTTTAGGGCGCAGGCCAGAACTATTTAAAACAATGAATGTTAAGCACCTTGGGACGTTTTGCTATGTTAAATGCGCTATATAAATGTAAGTTGCTGTTGAATAAATTATTCAAATTCGGGTCTTATGCTTGTTGCAGCACCTTTTGTGATATTGGGCTGCCCCAGTACCAGATTGGTAGCAGCCACAACTCAAACCTCGTCCAGAGCATGGACAACACTGCCTGCAGCTGGAAAGGTCACCATGGCCCTTAACTTTTATGCCACAGGCTTCTATCGGGTTGCAGCAGGTGACATCAGTGATATCTGACTCATTTTAGTGAGGTCCCAGCATGAATTTAATTCTGCCTGGGTTCCAGTGACCAGTCGCATGCAGTGTGCATCCTCTGCTCCCTGCACATCCTGCCTCCTGCACATCCTGTCTCTCAGATAGTGCATCAAATTCCAATATATCCCCGCATGCAAAAGGGGGACGGAGGGTCCACAAGGCACAGATTCCTTACTCAGTGTATGTTTCCCCCAAACAACGCCCTGCTTTCCAAGCTGAACTCAAGGATGCTCATTCCCACAAACCTCTCGCCGCTCCCGGCTGTGAGTTCCGTGTTGCAGCACAAGCTTAAGTACCCAGCGCTTCTCCACTTCTCTACAGCATTCCCATCAACAAAGCCCTTAAGCCACTTTACTCACCTGCAATAGAGCTGCAGGGCGGTACCATTTTCCCCCTCTACTTCCATGCCAACTAATGGTTGATGGTCCGGGGTCAGTAAACACATTCCCCCCACCTCCCGCACACTGAAGGACATCTCAGGGCCAACACCTCCTCTACCCACTGAAAGCGCTTTCTGGACTGGGTCCTTTCCCTCACTAGTGTAATCCTCATCACTGTCACTTCCCCTGCTGATGTATTACAATCTATGGCACAGTGTCCTCACACTGCCCTGTCCTGCAACCTCTGCATCTGAACATCCTTGGTAATGGAAAGAGCCACTGCAAAGTAGGCCGTGAAGAAACTAATTCAGTTTGTTTAGGAGTAAGAGGAGAGTTGGTAGAAGTGAGTTGATTGTTCATTGAGCTCCATTTGAAATATAAAGTCTCAGTAATCTTTTGTAACCAAAGTGATGCTACTGAACAGGACACAGAGGGTGGCATTCCGTTGTTTAACAATAGAGGGGTCGAAATTGCTCCTTTCTATAAGAGCTCGTGACCGACTCAAAGAGGCAGACACAGGTTGGTTTGGACTCACCGCCTAGTCGGCACGGAGTCGGCGACATTTCATAAATTGCCCTCCATTTTTTTTCCGGCAATGCTCGTCACCGCGCTGCCCATGTTGCTGCCCCGTCGGGCACGCATCGACCCCACCACCGACTGGCAGTGACACCTTTCCACCCCGAGTGGATCGGCTGCCACTCGTTGTCCCCGACAGCTTTCCCCTGCGGGAAGCTGCCTATGGCTGGCCGGCGCGTCTGTCCTTAAAAGGGAGTGCGTTCTGCCGTGGCCGCCATTTTATCCTAATAATCCGCCGACTCCGAAGTCGGCCCGAAAATGGCGCCTGCGGGTTCGGCCGGGCCTCCCTCTTGGGTACCGACGCTGGCCCGGTCGAAACTCTCCCTGGTGGGCCAAACTAAACTGCAGAGTTCACAGCGGCACTCCCCTTTAACTGAAGGGGAGGGACGTTGTGACGCATCAGCGCGATGTGGCACGTCCGCGTCGTGGTGATGTCATCAATGGTCCGCTGACGTCGTCAGCACGGTACTGATGACGCCGACCGATTTCCACCCCGAACATCGCATGGAAGAAAAAAATTGAAAAAGCTGAATTTCGATCTACCTTCCCCTCCTTCCTCATCTGAATGCTGTCCCTTGGTGACAACATCAGTAGACAAGAAGTCAGCTTCCACACGCATACTGACGACATCAAACTCTACCTCTCCGCCACCTCTTGCGATCCCTCCACTGCCTCTGTGTTGTCAGATTGCATGTCCTATATCTAGTCCTGGATGAGTCACAAGTTTCATTAAAAACCGGTTAGATCCAAGTCATCATCTTCGGCCCCCACTACAAATTCCTTACACTTGTCACTGATTCTACCCTGCTCCCTGTCTCAGGCTGACCCAGATTGATCACGTCCTTGGCATCCTATTTAACCCCGAGCTGAGGTCTGACCCCATATTCTCTTCATCACAAAGATCCACATACTTTCACCTCTATAACATTGTCTGCTCCGCCCCTTCCTCAGTCTATCGGTTGCTAAAAAGCTAATCTATGCCTTTGACATTTTCAGACATGTCTATTCACAATGTTCTTGTGGCCGGACTCCAATACTCCGTAACCTTCAACTCTTTCACAATTCTACTGCCCGTAGAATTTTTCTTTATCTTTTTTCTTGTTCTTAGCAGTAAGAAACCTTTGGCATTGTTGCCAAATTAAGTAATTTAAGGGTTAAGTCAAGCAGGAGAGCCCAGACCCGCTTCATGCTCCTCCTGTCCAAAAATCTATCTATCTCAGCCTTGAATATACTCAGGGATTCAGCATCTATAGCCCTTTAGGGAATTCCAAAGATTCCTGTAAACCCCTCTACCTTTTCACCTCCGTCTCCTCCTTTATGGCTCTCCTTAAAATGCACCTCTTTGACCAAGCTTTTGTTCACCTCTTGTAATAGCTCCTTCTTTGGCTCGGTAGCCATCGTCTTTGATTACCCCTCTGTGAAGCACCATGGGACATTTTTCTATATAACTGAAAGTTGTTATTGGCCACGAATTTTCACAGAGCTTCTCCCATTCCGCCATCTTACCGATCAGAATGAGCTAGAAAGCCCGTTTGTGCCGCACTTTCACTAAATTATGGCGGTGGAGTGCCATAATGATGTACCATGGAATGATTCACGAAACGTTCCTAAAAATCTAGAGCTTCTTTCAAAATAAATGTGAAGACTTTACAGTTAGGTTAATAAGTGCTGTGAGTAGCGCCTTATCCTGTAATCAGACATTTCCCTCAATAAGGACAATACAAACAGTAATAGTTTGGTGATTTCTCCTTCAACAATCACCAATTCATTTTTGGCTAAACTTGTTTGTAATTGTTGTAATCCCATGAAGTTATTATTTCACAGTTATTGCTGACATTATTTCAAGGGATATTTTCCTCAAGTTCAATTCCATCTGAGATCAGTAGATTGTTCTGTACTACATATCTTCCACTTTTATGGACGGTGCAATACCAGTATAGGAGCAGAGCTACTGGTAGCACCACCACAATGAATACTAATATTCCAATGACTGCTTCTACGTTTCCTGTGAAAACATTCATAAAAATACAAATCATTGATTTATTTCGAGGCAATACATTTATTATGAAACTCGTGATAATTTCCAAAATCCATAGTTTATTTGCAAGGAAATTTTTCATAGAATCTCTAGATTACTTACTCATACACTCCTTGTCGCTCTAATACCTTTAATTTATTTATTGCTTATTTCCATTCTCCTCCACTGTCTCTGATTTGTCACCCTGCTTGCCTGACATCCAGTATTGGATGAGCAGGAATTTCCTGCAACAAAATATTGGAAAGACCAAAGCCATTGTCTTCAGTCCCCACCACAAACTCCGATCCCTAGCCACCGACTTATCCCTCTTCCATCCCTATGAGGCTGAACCAATGGCGTCTTATTTGACCCTGAGCTGAGCTTCCAACCCCACATCCTCTTTGTTATGTATTTAACCCTTTGCAACCAGGGGGCCTACCTGTTGGAGTCCCAAGGAATCCCAGCATCCCTTTGGAGCACTGTATATAAGCAGGCCACCCACGAGGTACCTGCACTCTGGAGTCTTATTAAAGGAACTAAGGTCACACTTGCTCATTGTTCACAGTACTCAGTTTCATCTTTTATTATGAGTGTATCAATTGGCGATGAGGTAACAAACAACCACGCGAAAATGCAAAGAACAGTTGGTATCCTGGAGAAGTTCTCAGAAGGGGACGATTGGGAGGCCTTCGTGGAGAGATTCGACCAATACTTCGTGGCCAACGAGCTGGAAGGGGACGAGAACGGTGCCAAACGAAAGGCGATCCTCCTTATTGTCTGTGGGGCAACAACCTATGGCCTCATGAAGAATCTTCTAGCTCCGGTAAAACCAACAACTAAATCCTGTGAAGAATTGTGTACGCTGGTCCGGGAGCACCTAAATCCTAAGGAAAGCGTTTTGATGGCGAGATATCAGTTCTACACGTGTCAATGGTCGGAGAGCCAGCAAGTGGCGTGCTATGTCGCCGAACCAAGGCACCTCTCAGGACATTGCAAATTTGAGGGATTCCTAGAACAAGTGCTTAGAGACTTTTTTGTACTGGACATTGGCCATGAGGCAATCCTTTGCAAACTGTTGACTGTTGAAACTCCAAATCTGAGCAAAGGCATAACGATAGCCCAGGCATTTATGTCCACCAGCGACAACACCAAACAGATTTCGCAGAATAAAGAGGTTTCGGGCAGTACTGTGCACAAAGTAACGTCGTTTTCGAGCAGGAATATACATGGCAGAACGTACACGCCGGCTGCTGCTGCCCAACCACAGATGACCCAAAGTCCACATTAATCGTTAATGCGAGGCAGTTAACACCTAGTTGGCGTTGTGGAGGTGATCATCGGGCCCATCAATGCCACTTCAAGCACTATGCGTGCAACGACTGCAGAACAATCGGACACCTCCAGCGAATGTGCAGCCGAGCTGCAAACCCTGCAAACCACCACGTTGCAGAGGAAGTTCGATCCACTGTGGATCAGGCTGAATTGGAGACTCGTACCGAGGAGGCAGAAGTGTACGGGGTACACACATTCACCACGAAATGTCCATCAATAATGTTGAAAGCTGGACTGAACGGAATTCCAGTATCTATGAAACTGGACATGGGTGTGAGTCAGTCCATAATGAGTAAAAAGGCCTTCGACAGGCTGTGGTGCAACAAGGCACACAGGCCCAAGCTCAGCTCCATTCACACCAAATTAAGGACTTACACCAAGGAACTAATACCTGTAATTGACAGTGCAGAAGTCAAAGTCTCCTATGGTGGAGCAGTACACAAACTCCCGCTGTGGATCGTGCCAGGGAATGGCCCCACACTGTTTGGCAGAAGCTGTCTGGGAAAAATCCGCTGGAACTGGGACGACATCCGAGCGCTTTCGTCCGTCGGCGATGCCTCATAAGCCCAGGTTCTGAGCAGATTTCCATCGTTGTTCGAGCAGGCATTGGAAGCTCGGGGATGAAAGTACAGATCCATTTGGTTCCTGGTACCCGACCCACCCACCACAAGGCACGGGCGGTACCATATATAATGCGTGAGAAAGTGGAAATTGAGCTGGACAGGCTGCAGCGAGAAGGCATCATCGCGCCGATGGAATTCAACGAGTGGGCCAGTCTGATTGTCCCATAACTTAAAGAGGACGGTACGGTCAGTATTTGTGGGGACTATAAAGTAACGATTAACCGTTTCTCGTTGCAGGACCAGTACCAGCTACCCAAGGCAGACGACCTATTTGCGACCCTGGCTGGAGGAAAGACGTTCACCAAGTTGGACCTGACCTCGGCCTACATGACGCAGGAGCTGGAGGAGTCTTCGAAAGGCCTCACCTGCATCAATACTCACAAAGGTCTGTTCATCTATAACAGATGCCCAATAGGGATTTGGTCGGCCACGGCAATCTTCCAATGGAACATGGAGAGCCTGCTAAAGTCGATTCCTCTCACCGTGGTTTTCCAGGACGACACACTGGTTGGGACACCATTGAGCACTTGAAGAATCTGGAAGAGGTTCTTAGTCGTTTGGGTCGCGTGGGGTTCAGGTTGAAACGCCCGAAATGTGTTTTCCTAGCACCGGAGGTTGAGTTCTTGGGAAGAAGAATCGCAGCAAACGGCATCAGACCCACCGACACCAAGACGGAGGCCATCAAAAACGCGCCGAGACCACAGAACGTGACGGAGCTGTGGTCGTTCCTGGGACTCCTTAACTATTTTGATAATTTCTTACTTGGGTTAAGCACCCAGCCAGAACCCCTACATGTGCTACTGCGCAAGGGAGACGACTGGGTATGGCGGAATTCACAAGAGGCTGCCTTTCAGAAAGCCAAAAATATGTTGTTTTCAAACAAACTGCTTGTCCTGTATAACCCTTGTAAACGATTAGTGCTAGCTTGCGATGTGTCGTCATACGGGGTCGGGTGTGTGTTACAACAGGCTAACGAATCGGGGATTTTGCAACCGGTCGCTTATGTGTCCAGGAGTTTGTCCAAGGCCGAAAGGGCCTACAGCATAATTGAAAAAGAGGCTTTGGCGTGCGTTTACGGGGTAAAAAAAAATGCACTAGTACTTGTTTGGTCTCAAGTTTGAGCTAGAAATTGACCACAAGCCGCTCATATCGCTGTTCTCTGAGAGCAAAGGGATTAACATCAATGCCTCTGCCCGCATCCGAAGATGGATGCTCACGCTGTCGGCATGCAACTATGTAATCCGCCACAGACCAGGCACAGAGAACCACGCTGATGCTCTCAGTCGGCTGCCATTGCCCACCTCCGGGGTGGAAATGGCACAGCCTGCGGACTTGCTTATGGTAATGGATGCATTCGAAAATGAAAAGTCACCCGTTACGGCCTGCCAGATCAGGACCTGGACCGGCCAGGATCCTTTACTGTCCTTGGTAAAAAAACTGTGTCCTCCATGGGAGCTGATCCAGCGTCCCAGCAGAGGTGCAGGAGACGATTAAGCCATTCCACAGGCGCAAAGACGAAATGTCCCTGCAGGCGGACTGCCTGTATGGGGTAATCGCGTGGTCTTGTCCAAGCAAGGCAAAAATGTGTTCATTTGTGAACTGCACAGCACCCACCCAGGCATTGTAATGATGTAAGCCATAGCCACATCCCAAATGTGGTGGCCCGGCATCGACTCAGAATTAGAGTCATGCGTGCACCAGTGCAACACTTGCTCTCAGCTGAGGAATGCACCCAGAGAGGCACCGCTATGTTTGTGGTCGTAGCCCTCCACGTCGTGGTCGAGGATCCACGTGGACTATGCGGGCCCATTTCTAGGCAAAATGTTTTTGGTTGTCATGGATGCTTACTCAAAATGGATTCAATGTGCAATAATGTCTGTAACACGTCCACGGCTAGCATTGAAAGCCTACGAGCCATGTTTGCCATGCACGGCCTGCCTGATATCCTAGTCAGCGACAATGGGCCGTGTTTCACCAGGGCTGAATTCAAGGAATTCATGACCCGCAACGTCACATCTGCCCCGTTCAAGCCCGCATCCAACGGCCAGGCAGAACGGGCAGTTCAGACCATCAAGCAAAGCTTGAAACGCGTGTCGGAAGGCTCCCTGCAGACCCGACTGTCCCGAGTGCTGCTCAGCTACCGCACCAGACCCCACTCACTCACCGGGGTTCCCCCAGCTGAGCTGCTCATGAAATGGGTGCTCAAAACAAGGCTCTCTCTTGTCCACCCTGATCTCCATGATCACGTGGAGGGCAGGCGGCATCAACAAAGTGTGTACCATGACCACGCAAATTTGTCACACGATATTGAGGTCAATGACCCTGTGTTTGTACTCAATTATGGACATGGTCCCAAATGGCTCGCTGGCAAGGTCATAGCCAAAGAGGGGAGAGAAGTGGGTAGGGTGTTTCAGGTCAAATTGGCCAATGGACTAACGTGCAGAAAACACTTGGACTAAATCAAATTGTGGTACACCAACAGCTACAAACAACCCGAAGAAGACACCACCAACTTTGACCCTCCAACACACACACAAGTGGCCACTGACATCATGGTTGACCACGAAGCTGAACTTACCATCCCCAGCAGCCCGGCAAGGCCGGCTGCCCAACAGCCCAATGAAGAACTAACCAACTCACCCACACCCGCATTTGTACCGAGACGATCGACAAGGGAACGAAAAGCTCCAGATCGTCAATAAATGTACTATTAACTTTACGAGGGAGTGATGTTATGTATTTAACCCCTTGCAACCTGTATCACACCACCACCAGAGGGCCCACCTGTTGGAGTCCCAAGGGATCCCAGCATCCCTTGGGAGCACTGTATATCAGCAGGCCACCCACGAGGTACCTGTGTAAATTCCCGGATTCTTTTACTTCAATCTGGTTCAATAAAATTACTGAGTCGAATACCTCTTGTGCTTTGAACAAAGCAGTCTTTATTACCGGCCAGTAAGACCTATCAGACAGAAGATATACTCTCTGGATAGAGCGTACACACTCCCTACGGATAGGTGAAGTTACATCGTAAAGCGTTAACAGTTATACAGTTTAGAAATCAGATAACAAAATAAAAATGGATTGACAGTCTAACTCAGCCACTCATTAGTCAATCTATATGAGATGTTCTTCTTGAAAGCTCAAGCATTGCCTCTAAATGTTTCAATCTAATGGTGTGACTATTAACTGAGACCTTGCAATTCTGCAGATGTATTTCATGTTACAATTATATATTATTGGCAGGATTAGTGACTTGAAACCTTGAGACAGACTGTTAGCTATGCTGATGTTGCACTATTTGCAATCTGACATTCTCCCAGCTATTCTTCCATGGCTTATACATTTTCATATATCCCGTTTACTTTACTGTCCTTAATTCCATATATTCCGTTCAGATATCCACATCCCCCCTTTTATCATTCTATGATAACATTTAGGATCAATGAGTATTGCATTGTTGAGTAGTTCTCTAGTTTGTTGGATCATAACCCGGGAACCCTTGACCACAAGAGGGTCTGCTAACCTTGTCATTACTTTACAGCAGAGGTTAAGGCAACCAACAATCAAACAGCAGGTAATTATTATGATGAGAACAATTGCCCCATGTATTAGATAGGATCTCCAAGATCCACCCAGAAACCAATCAAACCTGCTAAGTTCTTTTGCTGGTGTGGATAACTTTTTCACCTCCCTCCTTATGTGATCGGCAAGGTGGGTTATGTTTTCTGAACTATCAGGAATGTAAGTGCAACATTCAGATCCTATCAGGGCACACGTTCCCCCTTTCTCAGCTAACAGGTAATCGAGGGCCATTCGGTTTTGTAATGCTACGGTCCTTATCGCTACCATTTCAGCTGTGATGCCCTCCAGAGCCTCAGCAGTGCAGTTAGCTACCTGTTCCAATATCGTTTCTTTGAATCCATCTAACAGTCTCAGTTAGGGTCAGGGGAACGGTGCGCAAAGGAATTCCCCCTTTGGAATATATAGGGATATGTGAACACACCCAGCATCTAGTGAAGTGCCCTTTTTCCGCATAAACGTAAGACATATACAAAAAGGTGTTTACATGGAGCTCTCGCCTTTGTCTTCCTTCCCGTGCGCCAAAACTGTCATATCAACACTATTATGCAGACAGTGGCATACAGACACAGTCTCATCTTATAAATAGTCCAATTATTTAGCTGATAAAAAGAGTTCTGTTTTCCCGTTTCCCTTCTTCAGGTCTCCGTCAGTGTATTTGGCTGTCTGACAGGTAAGAGTTCAAACTGATCCTCCTTCAACTGCCGCCTTCAGCTATAGGGAGGAGGAGATCTGGAACAGAAACAGGAATTAGACTAACCAGCAAGATTTGTTTAAATGGTGATGAGCTTGCAGTGGTGCAGGTGAACCCAGGCACTTTTCCCCTCAACCTTGGCTGCAGTGGGGGTAGTGAGTGACACCTAAAAAGGCCCCTCCCATTGTGGCTCTAATCCCTTCCGAATCCATACTTCCCTGGTGCCACGAGAGACAATTCGGGTAAAACTGGGAGGTCGAGGTGAGCATCTTGAAACTGGTTGTGAACTAGTCGCAGAGCCTGAGTCAGAGAAAGAACATAGGTGGTCATCAGTCTAGCTGAGATCTCATATCTAGGAACAATTTCCCTCATTAACACCTTAACAACAGTCTGAGTCTTATTGTCCAGGTTAGGGTAGGCTTCAATCCATCTGCTTAACACATATTTGTAACACTGAACTTTTTGCAACTCAATGTAGTCCAACCGAAATGTCTCAAAGGGACCTTCGGGTAGGGGCGTTTTACCCCAATCACAGGGGACTCCCTTCCCTGGATTATGTTGCTGGCCAACCAGGCAACAACTACTGATGTTCTGGGTGAGCGCCTGGAGTCTAGGGTGCCACCAAGTAGCCAAAAGTGTGTCACTCGTGGTCCTTGCTTCACAATGAGTAGCAAAATGCAGACATTCTATAACCCATGAGGCCAACTCGTCAGACATGCAAGTCTGTTCCGCGGGAGTGGTCCAGAGTTTAGAAACATTGTCATAAGTACATGCATAATATTTCCACAACAGTTTATCTTTTTCAGGAGCGTCCCCCTGTGCTTTTATAACATCTTGGATGGTTGGCATTGGTTTTTCCGAGGCTAACTTATCCTTCGCAGGACTTTTAGTCTGACTCATAATTTTGGGCACTACCATCTGTTGGTCATGAGAGGCCTGTTTGGCCTCTTGGTCAGGACAACGATTCCCTATATCAACCAGAGAATTTCCGGTAGTATGGGCGGTACATTTGACAATGGCAATGCGTTTGGGGAACATGAGGGCTTGCAACAAATCAGATACTAGCTGTTTATGAGATATCTCATTCCCCTGTGAGGTTAGGAATCCCCTATTTTTCCATAATTGTCCGAAATCATAGGCCACCCCAAAGGCATACCTAGAGTCGGTATAGATATTGACTTTGAGATCTTTGGCCAAGATACAGGCTCGGGTGAGGGCGAATAGTTCAGCTTGTTGAGCAGAATAGGCGGTTTCAAAGCAGCAGATTCCAAGACCTGATTCTCCTGGTTTACTATGGCGTATCCTGAGATTCGTGTATCTTCTGGATTAATAGAAGTACTTCCGTCAACATACATAAACAATCATGACTGGGTTCTTCCTCATCTTGGGGTGGCTCAGTAAGAATACAGTCTGGATCTTCCATCAACTAAATCTTCCCTGACTGATGTGGCCTCTTAAATTAAAGATAAGCAATCATGACTGGGTTCTTCCTCATCTTGGGGTGGCTCAGTAAGAAAACAGGCCGAATTAATTGCAGTACAGTGCCGAAAAGTCAGTTTAGGATTGCCTGTGATTTCAGTGGGTTCTGTCGGATAGAGGGCCAGTCCACATTGCCCTGCACTGGGATCTCAATTAATGGGATTATAACCCACTTGGGAGGGGTCCTCTGCCCACACATGAGGATCCACATAGTCAGGTATGTCCGAGCTAGTATGATGCTGTAGAGTCGTTAAGACCTTCTCGGGGTCCCCATGAAATTGGACTGTTCGGCCATGTTTTACGATTTGCACATCCCGGATGGTAGGGTCAGCCTCATCTATGGCCTTGCGTACCATAACTCCCAAATCTTTAGCATGGTGAGGGGCTAATACTTCACGAGCAATATGCGGTGCCATTGTTAGGGGCTGTTTCCACAGATTCTTATCCACTTCCACAAAATCTGCCTCTCTTTCCAGTCCAGTCACTCTAGCCCTTAGAATTCCCTTCACTTCCCCTTCGTGATCCTGATAAAAGTTCTGCAGGTCCTGATTCTTTCCACTGGGATCGTATGCTAGGGTCACGTGATAGGGTGCCTGCGGCAGGTCCAGAGACCACCACTGAGGGGTTCTAGTGGTATAATACTGCCGCTTAAGGGTTTCCTGTTTTACAATAATCTCCATACTCCAAATGCAACTGGAATTTGCAAAGGAGGTCTCTAGCCATCAAGTTACAGTCCAGATTGGTTGTGATAACAACTCGATGTTCCACCGATTCTTCCTGGTAACCCATTTTAACCGGTTCTGACACTGGGAATGTCGAGATTTGTCCCAGGAATCCTGAAAGTTCCTGTGTTTCAGTAGAGGCAGGGAGTTTAAGCTTTGATTGTACAGAAGACATGAAGGCTCCCGTATCTATCAAAAAGGGTTGCCACTCATTCAGAATGGGTTGTCGTCCGGGGAGGATCCCTGCACAATTAAGCTGCGTAGTCAATCGGGGGACAATTGACCAAAGGAGTTGTTTCTGGGAGAAGTTAGTGTAAGATTCTCCTCTCCCCCCTTGCCCCCCTCCTCTTCCTCCTCTTCCTTTTCCATGCTGACGGTAGGGGCAATTTTTATTCCAATGTCCTTCCTGCCCACAATTAAAACAGTCAATTCCTCTTACCCAGTCCCGGCCTCTTCCCATACCATGCCGGGGACAATAGGGAGGTTTATTAGCAGGGCTCGGGCCGTTTGGTTGTTTAGTATAACCGTATCCTTGCTTATCCATCCAATCCTGTATGCCACACTACGGTTCTATTGATCCTTCCTCCCGAGATGGCTCTTCCTTTCTAGTCACGTATTCAGTCTTGACCCGGGTTGGGGGCGCACCTCCCCCCTCCCCCCTCCCCTTTCTTTTCCTGCCAATAATATCTAACTGCCCTTTCCATCTGTCCGGATAGCGTGAGCAATCAAATAGTTGTTTGAAGATCACAGACATCTATAGAGAGGTGGTCTTGCAGCTTGTTGTGCATCAGGGTTTGGCATTGGTCTGACAGGGAATTGGTGTCGGGACTTTGCGATCTTGGAAATCATTTCTAGGCCGGAGGATGTTTCAGAGCTGTCTGACTGCTTGACAGTTCTGCGTCTCGATCGGCGGGGGTGTTTGCTATGTCTTTCACAACTTGGATTGGTAGATTGACTAGAAGATTTACGGGACTGTTTGTGATGTTGAGATATAGTTCTGCCCTTTCGAGTGTGAGATCTGGTCCTTTCGGCTATATTGCTTGTAAACTGGGGATCCGAATCGCTATCAGAGGATGAGGGGTCAGTTTGGGTTTGTTGCTTTGGTGATATGTGGTTGTTCCTAACTCTTTTTACCGGAGTGTTAGGTGGAGGGTGTTGGGAAGAGGACTGGAGCAAGAGGCCAGTGGGTGCGGGAGGCGCCGTTGGGCGCTGAGTCAGTGGCCACTCATCAATTTCATCATCAGCCTCGGTTAACACAAAGCCAGCCATTTTAACTTGTAGTTGATCAATACCTTTCTCAGAGGTCCCAGAGGATCTCTTAGCAAGTTTCTCGTGCGCACATTCTTTAAGACGTCTACAGTTTTAACATCTTTTAATTTCTGACAATAATGTCGCCAGGTTGCAATTAAATTTTTTATCCCCTTTTCCTCGTCCCCTTCTCCAAATTAATCCCTGTGCTTTTTTTTTACCTCTACGCTTCTAGTGTCACCTAGAGGCCACTGGTCATCCCCTTATAATTTGTTCAGGGCTCCTGATAATTTTCTAAAGTCTTCAGCTCTTTCAGGGAATTCCTCACATAGCTTTTGTAGCGGACTATCCGCATCCGTGGTTTTATCTAACTGATTACCCATTTTCACACTGCCCCTCGTATTACTGTGTCGCTACGCGTTCGTGTCGTCATGCAATTTAAACAAACTTAAAAATAGACACAGACTTTACAGAAACTAACACTGACTTTAACTAACTCCAAATAACCAAACTTTACTAATGCTAACACTTACCCGCGTCGCCGCGCGATTTCAATACTAAACTACCACGTTGCCTCGCAGTTCACGTCGCCGCGCAATCCGCGTCGACCCGTGGCTCGCGTCACCGCGCGAGTTAAGATACTTTAAACTTTAAAAGATAAACAAGGACTTCTAACACTTACCCGCGTCGCCGCGCGATTTCAATACTTAAAACTTTACTTAAAACTCTAAACACTTAAGACTTACAAAGACTTACCTCCATTAGCACTGATTTTCACGATTCGCGTTGCTGCGCCTCGGCGTCACTGCGCGTTTACGTCACTGCGCGTTCGCTTCACTGCGCGTTTACGTCACTGCGCATTCGCTTCAGCCCTTCTCCTCTCGGCCGCGCGCTCGTGTCGGCCCTACCTTCCGAGTTGCTGCGGGGGTTTTTTTTTTTAAATACAATCAGAGCCTAGACGGGCCAAGTGATATTCAAGGTCCCTTCGTCGTACCTGAGTTGAACACCTATCCTCTATTTAAATCCCTATTTTATTCCCTGTGAGCCTAATTTTCTAATTTTGATTTCTTATGAGCCTCAATTAATTTCTTTCAGTCCCCAAATTTCCCTATCCTTTCGCGTTACTGCGCAGTTTAAATTCAATCAGTCAATGAAAGCCCTAATTTAATGGAGTTTTTCTGCCAATTGGACAGGAGTGATTTTTTTTTTTACTGCAGTGGAATTTTTTCCATAATTTGAAATCTCAGAACAATTTTTTTTTAGCACCTATTTAGTACGTTACTTTTTTTTTCATAACTAGAGAGAAGTCTGGCACGTAGGCTGTGGACTGCTTTTCGTTATCTCAATTGTTCCAGCCTCAAGGTCGTGTTATTTAATATAATTTTTTTTTTTAAATCCTTTTGAATCCATCTCAGTTGTTTTGCTGTGCCTTCTCTGAATGTTTTCTTTCAACAAGTTTTTATTTTTTTTTAACCACCGGGACCATGTAATTTTTTCTTTTTTTTTTAACCAACCTATCCTTTGTGCATTTCCTGGCTCCGTAACTTATCATCCGAATATACGTAATTCAATAAGGTTCACACTCTTAAACTTCCCACATACAGGACAACACTACGAAGGGTTAAAACAAACTTTCATTCTGTTTGAGATAAAACAAACCACAACTCCCCGGCTTTTTTTCTACAGTAAAAATCACAGAAGCATTTCTCATTTAAACAGACATTCACAAGAGTCTCTTTTCTTTCCTATTAATTTTTTTTTGGATCCATGATTGATCATCTATCCCTATCTAGCTCTAACTATCTTTCCAAGTCGCCGCTTGGTTTGCGTCATCGCGCAATTTCCCTATCTCTATCCCTATTCTAAGTTTGAAAGGTATTCACCAGATTGTCCTGGATCTCGTTCAGACACTACCTGAGAACCAGCGAGTGGCTAAACTTTCCTCAGACTTTTGAAACCGGGGGAAACTGGAGCAGTATTGAAATCATACTCACTCCACTGGCCATTTTCCCCTCGTCTCGTCCAAGGCTAGTCTGGCTCTTAATTCGCAAGTTTTCGGCAGTCGTCCGTTGAGATCCTACTTCTGACACCAAATGTAAATTCCCGGATTCTTTTACCTCAATCTGGTTCAGTAAAATTACTGAGTCGAATACCTCTTGTGCTTTGAACAAAACAGTCTTTATTACCGGCCAGTAAGACCTATCAGACAGAAGATATACTCTCTGGATAGAGCGTACACACTCCCTACGGATAGGTGAAGTTACATCGTAAAGCGTTAACAGTTATACAGTTTAGAAATCAGATAACAAAATACAAATGGATTGACAGTCTAACTCAGCCACTCATTAGTCAATCTATATGAGATGTTCTTCTTGAAAGCTCAAGCATTGCCTCTAAATGTTTCAATCTAATGGTGTGACTATTAACTGAGACCTTGCAATTCTGCAGATGTATTTCATGTTACAATTATATATTATTGGCAGGATTAGTGACTTGAAACCTTGAGACAGACTGTTAGCTATGCTGATGTTGCACTATTTGCAATCTGACATTCTCCCAGCTATTCTTCCATGGCTTATACATTTTCATATATCCCGTTTACTTTACTGTCCTTAATTCCATATATTCTGTTCAGATATCCACACCTGCACTCTGGAGTCTTATTAAAAAAACTAAGATCACACTTACTCATTGCTCACGGTACTCAGTTTCATCCTTTATTGTGAGTGTATCACTCTCCATCACCAAGACGGCCTACTTCCACCTCCATAACATCGCCCGTTTCTGCCCCTGCCTCTGCTCATCTGCTGCTGCAACCCTCATCCATGTCTTTGTTGCCTCTAGACTCGACTATTCCAATGCTCTCCTGGACGATCTCCCACCTTGCACCCTCCGTAAACTTCAACTCCTTCAAAACTCTGCTGCCCATTTCCTAACTTGCACCAGTTCACCCCTCACTTCTGTACTTGCTGACCTACATTGGCTCCCGGTCCAGCAACAACTCAATCTTAAGATTCTCATCTGTGTTTTCAGTTCCCTCATGGCCTCGTCCCTCCCTATCTCTGTAATCTCCTCCAGCCCTACAACCCTCCAAGATCTCTGCGCTCCTCCAATTCTGACCTTGAGCATCCCCAATTTTAATTGCTCTATCATTGGCAGCTGCGCCTTCAGCTGCTTAGGCCCTAAGCTCTGGAATCCCCTCACTAAACCTCTCCAACTCTCTACCTCTCTCGTCTCCTTTTAAGACGTCCCGTAAAACCGATCTCTTTGACCAAGCTTTTGGTCACCTGTCCTAATATGTGGCTCAGTGTCAAATAAAAATTTTTGATAATTGGTCCTGTGAAGCATCTTGGGGCACTGTCAAAGGCACCGTTTTTCGGATAAGATGTTAAACCAAGGCCTCGTCTGCTCTCTCGGGTGGACATAAAAGATCCCATGGTACTAGTTCAAAGAAGAGCAGGAGAATTATCCTCGGTGTCCTGGCCAATATTTATCCCTCAAAAACCTCAACAACAACTTATATTAATATAGGGCCTTTAATGTAATAAAATATCCCAAGGCGCCTCACAGGAGGATTATAAGACACAAATTTGACACCGAGCCACTAAGGAGAAATGAGGGCTGGTGACCAAAAGCCTGGTCACTGTTAGAATTGTCGCTCAGTCATGTGAGGCAGCTCACTGAGCTGCCAACACTCTGCACCATGGACTGGCAGCGTGTGGATTCACAGCTGCCACTCCCCTCCTGCCCAGTTATTGCCCAGGCAGTCTGAGCAAACACAGAGCAGGAGTAAGGTACTTCTCCACACAAAGAGACACCAGTGGAAGGGAGTGTCACTCTGGGCCACTCGTACCGATGTCCCAGAGGTAACAGAAATGCTGCTTCAGTCCTCAAAGGGTCAATTGTTTCTCCTTTTTTATCAATTGTGACCAAGATTACAAACTGACCTGCGCCGACTCTGAGGTCCACGTCTCTCTCTTCAGTTCCATATCTGTTGCTAGCGGTACATTTATAAATTCCGTGATGTTCTGATGTTGCATGGGGAATACGGAGGACTTCAGGAGGGCCAGTCTCAACGTTGTTCCCGTTACTGGGGTCTTCCCACTCGAATGTAGCCGAGGGGTTTGCATTGGAGTCGCAGGTCATTATAACCTCATCGCCTTTACTGACTGATACTGGAGACCCTGAGACAGATTTGTTATTTACTGACATGGTTATGGTTGTGTTTCGTGGTTTATCTGGAAAAGAGAAAATTGCCAATATAAGTAGGCCTGCACACCCACGGGATCGCTGACACGGTGACACGGCACTACATCAGTGCTTTGATTAGCTGGATGCCCAAACTTAGCCACATATTGTGCTCTCATCCATTTTCCAACAGCCAGTTCAGAACAGCTGTCTTCCCTACAGTTGGATTGGAGTTCAGAGACTGCAACTGTCTGGAATTTACGTGAGTCTTTCTTCTTCTTTATATCAATAGGATATATTTATCTACGCTATGTTAAAATCACTATGTGGGTTTCAATATAGCATTTCAAGTTACATTGAAAGCTCCTATGTCAGCCACTGGCAATGAGAAAGCCTATAGAAGCACTGTCAACAGTTACATGAGGTACCACTCATGCCTGTAGTTGGCACTATGATTGGCATTTATGACAGGGAAGGCCTGTCATGTGATGGTACATCAGTCATTGAAAGTTGGCATGCAAGTACAGCAGGCGGTGAAGAAGGCAAATGGCATGTTGGCCTTCATAGCTAGAGGATTTGAGTATAGGAGCAGGGAGGTCTTAATGCAGTTGTACAGGGCCTTGGTGAGGCCTCACCTGGAATATTGTGTTCAGTTTTGGTCTCCTAATCTGAGGAAGGACGTTCTTGCTATTGAGGGAGTGCAGCAAAGGTTCACCAGATTGATGCCCTGGATGGCAGGACTGACATATGAGGAGAGACTGGATCGACTAGGCCTGTATTCACTGGAGTTTAGAACACTGAGAGGGGATCTCATAGAAACATATAAAATTCTGACGGGACTGGACAGGTTAGATGCAGGAAGAATGTTCCCGATGTTGAGGAATCCAGAACCAGGGGTCACAGTCTAAGGATAAAGGATAAGCTATTTAGGACCGAGATGAGGAGAAACTTCTTCACTCAGAGAGTTGTTAACGTCTGGAATTTCCTACCGCAGAGAGTTGTTGATGCCAGTTCGTTAGATATATTCAAGAGGGAGTTAGGTATGGCCCTGACGGCTAAAGGGATCAAGGGGTATGGAGAGAAAGCAGGAAAGGGGTACTGAGGTGAATGATCAGCCATGATCTTATTGAATGGTGGTGCAGACTCAAAGGGCCGAATGGCCTACTCCTGCACCTATTTTCTATGTTTCTATGCTCGTGCCAAACCCAGCCGTGCAACTGTTTTCTTGCTATGAAGACAGCCGTGTGTAAGCATGCAGCTCCATTACAGATCCATTGGGTGGCAATACACAGTAACGGTCGATATTAAAAATCTCTCACTGCATTCAGAAGCAGCCTTTTAAAACCTCCATGCCCTGTGGCCATTCTCCCAAATCTGCCTCTGAATCCCCACCCGAAAGAAATTGAGCACCCCAGGAGTATTATAAGACAAAAATTTGATACCGAGCTGCATAAGAAGAAATTAGACCTGATGATGCAAAAGCTTGGTCAAAGAGGTAGGTTTTAAGAGAGAAGAGAGAAGTAGAGAGGCGGAGACGATTTGGGAGGGCGTTCCAGAGCTTAGGACCTTCAGATGAATGTTCAGCGATTATAAACCCTCAGTGTATGTTTCCCCAGACAGTTCAGAACAGCTGTCTTCTGCGGGGAAAGCAAAGTTCTGGGTGTTGCTTTTCACAAACCTCTATGTGATTCTTATTCACTCAATAGCTGATCCAGCACCACTCTGAGAATGGAGAAAGCTGGTCTTTGGTGAAATGGTTAATTTCTCTGCTCAAAGAGGAGTTTCCCAGATCTCTAGCTCGATGGACCTATTGCCAGTGTATCTTAGACCTTTTCAAAGGTCAAATAACAGAAGAATGTTGAAGAGAAACAGATCATCAGTTAGCGTTAGCTACTCATTCTTCACGACTGTGGGTTTATGTACCAGCATCTCCGTTGAAAATGCTTTTCCAGAATTCCCCTCCTCCCATTAAATATCTCTCACATGACAGCAGCCCAGTTTGGGCAGCCTCCAATTTTCCCTCTCTTGTCCACGTGGAAGTATCTGGTCTACACTTAGCATCTCTCGCAATAGTCTGGTCAGGACATGGACCTTGCTGTGTGGGGGCCTGAGGACACACACTCAATGATTCTGGGACACAGGGCACTGGGCACTAATGAACAGTGCCCCACATTGCCCCGTCCTGTATCCTCAGTCATGGAACGAGCCATTGGAAAGCAGGCTAAGTGTGAGGAGACCAATTCAGTTTGTTCAGGAGTAAGAGGAGAGTTGGTAGAAGAGAGTTGATTGTTCATTGGTCTCCATTTGAAATATAAAACCTCAGCAACCTTTTGTAACCAAAGTGATGCTACTTACACAGGACACGGAGAGTGGCATTCTGTTGTTTAACAATAGGGGTTGTCTTTGAGTGAAGTTTCAGTTCAGCCTCGCAGAAGTACTGCTGTCCATCTAGCTTTGCTTGTGCATCCACAGGATGGTAGATAGTGAGCCCAGTATTGCTTGATTCATTCACTAATATGTCGGTTCTGTTCTTCAGTCTGAGTTCAAGTTCCCCTGAGACATTAAACACACTGCAGGTAATATTAACCAGATTTCTTTCAAAGGTGCTCGGTACTTGGATTTCAGGGGCAGAGAAAGCTGAGAAAATAATTTAGAAACATTGTCAAAACGTGTCGTGCAGCCTCACAGCGTGACTACAATAACGAGGTAAAGGCAGCTATGCTCCGTGTTTATTGCTCACTATCCACCTCACCGATTATATCAGGTGGATGTACAAGACCCCATGGCATTTTTCAAAGTTCTCCCAGTATTCCTGGTATCCTAGTCGACATTCATCCCTGACCCAAAACCACCAAAATAAATGAAATGATCATTGAGCTCAGTTGTGCCTGTGGAACCTTGCTGTGTGAATTAATTTCCATTGTTCTCAGCATTCAGGCACCACTGGCAAAGCCACATTTATTACCCATCCTAGTTGGCCTGCTTGGTTTACAACAAGTGGTTTGCTGGCTCACTGCAGAAAACGTCTGCCTACAAAACAATGGTAACTACACCAGAAATAATTCCTGGGCTCTGAAGCACTTTGGGATCTCCTGAGACTGTGAAAGGTTCTACATAAATGCAAATTCCTTCTATCTTTCTGTCTGGTGATATGATTTGTTTCCAATTTTTGATTCTGCATTTGATTTATTATCTTAGAAAAGGTAGTGACCAATTTATTTACTGGTAACTGCTTCTCTGGAAAATTCACCTGATATGTGATTTTGTTAGTGGCATGAGAGTGAGAAATCTGAGCCCATACTCCATCCTCACCAAATGTACTCATTGCTCATCACTGAACACAACTCTTTTCTCTCAATATATGAATGTCAAGCTGTGACATATATTATGTTTACGGTACAACCTATACAAGATGTGACATATATTGTGTTTGTGGTACAACCTATACAAGATGTGACATATATTGTGTTTACGGTACAACCTGTACAAGTTATGACATATATTGTGTTTATGGTACAACCTATACAGTATGTGACATATATTGTGTTTATGGTACAACCTATACAAGATGTGACATATATTGTGTTTATGGTACAACATATACAAGCTGTGACATATATTGTGTTTATGGTACAACCTATACAAGATGTGACATATATTGTGTTTACGGTACAACCTATTTAGTCACTTGTTTCAACACTCTCTTATGATCATGCAATATCGAGAGGCACTAACATTTCTTTATGATCGGGGAATATTTACGGCATATAGTTCCTAATTTGTCACTCAGCGGGAGGGTTTATTATTTACAGTGATGTAAATCTGACACGCTGCAATTTTGACCATCATGAACTGTCAGAGTGCGATCTGATTGTAATGCCCCCAACATTCAGAGTCCTTACCGTACACTGCAATATAGACACTGTCATTCTTTGCTGGAACTGATGGATACTCCTCAAAGTCTGCTGTACAGACCACTTCCATCAAACCAATCTCTTGTGGGACCCATACTGTTGTTGCCTGGACAGTATTGGAATTTGTTGTTGTAACTGAATTCAGTTCTCCACCTTGCTGAGACCATCTCACTCTCATCTTCTCAGCAGGATAGACGTTTGGAACCTCACATGTTAACGTGACCTCTTGCTTCACTTCTATGGGGCCTTGGTCAAGGATTCTAGGAGGATCTGGAAAATCTGCAACACACACAAGAAATTCACTTCATTTTGATTTGTTGTGCTGTGTTTCAGTTACTAATGGACAAAGCGGAAAACTGACCAGTACTGGTATTGCCCAATACACACATCGCAGGAGTCCATCACACCAGCCCACAGAGACACAACTGGAGCCATCATCAGGAGGTCGCACACTTTATTTTTTCAATTAATTCAGGCAGCCCAAGTATCTAACTCTGCTTCTTTTGTGGGTGATTATGGGTGCAGATCTACCCAGTTATTTTGTTCTTCCCAGAATTGCATCGAGAGAGAATGTCTGATCTTCTCGACCACCACCTCTACTGACCAGAAGAGATGTGCAAGAGCTGCCAGGTGAGTTTCCTTCAGACATCCCCGCCACTGTTTGGAAGTGTCTGGCTGTCATCAGGTGAAAGCAGCAGAGTGATGATAATAACATCAACATGTGGCCCATCCTGGACATAAACATACTTTGCACCTGTTTGTTTCTTGCACAAGAGCAATCTACTCGAGTATATAATTAAGGATAGGGTGACTAAACACCTTGAAAATTGTCAGCTGATCCGAGCAAGCCAGCATGGATTTGTGAAAGGTACGTCATGCCTGAAGAGGTGACTGAAGTAGTGGACAGGGGAATGTCTATGGATGTTATTTAAATGGACTTACAGAAGGCCTTTGATAAAGTCCCTCATTAGAGACTGTTAGCTAAAGTTGAAGCTCATGGAATTGAAGGCAAATTATTGACCTGGTAGGAAATTGGCTGAGCGGCAGGAGACAGAGAGTAAGGATAATGGGCAGGAACTCTAATTGGCAGTTAATTGGGGAAAGGCCAATTTTACTAAGCTAAGATGTGATTTAGCAAAAGTGGATTGGAAACAGCTACTTGAAGGTAAATCAGTGTCATAGCAGTGAGAGGCATTCAAGGAGGAGATAGTGAGATTTCAGAGCAAATATGTTCCCACACAGAAAAAGGGTGAGATTCCCAAATCTAGAGCCCCTTGGATGTCAATGAGCATACAGGGTAGGATAAGGAAAAGGGAGGGAAGCTTTTGTCAGATACCGAGAGCTCAACACTGCAGAGAAGTATAGAAAGTTCAGGGGTGAAATTAAAAATGAAATTAGGAAAGCAAAGAGAGGGCATGACAAAATATTGGCTAGTAAAATCAAGGAAATCCCAAAGATGTTTTATAAATACATAAAGAGCAAGAGAATAACTAAAGAACGAGCAGGGCCTATTAGAGACTAAAAAGGTAACCTGTGTGTGGAGGCAGAAGACGTGGATATGGTTCTTAATGGAGTTCTTAACTCTCTTCTGCAAATTGATGCTGCATTAATTGTTAAATTTAAATCTGAGATTGATTGATTTTTGTTAACCAAAGGTATTAAGGGATATGGGGCAATGGCGGGTATATGGAGCTAGGTCATAGATCAGCCATGATCTCATTGAACCGAGGAACAGGCTCGAGGTGCTAAATGGCCTCTTCCTGTTCCTAAGTTCCTAATCAAGGACAGGGAAAAGCCATTTGATACTTAAAGCTTATTCCACTCATGCCTTATCTCTTCTAGCCTAGTGTCCTTGCCTTGCCTGAAAGTTTGTCCTTACACTAAAGTAATATTCTGGGTTTGGTTTATCTATACCAGTTAATATTTGATATACCTCCATGAGGCTCTCCTTTAGCCTTCCTCTCTCTTGGCGGCAAGAATCAGGCTGGAGCCTTGGATGCCATTTTGGAGTCAAATTAATAAGATTGTCAGGTTGATACCAGAGCTCTTGAAAAATCTTTGATGACTCTTTCAAACTTATTTGTGCACACTTTCTGGCTGGCTGCAAGATGCGCAGATAATTTATAGTTACACTTTGGTGAAGTGAGGAAGCTGACTATTTGCAGCTGGGCCCATGGTGAACAATTTTTATCCAACAGATTTTGTGGTATGGATAAAACAGGTCCCAACGATAAGATTGGGTCCTGTTTTATTCATATTGTTTCCCATTGTTTATTATCTACTAATTATAGATATTTAATCCATTCTCAAAAAGAAGAGAGCCGTTATTATTCAAGTGGAACTTACAGTAAGTTTGTAGGGTCACCGAGGAGTTTGCGATTGGTTTTGTGGTGTTCGAGCCCAAGTCCACTTCTGCCAAGCAGGTGTACTCCTGTCTGTCATCTGATGTACTTGCAGTGAAACTGAAGACATTCCGCAATCTGTTATCTTCGTCCGGCAAACCTGGTTCCCCTGTGGAATTACTCTGAACAATCTCACTCCCTCTCAGCCATGTGAGTATGAGCTTATTGTTTGGATAGACCCTCGGACCAGTGCACTCCAGACTATAGGTTTTGTTAATTTCCAGCACTTCAGGAGGTGAAGTAATGTTTAACTCTCGATCTGTTAAAGGAGGATCACAGTTAACATAATTCACTGAAATAATCTGCCTGAATATTCGTACCATTATCCCCGGCAATTCAATAGAAGATTCAAATCCAGAAACAATTCACTGACACAGCTTCCCTTGTTATACAAGTCAACAGTATTGTTGCTCCCAATGGAGGAAAAAAACACAAAATGTCCACCCAAACTGAGGCAGAGCTGGGGACAGATCGACTGACATTCTGTGAAAGCAACAATATCCCGAGGTGACTTCTCCCCAGAGATGAAGGCACTTCATATTTGTACATGAAAGTTGAACAAATGATGGACAAAGTAAAAATGCTTGGGTTTCCAGCACCAGGCAACCCAATTCAGGAACATTCTGGACGTCCTTAAAGAGTTTACCCTGTCTTCACCTTCCTTTTATGCCAGGTAATCAAATATGTAAGACCAAGAGTTTACATTTACTGTGTACTGTGACCACCTTTTCCTCCTTTAGTGGATAACTGTCTGATAAACAGATTACACTGCAAAGTACTGCAAAATCTCAATCTGGACACTCGGGGTATAGTCTGTGGTCCACTTACTACCATTTCTTCTGTTAAAATGTTCTTCACCCGACACTGAGTTTACCTACACTCCGTTCTTCCTTCCCTGTTTCTGCAGAATTGCCCCCACTCAATGCCGCTCTCTTAACCTGGCTCAGATTGTGAACTCACTGAGTGGGTACGGAGTGTAAACGCATTTCCCACCAGTGCAGTTCATTCCCTCACCTAATGCACTGCACCATCTGTTTTGTGTAAACCTGGGAGATATTTCACAACCTATAATGTTTTCACTTACTGCCTTTCCCCCCACTTCATATTTTGCGATCCAGTCTTAGAGCAAGAGTTTTCACTTACTGTATACTGTGACTACCTTTCTCGCCTCCTTCAGCTTAAAACGGTCTGATTTACAGATTACACTGCAAGGTACCGTAAAATCCCATTCCTGAACACTCGGGATATAGTCTGTCAACCAGCCAGCGCTGTTTGTTCTGTTCGAATGTATCCCTGGTTTATATTCCACAGTCACTATTGGATCTGCACATGTTGTTGTACGGCAGATCACCTCCAGAGAGTCTCCAAATTCCACAGCTGGGGGGTTTGTGTCGAGCGAAACCTCAAATCCAGCCACGTTTTCTGCCAGGGAAAGAAATCACAATAAATACAGGGATATAGAACCCATTCAACATAGGGTTCGTTTCTGAGATAACTGCGCATTTCTAGACCAGAGCTCTTTGAATGAATACTTGAGGTAAGAGGCACAAAATCACCTGCTGAAGTTTGCACTACTGTCAGCATATCCCCACTAACAATAATTCATATCGTACTTGCCTGCCTGAGTTGTTTTAAGTTTTTAGTTTCCCTTCAACCTGTGCTGTTCTCTGTACCATACAATTATACCAATTGGCTGAAAGAGAAAAAGGGAGGAAGGAGAGAGACAGAGAGAGAGATGAGAGGCTCAGAGAAAGAGGAACAAGTGACAGTGAGAGAAAAGGGAGAGGAACAAGAAAGAGAAACAGGAGAGGAGTAAAAGTAATGGGAGAGAGTAAAGTAAGAGAATTAGGAGATAGATAAGACAGAGAGAAAAATGAGAGAAAAACGTGAGAAAGAATGAGAGAAATACGAGAGGGACTAGAATAGGAGGTGGACTGAAGAGATAGACAAGAGGGGGATAAGAGAAGGACTAGAAAGTGAAACATGGGAAAGGGACTAGAGGAGAGAAACAGGAGAGTGGTTACTCCACTGTGACATTTCACTACTCACAAACTTCAACCTCCAGGGCTCCCTGAGTAAAGGTGGCTGTTTAGTTCCAGACAAGAGTGAATCAATCCCTTTTACCCAGTGTGTACTGTACAGGTACAGGAGCTGACACTGAAACACACATAAGTCTTACAGCAGGGATAAATGTATTTAAAAGCTTGCAACCCCTGGAATTTAATCTTTGTTAAACAGTTCCTCCAACACTGGTACTTACTTTGGACCCAGAAAGTCAGCACGACAGGGATAATGTAGCTGTACACTGCTCCCTTATCCATTGTAGCAAGAATATGAGACATGGATGGTTCAGTTTGTGCGTAAACTATCCCAGGCAGTATAGGCTATTTAACCACGAGACTGCAACTGAAGATTTTAATACACAACATTTTGAGAAAGGGTTTGTCGGCTGTGTGCTATATAATTGATAACAACCATTTTACCTTATCTGCAAGTTACACCCTCCAGTCCCTCAGTGTGTACTAGATTACACCAACCAAAAGCTGCAAGGAAGGATGAATGTGAGTGCGGCGGGTAATTTCCTGACATGCAGACATCAAATCCCTTTCGACATTATGCTGGCTGTACTTGCCAAGATCAATGGCTGCAAATGCCTGCCTTCATTTCCGTCTGGTTTCAAAGAAAAGAAAGAAAGACTTGCATTTATATAGGGCCTTTCACGGCCATCAGATGTCTCAAATTGCTGTTGTAATGTAGGAAACGCGGCAACCAATTTGTGCACCGCAAGTTCCCACAAACAGCAATGAGATAATGTCCAGATAATCTGTTTTTTTTGTTGATGAGGGATAAATATTGGCCAGGACACCGAGGATAACTCCCCTGCACTTCTTCGAAATAGTGCCATGGGATCTTTTATGTCCACCTGAGAGAGCAGACGTCTGATCCAAAAGACAGCACCTGTAACAGTGCAGCACTCCTTCAGCAATGCACTGGAGTGTCAGCCTAGATTTTTGTGCTCAGTCCTTGGGAGTGGGACTTGAACCCACAACCTTCTGACTCAAGAGGCGAGGGTGCACCCACTGAGCCACAGCTGACATATCAAAGGTCACGGGTTTCCACCTGAGCAGTTCTTGGAGGTCACGGGTTTAGAAATTTAGAAACCTGAAGGAAGAAACACGCTGTTCATGATATCCATAAAAACGTTAACAAGGTTTCTAAACTTCATTAAACACTGCTTTGTGGGAATGGAAAACCTGGAGTACAGCAGAGGAAGGTTGGACAGAGACCTTCAAGGTTCTATGGGCTAGACTTTCCATTTCACATCGCCCATCTATGGCCCATCTATCGCCAAAAACGGACCTCTATCGCCCATTTTGAGCAAAAAGTGGAAACTAGGCCCAAAACATCGCTGGAAAAATAGGCCCCTAAGTTTCCACTTTGATCGCCGAGATGATCGCCCACACAAGGCCCATCCCAAGCTTTGGCACCTAGCATGCACTTCGCTGGGCCGATGCAAGGCCCAAAAGAGTGCTGAAAAATAGTTGCTTTTTCAGGGCCTAAGAGAAGGAAATGGGCCCCACAGATGCCATTTTTAACTTCGGAGGAAGGGTGGAGAATTAGTTGTGAGTCATTTAGAGAGTAAAATTGAAGAAAATTGTACTCAGAAATTTGGGACAGGGAATACAAATAGATATTATCAACTTACTTATGCTAAATAGATCTCATATATTGGAATTATTTAATAAATAGCTTTTACATAGTGAAGTTATTTAATGATATTGTTGGGGCCTATCAAACTGACTGGTATACAGCTCAGAGAGTACAGAGAGGACAGGCTACAGTGATTAGAGAGTATAGAGTAGAGACATTATTAAAATTAGTGAAAGTAATTATTGATAGTGATGGGGCCTATGCTTTCCCTGCCTTTAATTGCAACTGCTCACATACTGTTTGCTGAAAGGATCAATCGAAGAGGTGGCACAGTAACGCATAGACGGAGCCGAAGACAGAGGAGGAGACCGTATAGCCAACTAAGGTACTTGGAGAAGCAAGCCTATCTGAACTTGTTTGAAAATGCTTGTCTTAGGAGGCTGCGATTCCGGAAGGAGGTCATCGATGAGATATGTCAACTCGTCAAGGATGATCTGCAGCCTTCCAGCACCATCAGAACCGCACTGTCCGTTGAGGTGAAGGTTACTGCTGCCCTAGCCTTTTACGTATCGGGATCTTTTCAGGCTTCAGCTAGCGACATCTGCCATATCTCTCAGCATGCGACACACTGCTATATTCGACAGGTGACTGAAGCCTTTTACGCTCGCAGGATGGACTTCATAAGCTTCCCAATGACCAGGGAGACACAGACTGAGAGTATTGTGTTCCTCACACAGATGAGACTGCATACAGGGAGGTTAAAGTAACAGTGACCTCAGTCTTTATTAAGACACTCCAGGGTGAGGAACAGGCCTTAGGGGCCGGCTTATATACAGTGCTCCCAAGGGATGCTGGGATCCCTTGGGACTTCAGGAGAAGCACTCCCTGGTGGCGGAACATGGGAGTGCATGCTTTACAGATACACAACATCACTCCCCTCCAAAGTCAAAGTGAAAACTATTTACAAGGTGAGGCGGTCAGGAGCCTTTCTTTCCCTGGTGGACTGCCTCGGTACAAATGTCTGTTCTGGGGGGTTGGCTGTGCCCTCGCTGGGCTGGTGTGTTGTTGGCCCTGCAGGGCTGCTGGGTGAGCCTGGCCTTGCTGGGCTGTTGGGCATGATGGGTTCGATTTCCTGTTCCGGGATGGTGTCGTTGATCCTTTGGGTGTATGTTGTGGGCTCGAAAAAGGTGGTGTCTGCTGTGGGTTGTTCAGGATAGTCTGTGAATCGCAGCCTCGTTTGGTCCAGGTACTTTCTGCAAATTTGTCCGTTGTCTAGTTTGACTACAAACACCCTACTCCCTTCTTTAGCTATCACTTTGCCTGCGATCCATTTGGGACCACGTCCATAGTTTAGCTCATACACAGGGTCATTCACATCAATTTCCCATGACACAGTGGCGCGACTATCATAGAAACATAGAAAAATAGGTGCAGGAGTAGGCCATTCGGCCCTTCTAGCCTGCACCGCCATTCAATGAGTTCATGGCTGAACATGCAACTTCAGTACCCCATTCCTGCTTTCTCGCCAATGGCCTTGATCCCCCTAATAGTAAGGACTTCATCTAACTCCCTTTTGAATATATTTAGTGAATTGGCCTCAACAACTTTCTGTGGTAGAGAATTCCACAGGTTCACCACTCTCTGGGTGAAGAGGTTTCTCCTCATCTCGGTCCTAAATGGCTTACTCCTTATCCTTAGACTGTGACCCCTGATTCTGGACTTCCCCAACATTGGGAACATTCTTCCTGCATCTAACCTGTTTAAACCCGTCAGAATTTTAAACGTTTCTATGAGGTCCCCTCTCATTCTTCTGAACTACAGTGAATACAAGCCCAGTTGATCCAGTCTTTCTTGATATGTCAGTCCCGCCATCCCGGGAATCAGTCTGGTGAACCTTCGCTGCACTCCCTCAATAGCAAGAATGTCCTTCCTCAAGTTAGGAGACCAAAACTGTACACAATACTCCAGGTGTGGCCTCACCAAGGCCCTGTACAACTGTAGCAACACCTCCCTGCCCCTGTACTCAAATCCCCTCGCTATGAAGGCCAACATGCCATTTGCTTTCTTAACCGCCTGATGTAACTGCATGCCAACCTTCAATGACTGATGTACCATGACACCCAGGTCTCGTTGCACCTCTCCTTTTCCTAATCTGTCACCATTCAGATAATAGTCTGTCTCTCTGTTTTTACCACCAAAGTGGAAAACCTCACATTTATTGACATTATACTTCAGCTGCCATGCAATTGCCCACTCACCTAACCTATCCAAGTCACTCTGCAGCCTCATAGCATCCTCCTCGCAGCACACACTGCCACCCAACTTAGTATCATCCGCAAATTTGGAGATACTACATTTAATCCCCTCGTCTAAATCATTAATGTACAGTGTAAACAGCTGAGGCCCCAGCACAGAACCTTGCGGTACCCCACTAGTCACTGCCTGCCATTCTGAAAAGTACCCATTTACTCCTACTCTTTGCTTCCTGTCTGACAACCAGTTCTCAATCCATGTCAACACACTACCCCCAATCCCACGTGCTTTAACTTTTCACATTAATCTCTTGTGTGGGACCTTGTTTAAAGCCTTCTGAAAGTCCAAATATACCACATCAACTGGTTCTCCCTTGTCCACTCTACTGGAAACATCCTCAAAAAATTCCTGAAGATTTGTCAATCATTTCACAAATCCATGCTGACTTGGACCTATCATGTCACCTCTTTTCAAATGCGCTGCTATGACATCCTTAATAATTGATTCCATCATTTTACCCACTACTGAGGTCAGGCTGACCGGTCTATAATTCCCTGTTTTCTCTCTCCCTCCTTTTTTAAAAAGTGGGGTTACATTGGCTACCCTCCACTCGATAGGAACTGATCCAGAGTCAATGGAATGTTGGAAAATGACTGTCAATGCATCCGCTATTTCCAAGGTCACCTCCTTAAGTACTCTGGGATGCAGTCCATCAGGCCCTGGGGATTTATCGGCCTTCAATCCCATCGATTTCCCCAACACAATTTCCCGACTAATAAGGATTTCCCTCAGTTCCTCCCCCTTACTAGACCCTCTGACCCCTTTTATATCCGGATCCCTTTGATATCGTTTACATTTTGTTGCTGCCGCCTGCTCTCATGCAGGTTGGGGTGAACCAGCGAGAGTCTGGTTTTAAGTGTCCTTTTCATGAGTATCTCAGCCGGGGGCACCCCTGTGAGCGAGTGGGGTCTTGTGCGGTAACTGAGCAGTACTCGGGACAGGCGGGTTTGGAGTGAGCCTTCTGTGACTTGTTTAAGGCTCTGTTTGATTGATTGTACTGCCCCCTCTGCCTGCCCATTGGAGGCTGGTTTAAACGGGGCCGAGGTGACATGTTTGATCCCATTGCGGGTCATGAATTCTTTAAATTCGGCACTAGTGAAACATGGCCCGTTGTCACTGACCAGAATATCAGGCAGGCCGTGGATGGCAAACATGGCCCTCAGGCTTTCAATGGTGGCAGTGGCGATGCTTCCCCACATTATTTCACATTCAATCCATTTTGAAAAAGCATCCACCACCACGAGGAACATTTTACCGAGAAATGGGCCCGCTTAGTCGACATGGATCCTCGACCATGGTCTGGAGGTCCAGGACCACAAACTTAGTGGTGCCTCTCTGGGCGCGTTGCTCAACTGAGCACACACGCTGCATTGCCGTACACAGGACTCTAAGTCAGAGTCGATACCGGGCCACCACACGTGGGATCTGGCTATCGCTTTCATCATTACCAAACCCGGGTGTGTGCTGTGGAGATCCGAGATGAACGTCTCCCTGCCCTTTTTGGGTAGCACTACGCGGTTACCTCACAACAAGCAGTCTGCCTGAATGGACAGCTCGCCCTTTCGCCGCTGGAACGGCTTGATTAGCTCTTGCATTTCAACGGGGATGCTGGCCCAGCTCCCATGCAGCACACAGTTTTTTACTAGGGATAGCAGAGGATCTTGGCTGGTCCAAGTCCTAATCTGGCGGGCCGTGACAATGATTTATCATTTTCAAACACTTCCATGACCATCAACATGTCTGCGGGCTGTGTCACCATCAACAAGTTTGCAGGCTGCGCCATTTCCACCCCCGTGGTGGGCAATGGTAGCCGACTGAGAGCATCCGCACAGTTCTCGGTGCCTGGCCTGTGGCGGATGGTATAGTTGTACGCTGATAGCGCGAGTGCCCACCTTTGTATGCGGGCTGAGGCATTAGTTTTTATCCCCTTGTTTTCAGCGAACAGGGATATGAGGGGCTTGTGATCGGTTTCCAGCTCAAATTTGAGGCCAAACAGGTACTGATGCATTTTCTTTACCCCGAACACACACACACTAACGTCTCTTTCTCAATCATGCTGTAGGCCCTCTCAGCCTTAGACAATCTCCTGGAGGCATAGGCGACAGGTTGCAACTTCCCCGCAACGTTAGCTTGTTGTAATACACACCCGACTCCGTACGACAACGCAGCACATGCTAGCACAAGTCTTTTACACGGGTTATACAATACAAGCAGCTTGTTGGAGCATAAAATGTTTCTGGCTTTCTCAAAAGCAATTACTTGGTTTTTTTCCCCATACCCAGTTCTCACCTTTATGCAATAACACATGTAGGGGCTCTAAGAGGGTGCTTAACCCCAGTAGGAAGTTATCAAAATAGTTGAGGAATCCCAGGAACGACCGCAGGAATGACCGCAGCTCCGAGACGTTCTGTGGCCTGGGCGCGTTCGTGATAGCCTCTGTCTTGGCGTCTGTGGGCCAAATACCGTCCGCCGCGATCTTTCTCCCCAAAAACTCCACTTCTGTTGCCATGAAGACGCATTTCGACCTCCTCAGCCGCAGCCCTGCGTGATCCAGGTTTTGTAGGTGCTCGACGGTGTCCCAACCCGTGACCAATATGTCGTCCTGAAAAACCACCGTGCGTGGTACCAACTTGAGTAGGCTCACCATGTTTCTCTGAAGCCGACCGAATTCCAAACAGGCATCTGTTGTAGATGAACAGTCCCTTGTGCGTGTTGATGCAGGTGAGGCCCTTCGAAGATTCCTCCAGCTCCTGCGTCATGTAGGCCGAAGTTAGGTCGAGCTTGTTGAACGTCTTGCCTCCTGCCAGTGTCGCAAACAGGTCGTCTGCGTTAGGTAGCGGGTATTGGTCCTGTAGCGAGAAACGATTAATAGTTGCTTTATAATCGCCGCAAATCCTGACCGTGCCATCACTTTTGAGTACTGCAACAATCGGGCTGGCCCACTCGCTGAATTCTACTGGGGAGATGATGCCCTCGCATTGCAGCCTGTCCAGTTCGATTTCCACTCTCTCCCTCACCATGTGAGGTACCGCTCGCGCTTTGTGGTGAATGGATCGTGCCTCTGGGACCAAGTGGATCCACACCTTCGCCCCGGTAAAGTTTCCAATGCTTTGCTCAAAAAGGGAAGGAAATTTGTTAAGAACCTGGGCACATGAGGCCTCATCGACATGTGATAGCGCTCGGATGTCATCCCAGATCCAGCGGATTTTGCCCAGCCAGCTCCTTCCAAGCAGTGTGGGGCCATCGCCCGGGACAATCCAGAGTGGCAGTTCGTGCACTGTGCCCTCGTAGGTGACCTTGACCATGGTGCTGCCCAGGACAGTAGTGATAAGCTCTTTGGTGTACGTTCTCAGTTTCGTGTGGATGGTGCTCAGGGCAGGTCTGAGTGCCTTGTTGCACCACAGTCTCTCAAACATCTTTTTACTCATGATGGATTGGCTAGCGCCAGTGTCCAGTTCCATAGCTACGGGTAAGCCATTCAATTTTACATTTAGCATTATAGGTGGACATTTTGTCAAAAATGTGTGCACCCCGTGTACTTCAGCATCTGCCTCCTCTCTCTGAGGCTCGAAATTGTTTTGATGCACCATGGACCGATCTTCCTCTGCCACGTGGTGGTTAGCAGGTTTTGCAGAGCTACCAGCTCGTCTACAAGCTCGTTGGGGGTGCCCCATTGTTCCACAGCTCTTGCAAACATACCCTTTGATGCGGCATGATAAGGCTGAATGGAAGCCTCCACAACGCCAACAAGGTGCGAATTGCCTTGCATTCATCCTTTGTTGCGGACTCTGAGTCATCTGGGTCACGTGAGGCCTGCTGGCAGTTGCAGACTCGTGGTTTTTGCCCTGTACATTTCTGCTCGCAAACACAGTTCCAGTTAATTTATGAACATTGCTAGCACTTGTGTGCTGAGATTTGTTTGGTATTATCACTGGTGGACATAAACGCCTGTGCTATCGCAATGGCCTTACTGAGCGTCGGAGTCTCTACAGTCAAAAGCTTTCGTAGAATGGTCTCATGGCCAATGCCCAGTACAAAAAAGTCTCTGAGCATTTGCTCCAGGTAGCCATCAAACTCACATTGTCCTGCAAGTCGCCTTAGCTCGGCGACGTAGCTCGCCACTTCCTGACCTTCAGATCGTTGGCACGTGTAGAACCGATACCTCGCCATCAGCACACTCTCCCTCCGGTTAAGATGCTCCCGAACCAGTGTACACAGCTCCTCATACGACTTATCTGTGGGTTTCACTGGAGCCAGAAGATTCTTCATGAGGCTGTAGGTCAGTGCCCCGCAGACTGTGAGGAGGACCGCTCTCCTTTTTGCAGCGCTTCCTTCTCGGTCCAGCTCGTTGGCTACAATGTGCTGGTCTAGCCGTTCGACATAGGCTTCCCAGTCCTCACCCTCCGAGAACTTCTCCAGGATTCCCACAGTTTGCTACATCTTTGCATTGGATTCGTATACTCGTCGCCAGTTATTGTGTTCCTAACACAGATGAGACCGCACAAAGGGAGGTTAACGTAACAGTGACCTCAGTCTTTATTAATACACTCCAGAGTGAGGAACAGGCCTCAGGGGCCGACTAATATACAGTGCTCCCAAGGGATGCTGGGATCCCTTGGCACTCCCGGGTGGCGGAACATGGGAGTGCATGCTTTACAGATACACAACAGAGAGGGCTTTGGGTTTCTCAAGAATAGCAGACTTCCCCAAGGTGCAGGGAGCAATAGACTGCACACACATTGCCCTGAAAGCACCCTTAAAGAATGCGGAGGTGTTTCGTAACAGAAAGGGGTTCCACTCACTAAATGTGCAGCTTGTTGTTGACCACAATCAAACAATTATGACAGTAAATGCTATATTTCCTGGCAGCATCCATGATGCGCACATCTTGCGTGAAAGTGCTATCCCTGACCTGTTTGCCAATCAGCCAGAAGGTCATGGTTGGATGCTGGTGTGGATATCTGAACGGAATATGTGGAATTAAGGACAGTAACGTAAACGGGATATATGAAAATGTATAAGCCATGGAAGAATAGCTGGGAGAATGTCAGATTGCAAATAGTGCAACATCAGCATAGCTAACAGTCTTTCTCAAGGTTTCAAGTCACTAATCCTGCCAATAATATATAGTTGTAACATGAAATACATCTGCAGAATTGCAAGGTCTCAGTTAATAGTCACACCATTAGATTGAAACATTTAGAGGCAATGCTTGAGCTTTCAAGAAGAACATCTCATATAGATTGACTAATGAGTGGCTGAGTTAGACTGTCAATCCATTTGTATTTTGTTATCTGATTTCTAAACTGTATAACTGTTAACGCTTTACGATGTAACTTCACCTATCCGTAGGGAGTGTGTACGCTCTATCCAGAGAGTATATCTTCTGTCTGATAGGTCTTACTGGCCGGTAATAAAGACTGTTTTGTTCAAAGCACAAGAGGTATTCGACTCAGTAATTTTACTGAACTAGATTGAAGTAAAAGAATCCGGGAATTTACATTTGGTGTCAGAAGTAGGATCTCAACGGACGACTGCCGAAAACTTGCGAATTAAGAGCCAGACTAGCCTTGGACGAGACGAGGGGAAAATGGCCACTGGAGTGAGTATGATTTCAATACTGCTCCAGTTTCCCCCGGTTTCAAAAGTCTGAGGAAAGTTTAGCCACTCGCTGGTTCTCGGGTAGTGTCTGAACGAGATCCAGGACAATCTGGTGAATACCTTTCAAACTTAGAATAGGGATAGAGATAGGGAAATTGCGCGATGACGCAAACCAATCGGCGACTTGGAAAGATAGTTAGAGCTAGATAGGGATAGATGATCAATCATGGATCCAAAAAAAATTAATAGGAAAGAAAAGAGACTCTTGTGAATGTCTGTTTAAATGAGAAATGCTTCTGTGACTTTTACTGTAAAAAAAAAAGCCGGGGAGTTGTGGTTTGTTTTATCTCAAACAGAATGAAAGTTTGTTTTAACCCTTCGTAGTGTTGTCCTGTATGTGGGAAGTTTAAGAGTGTGAACCTTATTGAATTACGTATATTCGGATGATAAGTTACGGAGCCAGGAAATGCACAAAGGATAGGTTTGTTTAAAAAAAAATAAAAAATTACATGGTCCCGGTGGTTAAAAAAAAAAAAAAATTTGTTGAAAGAAAACATTCAGAGAAGGCACAGCAAAACAACTGAGATGGATTCAAAAGGATTTAAAAAAAAAAAAAATTATATTAAATAACACGACCTTGAGGCTGGAACAATTGAGATAACGAAAAGCAGTCCACAGCCTACGTGCCAGACTTCTCTCTAGTTATGAAAAAAAATAACGTACTAAATAGGTGCTAAAAAAAATGTTCTGAGATTTTAAATTATGAGAAAAATTCCACTGCAGTAAAAAAAAATAAAATCACTCCTGTCCAGTTGGCAGAAAAACTCCATTAAATTAGGGCTTTCATTGACTGATTGAATTTAAACTGCGCAGTAACGCGAAAGGATAGGGAAATTTGGAGACTGAAAGAAATTAATAAGAAATCAAAATTAGAAAATTAGGCTCACAGGGAATAAAATGGGGATTTAAATAGAGGATAGGTGTTCAACTCAGGTACGACGAAGGGACCTTGAATATCACTTGGCCCGTCTAGGCTCTGATTTAATTTAAAAAAAAACCCCGCAGCAACTCGGAAGGTAGGGCCGACGCGAACGCGCAGCGGCGCGAGCGCGCGGCCGAGCGGAGAAGGGCCGAAGCGAATGCGCAGTGACGTAAACGCGCAGTGAAGCGAACGCGCGGTGACGTAGACGCGCGGTGACGTAAACGCGCAATGACGCGACGCGTAGTGACGCAGAGGCGCAGCAACGCGAATCGCGAAAGTCAGTGCTAATGGCAGTAGGTCTTTGTAAGTCTTAAGTGTTTAGAGTTTTAAGTAAAGTTTTAAGTATTGAAATCGCGCGGCGACGCGAACCGTGCGGCGACGCGGGTAAGTGTTAGAAGTCCTTGTTTATCTTTTAAAGTTTAAAGTATCTTAACTCACGCGGCGACATGAACTGCGAGGCAACGCGGATTGCGCGGCGACGTGAACTGCGAGGCGACGTGGTAGTTTTAGTATTGAAATCGCGCGGCGACGTGAACCGCACGGCGACGCGGGTAAGTGTTAGCATTAGTAATGTTTGGTTATTTGGAGTTAGTTAAAGTCAGTGTTAGTTTCTGTAAAGTCTGTGTCTATTTTTAAGTTTGTTTAAATTGCATGACGACACGAACGCGTAGCGACACAGTAATACGAGGAGCAGCGTGAAAATGGGTAATCAGTTAGATAAAACAACGGATGCGGATAGTCCGCTACAAAAGTTATGTGAGGAATTCCCTGAAAGAGCTGAAGACTTTAGAAAATTATCAGGAGCCCTGAATAAATTATTAGGGGATGACCAGTGGCCTCTAGGTGACACTAGAAGCGTAGAGGTAGCAAAAAAGCACAGGGATTAATTTGGAGAAGGGGATGAGGAAAAGGGGATAAAAATTTAATTGCAACCTGGCGACATTATTGTCAGAAATTAAAAGATGCATCACTTCTATCGAGTTGGCAAACAAATGCTATTAAATTAGGACTTTCATTGACAGAGGGAACACATGATAAAACTGTAGACGTCTTAAAGAAAGAATGTGCGCATGAGAAACTTGCTAAGAGATCCTCTGGGACCTCTGAGAAAGGTATTGATCAACTACAAGTTAAAATGGCTGGCTTTGTGTTAACCGAGGCTGATGATGAAATTGATGAGTGGCCACTGACTCAGCGCCCAACGGCGCCTCCCACACCCCCTGGCCTCTTGCTCCAGTCCTCTTCCCAAAACCCTCCACCTAACACTCCGGTAAAAAGAGTTAGGAACAACCACATATCACCAAAGCAACAAACCCAAACTGACTCCTCATCCTCTGATAGCAATTCGGATCCCCAGTTTACAAGCAATATAGCCGAAAGGACCAGATCTCACACTCGAAAGGGCAGAACTATATCTCGACATCACAAACAGTCCCGTAAATTTTCTAGTCAATCTACCAATCCAAGTTGTGAAAGACATAGCAAACACCCCCGCCGATCGAGACGCAGAACTGTCAAGCAGTCAGACAGCTCTGAAACATCCTCCGGCCTAGAAATGATTTCCAAGATCCCAAAGTCTCGACACCAATTCCCTGTCAGACCAATGCCAAACCCTGATACACAACAAGCTGCAGACCACCTCTCTATAGATGTCTGTGATCTTCAAACAACTATTTGATTGCTCACGTTATCCGGACAGATGGAGAGGACAGTTAGATATTATTGGCAGGAAAAGAAAGGGGAGGGGGGAGGTGCGCCCCCAACCCGGGTCAAGACTGAATACATGACTAGAAAGGAAGAGCCATCTCGGGAGGAAGGATCAATAGAACCGTAGTGTTGCATACAGGATTGGATGGATAAGCAAGGATACGGTTATACTAAACAACCAAATGGCCCGAGCCCTGCTAATAAACCTCCCTATTGTCCCCGGCATGGTATGGGAAGAGGCCGGGACTGGGTAAGAGGAATTGACTGTTTTAATTGTGGGCAGGAAGGACATTGGAATAAAAATTTCCCCTACCGTCAGCATGGAAAAGGAAGAGGAGGGGGGGCAAGGGGGGAGAGGAGGATCTTACACTAACTTCTCCCAGAAACAACCCCTTTGGTCACTTGTCCCCCAATTGACTACACAGCTTGATTGTGCAGGGATCCTCCCCGGACGACGAACCCATTCTGAATGAGTGGCAACCCTTTTTGATAGATACGGGAGCCTTCATGTCTTCTGTACAATCAAAGCTTAAACTCCCTGCCTCTACTGAAACACAGGAACTTTCAGGATTCCTGGGACAAATCTCGACATTCCCAGTGTCAGAACCGGTTAAAATGGTACCAGGAAGAATCGGTGGAACATCGAGTTGTTATCACAACCAATCTGGACTGTAACTTGATGGCTAGAGACCTCCTTTGCAAATTCCAGTTGCATTTGGAGTATGGAGATTATTGTAAAACAGGAAACCCTTAAGCGGCAGTATTATACCACTAGAACTCCTCAGTGGTGGTCTCTGGACCTGGCGCAGGCACCCTATCACGTGACCCAGTGGAAAGAATCAGGACCTGCAGAACTTTTATCAGGATCACGAAGGGGAAGTGAAGGGAATTCTATTAAGGGCTAGAGTGACTGGACTGGAAAGAGAGGCAGATTTTGTGGAAGTGGATAAGAATCTGTGGAAACAGCCCCTAACAATTTGGGAGTTATGGTACGCAAGGCCATAGATGAGGCTGACCTTACCAGCCGGGATGTGCAAATCGTAAAACATGGCCGAACAGTCCAATTTCATGGGGACCCCGAGAAGGTCTTAACGACTCTACAGCATCATACTGGCTCAGACATACCTGACTATGTGGATCCTCATGTGTGGGCAGAGGACCCTTCCCAAGTGGGTTATACTCCCATTAATTGAGATCCCAGTGCAGGGCAATGTGGACTGGTCCTCTATCCGACAGAACCCACTGAAATCACAGGCAATCCTAAACTGACCTTTCGGCACTGTACTGCAATTAATCTGGCCTGTATTCTTACTGAGCCACCCCAAGATGAGGAAGAAACCAGTCATGATTGTTTATGTATGTTGACGGAAGTACTTCTATTAATCCAGAAGGTACACGAATCTCAGGATACGCCATAGTAAACCAGGAGAATCAGGTCTTGGAATCTGCCGCTTTGAGACCGCTTATTCTGCCGAACAAGCTGAACTATTCGCCCTTACCAGAGCCTGTATCCTGGCTAAAGACCTCAAGGTTAATATCTATACCGACTCTGGGTATGCCTTTGGGGTGGTCCATGATTTCGGACAATTATGGAAAAATAGAGGATTCCTAACCTCACAGGGGAATGAGATATCTCATAAACAGTTAGTATCTGATTTGTTGCAAGCCCTCATGTTCCCCAAGCGCATTGCCATTGTCAAATGTACCGCCCATACTACTGGAAATTCTCTGGTTGATACAGGGAATTGTTGTCCTGACCAAGAGGCCAAACAGGCCTCTCGTGACCAAAAGATGGTAGTGCCCAAAATTATGAGTCAGACTAAAAATCCTGCGAAGGATAAGTTAGCCTCGGAAAAACCAATGCCAACCATCCAAGATGTTATAAAAGCACAGGAGGACGCTCCTGAAAAAGATAAACTGTTGTGGAAATATTATGCATGTACTTATGACAATGTTTCTAAACTCTGGACCACGCCCGCGGAACAGACTTGCATGTCTGACGAGTTGGCCTCATGGGTTATAGAATATCTGCATTTTGCTACTCATTGTGGAGCAAGGGCAACAAGTGATATGCTTTTGGCTACTTGGTGGCACCCTAGACTCCAGGCGCTCACCCAGAACATCAGTAGTCGTTGCCTGGTAGGCCAGCAACATAATCCAGGGAAGGGAGTCCCCTGTGATTGGGGTAAAACGCCCCTACCCGAAGGTCCCTTTGAGACATTTCAGTTGGACTACATTGAGTTGCAAAAAGTTCAGTGTTACAGATATGTGTTAGTAATAGTAGATGTGTTTAGCAGATGGATTGAAGCCTACCCTAACCTGGACAATAAGACTCAGACTGTTGTTAAGGTGTTAATGAGGGAAATTGTTCCTAGATATGAGATCTCAGCTAGACTGATGACCACCTATGTTCTTTCTCTGACTCAGGCTCTGCGACTAGTTCACAACCAGGTTCAAGATGCTCACCTCGACCTCCCAGTTTTACCCGAATTGTCCCTCGTGGCACCAGGGAAGTATGGATTTGGAAGGGATTAGAGCCACAATGGGAGGGGCCTTTTTAGGTGTCACTCACTACCCCCACTGCAGCCAAGGTTGAGGGGAAAAGTGCCTGGGTTCACCTGCACCACTGCAAGCTCATCACCATTTAAACAAATCTTGCTGGTTAGTCTAATTCCTGTTTCTGTTCCAGATCTCCTCCTCCCTATAGCTGAACAAGGCAGTTGAAGGAGGATCAGTTTGAACTCTTACCTGTCAGACAGCAAATACACTGACGGAGACCTGAAGGTAAACGTGAAAACAGAACTCTTTTTATCAGCTAAATAATTGGACTATTTATAAGATGAGACTGTGTCTGTATGCTACTGTCTGCATAATAGTGTTGATATATGACAGTTTTGGTGCACGGGAAGGAAGACAAAGGCTTCATGGAAACACCTTTTTGTATATGTCTTACGTTTATGCGGAAAAAGGGCACTTCACTAGATGCTGGGTGTGTTCACATATCCCTATACATTCCAAAGGGGGAATTCCTTTGCGCACCGTTCCCCTGACCCTAACTGAGACTGTTAGATGGATTCAAAGAAACGATATTGGAACAGGTAGCTAACCGCACTGCTGAGGCTCTGGAGGGCATCACAGCTGAAATGGTAGCGATAAGGACCGTAGCATTACAAAACCGAATGGCCCTCGATTACCTGTTAGCTGAGAAAGGGGGAACGTGTGCCCTGATAGGATCTGAATGTTGCACTTACATTCCTGATAGTTCAGAAGACATAACCCACCTTGCCTATCACATAAGGAGGGAGGTGAAAAAGTTATCCACACCAGCAAAAGAACTTAGCAGGTTTGATTGGTTTCTGGGTGGATCTTGGAGATCCTATCTAATACATGGGGCAATTGTTCTCATCGTAATTACCTGCTGTTTGATTGTTGGTTGCCTTAACCTCTGCTGTAAAGTAATGACAAGGTTAGCAGACCCTCTTGTGGTCAAGGGTTCCCGGGTTATGATCCAACAAACTAGAGAACTACTCAACAATGCAATACTCCTAGAATGATCCTAAATGTTATCATAGAATGATAAAAGGGGGGATGTGGATATCTGAACGGAATATATGGAATTAAGGACAGTAAAGTAAACGGGATATATGAAAATGTATAAGCCATGGAAGAATAGCTGGGAGAATGTCAGATTGCAAATAGTGCAACATCAGCATAGCTAACAGTCTGTCTCAAGGTTTCAAGTCACTAATCCTGCCAATAATATATAATTGTAACATGAAATACATCTGCAGAATTGCAAGGTCTCAGTTAATAGTCACACCATTAGATTGAAACATTTAGAGGCAATGCTTGAGCTTTCAAGAAGAACATCTCATATAGATTGACTAATGAGTGGCTGAGTTAGACTGTCAATCCATTTGTATTTTGTTATCTGATTTCTAAACTGTATAACTGTTAACGCTTTACGATGTAACTTCACCTATCCGTAGGGAGTGTGTACGCTCTATCCAGAGAGTATATCTTCTGTCTGATAGGTCTTACTGGCCGGTAATAAAGACTGTTTTGTTCAAAGCACAAGAGGTATTCGACTCAGTAATTTTACTGAACTAGATTGAAGTAAAAGAATCCGGGAATTTACATTTGGTGTCAGAAGTAGGATCTCAACGGACGACTGCCGAAAACTTGCGAATTAAGAGCCAGAATAGCCTTGGACGAGACGAGGGGAAAATGGCCACTGGAGTGAGTATGATTTCAATACTGCTCCAGTTTCCCCCGGTTTCAAAAGTCTGAGGAAAGTTTAGCCACTCGCTGGTTCTCGGGTAGTGTCTGAACGAGATCCAGGACAATCTGGTGAATACCTTTCAAACTTAGAATAGGGATAGAGATAGGGAAATTGCGCGATGACGCAAACCAATCGGCGACTTGGAAAGATAGTTAGAGCTAGATAGGGATAGATGATCAATCATGGATCCAAAAAAAATTAATAGGAAAGAAAAGAGACTCTTGTGAATGTCTGTTTAAATGAGAAATGCTTCTGTGACTTTTACTGTAAAAAAAAAAAGCCGGGGAGTTGTGGTTTGTTTTATCTCAAACAGAATGAAAGTTTGTTTTAACCCTTCGTAGTGTTGTCCTGTATGTGGGAAGTTTAAGAGTGTGAACCTTATTGAATTACGTATATTCGGATGATAAGTTACGGAGCCAGGAAATGCACAAAGGATAGGTTTGTTTAAAAAAAAATAAAAAATTACATGGTCCCGGTGGTTAAAAAAAAAAAAAAATTTGTTGAAAGAAAACATTCAGAGAAGGCACAGCAAAACAACTGAGATGGATTCAAAAGGATTTAAAAAAAAAAAAAATTATATTAAATAACACGACCTTGAGGCTGGAACAATTGAGATAACGAAAAGCAGTCCACAGCCTACGTGCCAGACTTCTCTCTAGTTATGAAAAAAAATAACGTACTAAATAGGTGCTAAAAAAAATGTTCTGAGATTTTAAATTATGAGAAAAATTCCACTGCAGTAAAAAAAAATAAAATCACTCCTGTCCAGTTGGCAGAAAAACTCCATTAAATTAGGGCTTTCATTGACTGATTGAATTTAAACTGCGCAGTAACGCGAAAGGATAGGGAAATTTGGAGACTGAAAGAAATTAATAAGAAATCAAAATTAGAAAATTAGGCTCACAGGGAATAAAATGGGGATTTAAATAGAGGATAGGTGTTCAACTCAGGTACGACGAAGGGACCTTGAATATCACTTGGCCCGTCTAGGCTCTGATTTAATTTAAAAAAAAACCCCGCAGCAACTCGGAAGGTAGGGCCGACGCGAACGCGCAGCGGCGCGAGCGCGCGGCCGAGCGGAGAAGGGCCGAAGCGAATGCGCAGTGACGTAAACGCGCAGTGAAGCGAACGCGCGGTGACGTAGACGCGCGGTGACGTAAACGCGCAATGACGCGACGCGTAGTGACGCAGAGGCGCAGCAACGCGAATCGCGAAAGTCAGTGCTAATGGCAGTAGGTCTTTGTAAGTCTTAAGTGTTTAGAGTTTTAAGTAAAGTTTTAAGTATTGAAATCGCGCGGCGACGCGAACCGTGCGGCGACGCGGGTAAGTGTTAGAAGTCCTTGTTTATCTTTTAAAGTTTAAAGTATCTTAACTCACGCGGCGACATGAACTGCGAGGCAACGCGGATTGCGCGGCGACGTGAACTGCGAGGCGACGTGGTAGTTTTAGTATTGAAATCGCGCGGCGACGTGAACCGCACGGCGACGCGGGTAAGTGTTAGCATTAGTAATGTTTGGTTATTTGGAGTTAGTTAAAGTCAGTGTTAGTTTCTGTAAAGTCTGTGTCTATTTTTAAGTTTGTTTAAATTGCATGACGACACGAACGCGTAGCGACACAGTAATACGAGGAGCAGCGTGAAAATGGGTAATCAGTTAGATAAAACAACGGATGCGGATAGTCCGCTACAAAAGTTATGTGAGGAATTCCCTGAAAGAGCTGAAGACTTTAGAAAATTATCAGGAGCCCTGAATAAATTATTAGGGGATGACCAGTGGCCTCTAGGTGACACTAGAAGCGTAGAGGTAGCAAAAAAGCACAGGGATTAATTTGGAGAAGGGGATGAGGAAAAGGGGATAAAAATTTAATTGCAACCTGGCGACATTATTGTCAGAAATTAAAAGATGCATCACTTCTATCGAGTTGGCAAACAAATGCTATTAAATTAGGACTTTCATTGACAGAGGGAACACATGATAAAACTGTAGACGTCTTAAAGAAAGAATGTGCGCATGAGAAACTTGCTAAGAGATCCTCTGGGACCTCTGAGAAAGGTATTGATCAACTACAAGTTAAAATGGCTGGCTTTGTGTTAACCGAGGCTGATGATGAAATTGATGAGTGGCCACTGACTCAGCGCCCAACGGCGCCTCCCACACCCCCTGGCCTCTTGCTCCAGTCCTCTTCCCAAAACCCTCCACCTAACACTCCGGTAAAAAGAGTTAGGAACAACCACATATCACCAAAGCAACAAACCCAAACTGACTCCTCATCCTCTGATAGCAATTCGGATCCCCAGTTTACAAGCAATATAGCCGAAAGGACCAGATCTCACACTCGAAAGGGCAGAACTATATCTCGACATCACAAACAGTCCCGTAAATTTTCTAGTCAATCTACCAATCCAAGTTGTGAAAGACATAGCAAACACCCCCGCCGATCGAGACGCAGAACTGTCAAGCAGTCAGACAGCTCTGAAACATCCTCCGGCCTAGAAATGATTTCCAAGATCCCAAAGTCTCGACACCAATTCCCTGTCAGACCAATGCCAAACCCTGATACACAACAAGCTGCAGACCACCTCTCTATAGATGTCTGTGATCTTCAAACAACTATTTGATTGCTCACGTTATCCGGACAGATGGAGAGGACAGTTAGATATTATTGGCAGGAAAAGAAAGGGGAGGGGGGAGGTGCGCCCCCAACCCGGGTCAAGACTGAATACATGACTAGAAAGGAAGAGCCATCTCGGGAGGAAGGATCAATAGAACCGTAGTGTTGCATACAGGATTGGATGGATAAGCAAGGATACGGTTATACTAAACAACCAAATGGCCCGAGCCCTGCTAATAAACCTCCCTATTGTCCCCGGCATGGTATGGGAAGAGGCCGGGACTGGGTAAGAGGAATTGACTGTTTTAATTGTGGGCAGGAAGGACATTGGAATAAAAATTTCCCCTACCGTCAGCATGGAAAAGGAAGAGGAGGGGGGGCAAGGGGGGAGAGGAGGATCTTACACTAACTTCTCCCAGAAACAACCCCTTTGGTCACTTGTCCCCCAATTGACTACACAGCTTGATTGTGCAGGGATCCTCCCCGGACGACGAACCCATTCTGAATGAGTGGCAACCCTTTTTGATAGATACGGGAGCCTTCATGTCTTCTGTACAATCAAAGCTTAAACTCCCTGCCTCTACTGAAACACAGGAACTTTCAGGATTCCTGGGACAAATCTCGACATTCCCAGTGTCAGAACCGGTTAAAATGGTACCAGGAAGAATCGGTGGAACATCGAGTTGTTATCACAACCAATCTGGACTGTAACTTGATGGCTAGAGACCTCCTTTGCAAATTCCAGTTGCATTTGGAGTATGGAGATTATTGTAAAACAGGAAACCCTTAAGCGGCAGTATTATACCACTAGAACTCCTCAGTGGTGGTCTCTGGACCTGGCGCAGGCACCCTATCACGTGACCCAGTGGAAAGAATCAGGACCTGCAGAACTTTTATCAGGATCACGAAGGGGAAGTGAAGGGAATTCTATTAAGGGCTAGAGTGACTGGACTGGAAAGAGAGGCAGATTTTGTGGAAGTGGATAAGAATCTGTGGAAACAGCCCCTAACAATTTGGGAGTTATGGTACGCAAGGCCATAGATGAGGCTGACCTTACCAGCCGGGATGTGCAAATCGTAAAACATGGCCGAACAGTCCAATTTCATGGGGACCCCGAGAAGGTCTTAACGACTCTACAGCATCATACTGGCTCAGACATACCTGACTATGTGGATCCTCATGTGTGGGCAGAGGACCCTTCCCAAGTGGGTTATACTCCCATTAATTGAGATCCCAGTGCAGGGCAATGTGGACTGGTCCTCTATCCGACAGAACCCACTGAAATCACAGGCAATCCTAAACTGACCTTTCGGCACTGTACTGCAATTAATCTGGCCTGTATTCTTACTGAGCCACCCCAAGATGAGGAAGAAACCAGTCATGATTGTTTATGTATGTTGACGGAAGTACTTCTATTAATCCAGAAGGTACACGAATCTCAGGATACGCCATAGTAAACCAGGAGAATCAGGTCTTGGAATCTGCCGCTTTGAGACCGCTTATTCTGCCGAACAAGCTGAACTATTCGCCCTTACCAGAGCCTGTATCCTGGCTAAAGACCTCAAGGTTAATATCTATACCGACTCTGGGTATGCCTTTGGGGTGGTCCATGATTTCGGACAATTATGGAAAAATAGAGGATTCCTAACCTCACAGGGGAATGAGATATCTCATAAACAGTTAGTATCTGATTTGTTGCAAGCCCTCATGTTCCCCAAGCGCATTGCCATTGTCAAATGTACCGCCCATACTACTGGAAATTCTCTGGTTGATACAGGGAATTGTTGTCCTGACCAAGAGGCCAAACAGGCCTCTCGTGACCAAAAGATGGTAGTGCCCAAAATTATGAGTCAGACTAAAAATCCTGCGAAGGATAAGTTAGCCTCGGAAAAACCAATGCCAACCATCCAAGATGTTATAAAAGCACAGGAGGACGCTCCTGAAAAAGATAAACTGTTGTGGAAATATTATGCATGTACTTATGACAATGTTTCTAAACTCTGGACCACGCCCGCGGAACAGACTTGCATGTCTGACGAGTTGGCCTCATGGGTTATAGAATATCTGCATTTTGCTACTCATTGTGGAGCAAGGGCAACAAGTGATACGCTTTTGGCTACTTGGTGGCACCCTAGACTCCAGGCGCTCACCCAGAACATCAGTAGTCGTTGCCTGGTAGGCCAGCAACATAATCCAGGGAAGGGAGTCCCCTGTGATTGGGGTAAAACGCCCCTACCCGAAGGTCCCTTTGAGACATTTCAGTTGGACTACATTGAGTTGCAAAAAGTTCAGTGTTACAGATATGTGTTAGTAATAGTAGATGTGTTTAGCAGATGGATTGAAGCCTACCCTAACCTGGACAATAAGACTCAGACTGTTGTTAAGGTGTTAATGAGGGAAATTGTTCCTAGATATGAGATCTCAGCTAGACTGATGACCACCTATGTTCTTTCTCTGACTCAGGCTCTGCGACTAGTTCACAACCAGGTTCAAGATGCTCACCTCGACCTCCCAGTTTTACCCGAATTGTCCCTCGTGGCACCAGGGAAGTATGGATTTGGAAGGGATTAGAGCCACAATGGGAGGGGCCTTTTTAGGTGTCACTCACTGCCCCCACTGCAGCCAAGGTTGAGGGGAAAAGTGCCTGGGTTCACCTGCACCACTGCAAGCTCATCACCATTTAAACAAATCTTGCTGGTTAGTCTAATTCCTGTTTCTGTTCCAGATCTCCTCCTCCCTATAGCTGAACAAGGCAGTTGAAGGAGGATCAGTTTGAACTCTTACCTGTCAGACAGCAAATACACTGACGGAGACCTGAAGGTAAACGTGAAAACAGAACTCTTTTTATCAGCTAAATAATTGGACTATTTATAAGATGAGACTGTGTCTGTATGCTACTGTCTGCATAATAGTGTTGATATATGACAGTTTTGGTGCACGGGAAGGAAGACAAAGGCTTCATGGAAACACCTTTTTGTATATGTCTTACGTTTATGCGGAAAAAGGGCACTTCACTAGATGCTGGGTGTGTTCACATATCCCTATACATTCCAAAGGGGGAATTCCTTTGCGCACCGTTCCCCTGACCCTAACTGAGACTGTTAGATGGATTCAAAGAAACGATATTGGAACAGGTAGCTAACCGCACTGCTGAGGCTCTGGAGGGCATCACAGCTGAAATGGTAGCGATAAGGACCGTAGCATTACAAAACCGAATGGCCCTCGATTACCTGTTAGCTGAGAAAGGGGGAACGTGTGCCCTGATAGGATCTGAATGTTGCACTTACATTCCTGATAGTTCAGAAGACATAACCCACCTTGCCGATCACATAAGGAGGGAGGTGAAAAAGTTATCCACACCAGCAAAAGAACTTAGCAGGTTTGATTGGTTTCTGGGTGGATCTTGGAGATCCTATCTAATACATGGGGCAATTGTTCTCATCGTAATTACCTGCTGTTTGATTGTTGGTTGCCTTAACCTCTGCTGTAAAGTAATGACAAGGTTAGCAGACCCTCTTGTGGTCAAGGGTTCCCGGGTTATGATCCAACAAACTAGAGAACTACTCAACAATGCAATACTCCTAGAATGATCCTAAATGTTATCATAGAATGATAAAAGGGGGGATGTGGATATCTGAACGGAATATATGGAATTAAGGACAGTAAAGTAAACGGGATATATGAAAATGTATAAGCCATGGAAGAATAGCTGGGAGAATGTCAGATTGCAAATAGTGCAACATCAGCATAGCTAACAGTCTGTCTCAAGGTTTCAAGTCACTAATCCTGCCAATAATATATAATTGTAACATGAAATACATCTGCAGAATTGCAAGGTCTCAGTTAATAGTCACACCATTAGATTGAAACATTTAGAGGCAATGCTTGAGCTTTCAAGAAGAACATCTCATATAGATTGACTAATGAGTGGCTGAGTTAGACTGTCAATCCATTTGTATTTTGTTATCTGATTTCTAAACTGTATAACTGTTAACGCTTTACGATGTAACTTCACCTATCCGTAGGGAGTGTGTACGCTCTATCCAGAGAGTATATCTTCTGTCTGATAGGTCTTACTGGCCGGTAATAAAGACTGCTTTGTTCAAAGCACAAGAGGTATTCGACTCAGTAATTTTACTGAACCAGATTGAGGTAAAAGAATCCGGGAATTTACACTGGGGGATAAAGGATATGGCCTTGCCAGTTGGCTCATGACCCGTCTGCGTAATCCTGTCACTGAAGCACAGAGACGGTATAATGAAAGTCGCATAGTGACTCGCAACATCGTTGAAAAGACAATTGGAGTCCTAAAGCAGCGCTTCAGATACCTGGATCATTCGGAAGGCAGCCTCCAGTACCACACTGATCAGGTAGAAGAGTTTGTTGTGGTGTGTTGCATGCTGCATAAACAAGCTATAAAGAGAGGACAAATAATGCCAGATCATGCTGCAGATCCGCCCCCAGAAGGAGATGAGACAGAAGAGGCAGCCGGTGAGGATGAAGAGGAGGAACAGGCGGGCGAGGACGCGGGCGAGGACATCGGGGAGCTTACTCAGCATGACGATCTAGCACCGGTACCACCTCACCTTTCCCGAAGACCAGTAGCCAGGGGCAGTTACACGGCCGCTAAGCTTTTGCGTCAGCAGCTCATTAATGAACACTTCGCATGAACTATTATTGTTGATATTCAAACGTTCAATTACAGTTACGGTTAATCAAAAGTTTCATTTCCGTGGGGAAACAGAATAAACAAACAAATATGCATGAAAACTGTACATTGTAAAACTTATGTAACTAAGAGAGAAGGTACAAAAGTTGTAGAAAAATTATTTTTTTATTAAGAAACAACATTTTTTTAAGAACTAATGAACAACACCCTCCCTCCAACTCTCCACCCCCTGTACCAACCCACCCTTCCCTCAAAATCCTCAAAACGTTAGAAGAAGAAGAAATTGAACATTTAAGTTTTAAAGAACAAGTGGCCATTTAAGTAATACTAACAAGTGACCATTTCAGTCATGCTAACAAGTGACCATCTCAGTCATGACAACAAGTGACCATTTCAGTCATGGCAACAAGTGACCATTTCAGTCATGGCAACAAGTGACCATTTCAGTCATGACAACAAGTGACCATTTCAGTCATGGCAACAAGTGACCATTTCAGTCATGACAACAAGTGACCATTTCAGTCATGATAACAAGTGACCATCTCAGTCATGACAACAAGTGACCATTTCAGTCATGGCAACAAGTGACCATTTCAGTCATGACAACAAGTGACCATTTCAGTCATGATAACAAGTGACCATTTCAGTCATGACAACAAGTGACCATTTCAGTCATGGCAACAAGTGACCATTTCAGTCATGACAACAAGTGACCATTTCAGTCATGGCAACAAGTGACCATTTCAGTCATGACAACAAGTGACCATTTCAGTCATGGCAACAAGTGACCATCTCAGTCATGACAACAAATGACCATTTCAGTCATGGCAACAAGTGACCATTTCAGTCATGACAACAAATGACCATTTCAGTCATGACAACAAGTGACCATTTCAGTCATGATAACAAATGACCATTTCAGTCATGACAACAAGTGACCATTTCAGTCATGATAACAAGTGACCATTTCAGAAAGAAATGAAAGTGAACAGTTAAATAATGATAATAATTGAACATTTAAGTATTAAATACAAGTGCCCAATTTAGCAACAATAACAAGAGAATAATAAAGTGATAATAACAAGTGAACATTTTAGAAACAAGTGAACTATTGAGAAGCACTCCCCCCTCCCTACCTGCGGCCATGTTTCCCTCCAGATCCTGTCCCACCCCATAATCGCACCCCACCCGCCCGTTATGGTCTACGCAGACCGACACCAAGACGTCGTGCAGAGTGGGACGGCAAGACTTCCTGCCGTGGTGGAGGTAACGGAGTGGAAGCAGAAGCCTCAGGCTCTATTTCAGAGTCAGGAGGAATTGTGTCCTCCGTACTCGCTTGTGTGCTTGGGGTCTCGCTGCAAGTGGACACGACACCTTGGGGTGCAGCGCCGTGTCCAGCCAGCAACGCGGGTTGTGACCGAACGGCTTTCTGGCCCCACCAAGGCCACTGCAAGCTCCTCGTAGGCGGTGAGCGACTGCAGCATGGCACAGCCCCCGCACGTCCTGTGTTGCTCTTGCTGGTTGATGGAAATCTACTTCTGTAATAGATAAGGTAACATTGCACGGCATAAGCAGATGGATTTGGCAATAAACATTTAGGACTGACAGATTTATAAGTTCAATTACAAGTTTGCACTACATTGCATAGGAATAAGATATTTCATACTGTAACATTCAAATTTATGTTGCGGTGCATAAATGTAACCATAATTTAATCCTAATTTAGTTACTTAGTCATGCTTAAAGATTGCCAGATAACATTGCAGATTCTAATTAGATTTTCCATACAATGTTAAATAATAAATATGGATGATTTCAAATTTAAATTTCAACTTACTCTTGCAGCCACCAATAGACTGTTCCATCTTTTGCAGCACTGGTCCGGTGTCTGGGCTTCATTAGATGCCGACGTGACCACGTCGGCAATCTCTGCCCAAATCCTCCGATATGCACGGGGTGGAGGTTTCCCATGCCCACCCCGTGTCAGATCCTCTCGCCTCGTGCTGACATTGTTCACTAGGGCCTCATTGGCCTCCTCGCTGATGGGCTTGGCCCTTCGCTTTCCTGCAGCTCCCTCCATTCTTTAAATTAATCTGATTTAAGAGTTGGTCAAAATACCTGCTTCCTTTCTCCTCTCTCTCGCTCTCTCTCTCTCTCTCCCAGACCCACACAGAGCTTCTGAGCATGTGTGAAGACCCTTGACCTCTCAAAACGCGGGAAGGAGCATCAACCAGAAAAAAAAAATCAACCTGCACATGCGCAGTAATGCGTTGCTAGGGAAGCTTTTTTTTTCATTCACTTCCGTTTTCTTTGGGCGATCGTGAGATCGCCGAGAAATCACATCGCCCATTTGACATCGCTGGGCTAAGGCCGAGTGGAAAATCGCGGGAAAAAAAGGGCCTTGAGCTGGCGATCAGCACGAGCGATACGTTTTTTCCGGCCTTAGCCACCAAGTGGAAAGTCCAGCCCTATGTCTCTGAGGCAGAGCAGCCTTTCCATGCCTGTAATCATCTTTCCATGTCAATTTTCCCTCCGCCCCCCGCCCCCCCCCCCCGAAGGCACTGACTGACTCTGACTGGGTGACTGGGTCGCTTCCCCGGGCTCCATTTTCCCTCCTTACTTGTGACCATTATTCATATATTAAGCCAAACGGTGCTTTACATGTGCAACAATGAAAGAGCCCACTCCAATCAGAAATGTGCCTTGTGGATCGGTGCCTCTCATTAAGGATCAGCACATAGGTTTAGTTTAGATACGCTCTTTGATCTGCTCCATACCAAAATCATTAACCTTGGCAACCAAATTGGAAACACTTCTGTCGTCTCTGTAACCTGGTATTCTGATCTTTCAATAACTGGCTTGATTTAATCAGATCTCTGTTATCCTGAAACATTGGACTTTTCCTCCAAAATATATGTTACTTAATATTTTCCTCTCTCTTTTACTATTTTTTACATTTTTTTGCTCTTTCATCCTTTCCCCACATTAACTTCCAAACACTTTCCCTCCAATGGACCTGATTAACATGTGCACCACCAACAAAGGTTGTTGAACTGATCATGACTACTAGGGATCCGCTCTCGAACCCTGGGGTAGTTGTCACCCATACTGACACTCAGCACAGACTGAATGAATCTGGGGTCTCCTGTATAGAAACATAGAAAATAGATGCAGAAGTAGGCCATTCGGCCCTTCGAGCCTGCACCACCATTCAATAAGATCATGGCTGATCATTCACCTCAGAACCCCTTTCCTGCTTTCTCTCCATACCCCTTGATCTCTTTAGCTGTAAGGGCCATATCTAACTCTCTCTTGAATATATCCAATGAACTGGCATCAACAACTCTGCAGTAGGGAATTCCACAGGTTAATAACTCTCTGAGTGAAGAAGTTTCTCCTTTTCTCAGTTCTAAAAGGCTTACCCCTTACCCTTAGACTACATCCCCTGGTTCTGGACTTCCCCAACGTCGGGAACATTCTTCCTGCCTCTAACCTATCCAGTCTCGTCAGAATTTTATATGTTTCTATGAGATCCCCTCTCATCCTTCTAAACTCCAGCGAATACAGGCCCAGTCGATCCAGTCTATCCTCATATGTTAGTCCTACATTCCGGAAATCAGTCTGGTGAACCTTCGCTGCACTCCCTCAATAGCAAGAATGTCCTTCCTCTGATTAGGGGACCAAAACTGAACACAATATTCCAGGTGAGGCCTCACCAAGGCCCTGTACAACTGCAATAAGACCGCCCTGCTCCTATACTCAAATCTCCTAGCTATGAAGACCAACATACCATTTGCCTTCTTCACTGCCTGCTGTACCTGCATGCCAACTTTCAATGACTGATGTACCATGACATCCAGGTCTCGTTGCACCTCCCCTTTTCCTAATCTGTCACTATTCAGATAATATTCTGCCTTCGTGGTTTTTGCCACCAAAGTGGATAACCTCACATTTATCAACATTATACTGCATCTGCCATGCGTTTGCCCACTCACCTAACCTGTCCAAGTCACCCTGCAGCCTCTTAGCATCCTCCTCACAGCTCACATCACCACCCAGCTTAGTGTCATCTGCAAACTTGGAGATATTACACTCAATTCCATCATCTAAATCATTAATGTATATTGTAAATAGCTGGGGTCTCAGCACTGAGCCCTCTGGCACCCCTCTAGTCACTGCCTGCCATTCTGAAAAGGACCCGTTTATACCGACTCTCTGCTTCCTGTATGCCAACCAGTTCTCTATCCAAGTCAATACATTACCCCCAATACCATGTGCTTTAACTTTGCACACCAATCTCTTGTGTGGGACCTTGTCAAAAGCCTTTTGAAAGTCCAAATACACCACATCCACTGGTTCTCCCTTGTCCACTCTACTAGTTACATCCTCAAAAAATTCTAGAAGATTTGTCAAGCATGATTTCTGTTTCATAAATCCATGCTAACTTGGACCAATCCTGTCGCTGCTTTCCAAATGTGCTGCTATTCCATCTTTAATAATTGATTCCAACATTTTCACCACTACTGATGTCAGGCTAACCGGTCTATAATTACCCGTTTTCTCTCTTTCTCCTTTCTTAAAAAGTCGTGTTACATTAGCTACCCTCCAATCCATAGGAACTGATCCAGAGTCGATAGACTGTTGGAAAATGATCACCAATGCATCCACTATTTCTAGGGCTACTTCGTTAAGTACTCTGGGACTATTTCGAAGAAGAGCAGGGAAGTTATCCCTGGTGTCTTGGCCAATACTTATCCCTCAATCAACGTAACAAAAACAGTTTATCTGGTCATTATCACAATGCTGTTCATGGGAGCTTGCTGTGCACAAATTGGCTGCTGCATTTCCCATATTACGACAGGACTACACTCCAAAGGACTTCATTGGCTGTAAAGCGCTTTGATCAAGTTTTTTGATGAGGTAACAGAGAGGGTTCATGAGGGAAATGCGGATGACGTGTTGTACATGGATTTCCAAAAGGCGTTTGATGAAGTGCCACATAATAGGCTTGCCAGCAAAGTTGAAGCCCATAGAATAAAAGGGACAGTGGCAGCATGGATACAAAATTGGCTAAGTAATAGGAAACAGAGAGTAGTGGTGAATGGTTGTTTTTCAGACTGGAGGAAGGTATACAGTGATATTCCCCACAGGTCGGCACAAAACTTAGAAGTATAGTGAACAGAGAGGAGGATAGTGATGGACTTCAAGAGGACATAGACAGGTTGGTGGAATGAGCGGACGTGTGGTAGATGAAATTTAACACAGAAATGTATGAAGTGATACATTTTGGTAGAAAGAATGAGGAATGAAAATATAAACTAAAGCGTACAATCCTAAAGGGGGTGCATGAACAGAGAGACTTGGAGGTGTATGTGCACAAATCACTGAAGGTGGCAGGTCAGGTTGAGATAGCGATTAAAAAAGCTTACGGGATCCTCGGCGTCATAAATAGAGGTATAGAGTACCTCTTTAGCGCAGTCAAGACTGCCTACGGCCCAAGCTCCCAAGGTCCTACCCCAGTGCAGGCCAAGAACAGAGAGGTACTCATCAGTGCCTGCTGGAAGGGGCACTTCGAAGATCTCCTTAACCGAGACTCTGCCTTCGACGTGAGTGTCCTCAATTCCATCTCACAGCATGCTACCCGCCAACACCTCTGCACAACCACAGTCCGGCATGAGGTTTGAAAAGGCCATCCGACAACTGAAGAATAACAAGGCCTCAGGAGCAGATGGGATCCCCGCCAAAGCACGAAAGCATGGCAGAGAAACACTACTAGCGAGAATACATGAATTTATTTCTCTTATTTGGAAGGAGGAGAGCATGCCAGGTTATCTCAGAGACGCAGTCATGACCATCTTCAAGAAAGGTGACAAGTCCGGTGACAAGACTGCGGCGATTACAGAGGACATTGGAACCGGTTCTGGGGGAGGTGGGACCAGTACAAACCGGACGGTCTGCACCTGGGCAGGACCTTTTTGCTTTTTGCCTTGGGTTTCTCTGCTGTCCACTTTTACTTTTCTTCTTTGTATCTTTTGCTTTTGCCCCCATTCTACTTCCTCTGTTTCCCTGTATAGGTTCCCATCCCCCCCTATGTTAGTTTAACCCCTCCCCAACAGCACTCGCAAGCACCCCCGGCCACATTACAGCAAAATTCTAAAGGGGCAAAGTGTGTTAAAAAGACAAGCCTGAAGGCTCTGTGCCTCAATGCAAAGAGTATTCGCAATAAGGTGGACGAATTAACTGCGCAGGCAGCAAGTAACGAATATCATATAATTGGCATCATGGAGACATGGCTCCAGGGTGACCAAGGCTGGGAACTCAACATCCAGGGGTATTCAACATTCAGGAAGGATAGACAGAAAGGAAAAGGAAGTGGGGTGGCATTGCTGGTTAAAGAGGAAATTAACGCAATAGTAAGGAGGGATATTAGCTTGGATGATGTGGAATCGGTATGGGTGGAGCTACAGAATACCAAAGGGCAGAAAAAGCTAGTGGGAGTTGTGTACAGACCACCAAACAGTAGTAGTGAGGTTGGGGACAGCATCAAACAAGAAATTAGGGATGCGTGCTAACAAGGGAAATTAAGGATAGTGTTAAATCCAAGGAAGAGGCATATAAATTGCCCAGAAAAAGCAGCAAACCTGAGGAATGGGAGAATTTTATAATTCAGCAGAGGAGGACAAAGGGTTTAATTAGGAGGGGGAAAATAGAGTATGAGAGAAAGCTTGCTGGGAACATAAAAACTGACTGCAAAAGCTTCTATAGATATGTGAAGACAAAAAAATTAGTGAAGACAAATATAGGTCCCTTGCAGTCCCTTCCGGAAGTACTAGAGGACCGAGGGCCTAATGAGAAGGAGGAACTGAAGGAAATCCTTATTACTCGGGAAATTGTGTTAGGGAAATTGATGGGATTGAAGGCCGATAAATCCCCGGGGCCGTATGGCTTCGTTACTGGTTTTTGTCTGACAAGATTGTTTTGTCTTTTCATTTCATTTACTTGAATTTATAGATAAAATAGAAGTAATACATTTCCTATTTGAAACTTTTTGTGTAAATCCTATTTGAAAAACAGATGTTTTGAAGTACTACTGTTTGGTCTTGAAAACTCATATTCAAATATCTTGCTTGTGTATGTGTCTGTCTGTGTGTGTTCCTGTGTGGGGTGTGTGTCTGTTAGTGTGTGTGCGTGTGTCTGTGTGCGTGTGTCTATATTTGTGTGCGTGTGTGTGTCTAGGTTAGTGTGTGTGTGTGTGCGCCTATATGTGCGTGTGTCTATGTTAGTGTCTGTGTGTGTGTGCGCCTATGTGTGCGTGTGTCTATGTTAGTGTCTGTGTGTGCGTGTACACACGTGCATGAATATTGGGCGAGGACAGGCATGGCCATCAAATAGTAAAATAAAACAATTGCTGAGTCTTTAATATAGCATGTTACTGTGGTGAATAAATACATGCTGAGTCTTTAATATAGCATGTTACTGTGGTGAATAAATACATGTGCAACTTTAACATCTCATGTACTGTTGGTCAGTTCCCACGGTAATTGCATTTCCTATATGTATATTTAGAGTGCACACACATTCATTTCAATACTCCATTAATGAATGTGTTCCTTCGACTGGTAACTCTGATCATTCCATCTAACAGTGCCACCGTCAGCAATACCGTCGTACTGCAGGCAATTCTTTTGGGGTTTTGTTGCCCATAAACGTTATGCAAAATCTGAAAGTACAAAGAAAATATTCTGGCACTGTGTAAAGCTTGGGGTTCACACTGTGTATGAGATTTGGTGACAAAGCTACAACTGAAAGGGTTATCGGCAAGCTGCCAACACTGAATATTTCCTCAGCGTGAATCGCAAGCCTTACACCTAACATAAGAACATAAGAATTAGAAGCAGGAGTAGGCCATGCGGCCCCTCGAGCCTGCTCCGCCATTCAATGAATCATGGCTGATCTTCTACCTCAACTCCACTTGCCCATCCGATCCCATTATCCCTTGATTCCTCTGGAATCCAAAAATCTGTCCATCTCAGCCTTGAATATACTCAACGAGTCAGCATTTGGGGCAGAGAAGTCCAAAGATTCACAACCCTCTGAGTGAAGAAATTGCTCCTCATCTCAGACTTAAAAGGCTGACTCCTTACCTTGAGACTATGCCCCTTAGTTCCAGACTCTCCAGTCAGAGGAAACAACCTCTCAGCATCTAACCTGTCAATCCCCCAAGGAATCTTATATTTTTCGTTGAGATCACCTCTCATTGTTCTAAACTCCAGAAAGTATACGCCCAGTCTACTCAATCACTCCTCATAGGACAACCCTCTCATCTCAAGAATTAATTTAGTGAACCTTCGTTGCACTGCCTCCAAGGCAAGTATATCCTTCTTGAAATAAGGAGACCAAAACTGTGCACAGTACTCAAGGTGTGGTCTCACCAGAACTCTGTGCAATTGTAGCAAAACTTCCTTATTATTATACTCCAACCCTCTAGCAATAAAGGCCAACATGCCATTTGCCTTCCTAATTGCTTGCTGTACCTGCATGCCAACTGGGGGAGAAATTCAGTATCATCCTGTTAGGGACATTGGGGCCGAATTTGGCGCAGTTTGTGCCCGCAGCCGCCGAAGATCCGCTGGAAATGTATGTTTTCTGGGCGATTCCTCCGGAACCACCCATCTGCCATTGAGGTTCTGCCCGCCGCAAGATTGGTCGCGGAGGGATCCACCGGCGTGACGTCATACCTCCCACCCGTGCCGGATGCTGCAAATCAGCCATTTTGGTGAGGGATGCTGGCCTCAGATCGATCTGCCGTCCGCCAGAAGGACTGCTCGCAAAAAGCAGGTCTGACTTGGCCGTAAGTCAGGCAGCAGGGAGAAGGGCTCTGAGTGCCATAGCGCTGCACAGCGCCACTATGGTGCAGATGTTGGACCATTATGAGTGGTGTTATATATGTGGACTTGTATTTACTCTGTACAGCCACCAGGGGCTCATCCCCTGGAGTCCCAAGGGATCCCATAATCCCTTGGGAGCACAGGTATTTAAGGAGGCCTCACAGGTTAGAGAGGCACTCTGGAACCTGCAATAAAAGACTAAGGTCACACTTTACTTTGAACTCACAGTGTTCAGTCTGACTCGTTCTCCATACATATCAAGTGGGACTGCTAGAAAAAAGTTAGGTGGATGTTGCTTTACTTTATTGCTGATGGGACGGTCATGTTTAATTTGGATGTGATAAAAGCGACTGAAATGTGTCTAGGCTGATGGAAACTTTTTTCTTTGACATTGCTGAAAGACCTTCATTGAGAAGCCCAATGGCGAAGGCAAAATAATTATGAGTAAGTGAAAAGTCATATTTTGTCCATCCATGTTGATTAATTAATTCTGTGACACAGTCCTTTATGAAGTTCTCAGGGAAGCACTACATATCACATAGAGGGTGAGAGTGTTAGGGTTAGAATGATCTATTGTGAGCCTGCGATAGCTGCAGACTCTTGACAACATTTGTATGGGAGGAAAAGAGTTACAGCTATTCGACTTTAGGGCAGTGCGATTACAGAGCAAACTGAGGAAGAACTACGGTCAATAGAACACAGCAAGAGACAAGCGTCGCGGTGACTCAGTGGCCTACCGTTGAGGTTTCAACTACTAGATTGTCACTATCGCCTTGTAATGTGTTTTTCTTTGTACTGCAAGGAAACTATTTCATAAAATCTGTTCTGATTCGTCACAAAAGACCTGTACCCAGCATGCCTTATTGTGAAGGACATAAGTATATTCTGAGAGATATAATTAATCTGACACATCGAATAACCTTCACAGCACATAAAGCGTGTTGCGATGGCCTGATAACCGTACCCATTATCCAGTGCAGTCATATGTGGATGGGAAGATATTCCTGATAAAGCAGATGACCTGAGGGACAGATGTGTGTTTTTCACAAGGCACCACACATGACGTTAAAATCAGGCACTCACCAAGAGAGGCCAACAATGTGATTGTATTTACAAGTGCCCAATAACAAAGGTTTCTGTCATGTATGTACTTTTGGGGTATAAAAGGCCAGCCATTTTGTATATTAGTCACTTTTGGGCCTTAATAAAGCAGAGCCAAGGTCATACCTCGGAGTTAAACAGTACTCAGTCTAACAGCTATTGCATACACAACATTTGGCGTTGAGGCAACAAGAACTTTTGCATGAAAAAATTAGCACAATTGGAATGTTGGAGCGATTTGTGGAAGGAAAAGATTGGACAAACTTTGTGAGCCGTTTGAGCCAGTTCTTCGTGGCCAACAAAATGGAGGAGGCCGGCGACGCAGATTGGTGCCGGGCGGTGTTCCTCACGGTTTGCGGTCCAAAAATTTATGATCCGATAAAGAATCTACTCCTGCCTGTGAGTCCAACAGAGAAAACGTATGAAGAATTGTGTACACTGGTACAGGACCACTTTAAGCCAGACGAAGGCATCATCTCGAGATACAGATTTTACATGCACGTTCGCTCAGAGGACCAGAATACGGCGGAATTCGTTGCCGACCTGAGACGTCCAGCGGGACCGTGTAAGTTCGGGGCTGTGTTGGCAGACATGCTGCGGGACTTCTTTGTAATCGGCATCAACCACGAGGTGATCCTGCGTAAACCACTGGCGGTGGAGACGTTGGACTTGAACAGGGCCATCACGATCGCTCAGTCATGTATGGCGACGGATAGAAGTCTAAAGCAGATATCAGTGGAAAATCGAAACTTGGCAAGTGCTGTAAATATGATTGATTCAGCGTTCAGCAGAGCGGCACATGGCAGGGCCTACCCGACTGCGTACGCGAAACCTGTGGCTGCCCAAAGTCCGCCAGCGGGAATGCATCTGATTTCTCTGTGTTGGCGTTGTGGGGGAAATCACCGGCACCAGCAATGCCGATTTAAGCAATATAGTTGCAAAGGCTGTCTGAGAGTTGGGCATCTCCAGCGCAAGTGTCCGCAGATGAGCAAGCGTGCTGTGACACACCACGTGGAGGATGATGGTCAGACTAGCGCGGATCCGGATAAGCAATCCGAGATACCAGAGGAGGAAGTGTATGGATTGTACTCGTTCCTAACTAAGAGCAAACCGATAATGATCAATGTGAAATTTAATGGGGTGCCGATATCGATGGAACTAGACACGGGGACGAGTCAATCGATAATGAGCCAGAAGGCATTCAACAAGTTGTGGGATACTAAGGCTGTGAGGCCCAGGCTGAGTCCAGTCAATGCAAAGTTGCACGCATACACCAAAGAACTCATAACGGTGATTGGCAGTGCCACAATTAAAGTGTCGTATGACGGTGCGGTTCACGAGTTACCGCTATGCATTGTCCCAGGCAATGGTCCAACGCTGTTCGGCAGGAACTGGCTTGAAAAAATCAGATATGATTGGAACGGCATCAAGGCGTTGTCGTCAGAGAAAGATACATGTGCCCAAGTACTGAGCACGTTCCCCTCGCTGTTCGCACCAGGCATCGGCAACTTCACGGGAACCAAGGTGCAGATCCACGTGGACTCGAATGCAAGACCAGTCCATCATAAAGCTCGGGCAGTTCCGTATATGTTCAGGGAGAAGGTCGAAATCGAAACAGGATCAGTACCCGTTACCAAAGGCTGATGACTTGTTTGCAAGGCTAGTCAGGGGGAAGTCGTTCACCAAACTGGACTTGACGTCGGCCTACATGTCACAGGAGCTGGTTGAGACGTCGAAGAGACTTATGTGCATTAACACGCATAAAGGACTGTTTATTTATCACAGGTGTCCTTTTGGAATTCGCTCGGCTGCAGCAATATTTCAGAGGAACATAGAGAGTCTACTGAAGTCCGTTCCCAGAACCGTTGTGTTCCAAGATGACATCCTGATCACAGGTCATGACTCCGTGGAACTCTGAACAACCTGGAAGAGGTTCTACATCGTTTGAACAAAGTGGGACTCAGACTGAAATGCTCAAAGCGTGTCTTCATGGCACCAGAGGTCGAATTCCTGGGGAGGAAAATTGCTGCTGACTGCATCAGGCCCACGGACACGAAAACCAAGGCCATCAAGAAAGCACCCAAGCCGCAGAATGTGACGGAGCTGCGTTCATTCCTGGGTCTACTCAACTACTTCGGTAACTTCCTAACTACATTGAGCACTTTATTAGAATCACTGCACAGGCTGCTAAGAAAAGGCAACAACTGGGTGTGGAGTGCGTCTCATGACAGAGCTTTTGAGAAAGCCACTAATTTACTTTGCTCTAACAAGCTGCTGGTACATTATGACCCATGTAAACATTTAGTATTGGCCTGTGATGCTTTGTCATATGGAATTGGTTGCGTACTCCAACAAGCTAATGAGTCGGGTAAACTACAACCAGTCGCATATGCTTCAAAAAGTTTGTCCAAAGCGGAAAGAGCCTACAGCATGGTAGAGAAAGAAGCACTAGCCTGTGTGTATGGGGTTAAAAAGATGCATCAGTACCTGTTCACAAGCTGCTCATTTCACTGTTCTCTGAAAACAAAGGTATCAATACCAATGCTTCATCCCGCATCCAGAGGTGGGCGCTGACATTATCCGCTTATGATTATGTAAATAGCCATAGACCTGGCACCGAGAATTGTGTCGATGCTCTGAGCCGTCTGCCGTTGCCCACACCGGAGGTGGAAACGCCACAACCGGTGGACCTATTGTTAGTTATGGATGCTTTTGAGAGTGAAGGAACCCCTGTCACGGCTCAACAAGTTAAGACCTGGACCAGCCAGGACCCGATTTTATCGGTGGTGAAGAGTTGCATTCTCAAAGGTGATTAGTCTGCCATACACATGCAAATATGCGAGGAGACCAAACCTTACATTTGTCGCAAAGACGAATTGTCTATTCAGTCGGATTGTATACTGCGGGGCAATCGTGTTGTTATGCCCAAGAAAGGGAGAGATACATTTGTACGTGAGCTACATAGCACACATCCCGGCATTGTAATGATGAAAGCCATCGCCAGGTCTCATATATGGTGGCCGGGAATTGACTCTGAGTTGGAATCATGTGTGCATCAGTGCAACACTTGCATGCAGCTCAGTAAAGTACCAGCAGAATCTCCGCTGAGTCTGTGGTCATGGCCGGCCAAACCATGGCCCAGGATCCACATAGACTTTGCAGGTCCCTTCCTGGGGAAGATGTTTTTACTTGTGGTGGATGCATGTTCGAAGTGGGTAGAATGTAGAATCATATCATCCAGCACATCCACAGCTACCATTGAGAATCTCAGTGTCATGTTCGCGACACATGGTCTGCCTGACATCGTTGTTAGCGACAACGGATCGTGCTTCACCAGTCAGGAGTTTCAAGAGTTCATGAAACTCAATGGTATCAAACATGTAAGGTTAGAACCGTTCAAACCTGCATGCAATGGGCAAGCAGAACTTGCTGTCCAAATCATAAAGCAGAGTATGAAGCGAGTAACCCAAGGGTCACTGCAGACCCGACTGTCATGCATACTGGTTACAGGACAAGACCCCACACGCTTACCGGGATCTCGCCTGCTGAACTAATGATGAAGAGAGGTCTTAAGACCAAGCTATCTCTTGTACACCCTGACTTGAATAATCATGTTGAATATAGAAGACAAAGTCAGGAAGGGTATCACGATCGCGCAGCTGTGTCACACGATATTTCTGTAAATGATCCTGTATACGTTCTGAATTATGGTCAGGGTCCCAAGTGGATCGCTGGTACTGTCATGGCCAAGGAGGGCAACAGAGTATTTATTGTCAAGCTCAAAAATGCAGGAAACATATGGATCAGACAAAGCTGCGGCACACAGACGAACTGGAACAGTCGGAGGAAGAGACAATCGACGACCAACCAACCTACCCCCAGTCATCAGAGGACTCAGTGGTCATCAGTGAATCGGGACTTTCAATCACTGACATGTTCAATGAAAATAGACTTTCAATCCCTGACATGGCCATTGCCACTCCCACCAGGTCAGCCACCCAGCCACCAGTCACAACAGACTAAACACTCACCCAAGGCTGGAGTTGAACTGAGACGGTCAACCCCGAAGCATAAAACACCGAACCGTCTCAATTTGTAAAAGACTGTATTAATATCTCAGAGGGGGGTATTGTCATGTATGAACTTTTGGGATCACTGGCCACTAGATAGCATCACTGTTGGAGGCCATTGGGCTGCACACACGTACAAAAGGCCAGCCATTTTGTATATTAATCACTTTTGGGTCTTAATAAAGCAGAGCCAAGGTCATACCTCTTGGAGTTAAACAGTACTCAGTCTAACAGTTATTGCACACACAACAGTTACATAACATTATTACATTTACACCATCAAAGCCCACCTCTCTACCTGGCCGTGGTGTAGGCGATGCTCAAGCTCTGCTTCCTTGTCTCGCCTACACCACGGCGTCCCGCTCCCCTGTCGCTCTCTGCCTCTGGTTGACGAGGTTGTGCAGGAGGACAGTGGGATGTCTGCAGACGTGTGTGCCTTGGTGAGAAGGCAGGGGGCATGCCCGAAGGCGCCGGGATCTTCTGCTTTTCCGGATCTGTCTGCCTTGAGGGTGTGGGGTCAGGGACTTGAACTGCACGCCCTGAAGCCATCTCTTGTCTCATCGCCTCAACACTCTCAGTTGTGCGATCCCAACACAGTGATGAGCCGGTCCATCTTGTCATCATGCTGCTGGATGAAGGTGGCCATCTGGTCTTGAGCATATCACGACCTATCTGCACACTTGTCCGTAATAGTTGGGCCATCTCCTTGTTATGTATGCAATAAAGGTTCAAACTGAGTACTGTTTAACTAAGCAAGGTACAACCTTGCTCTGCTTTATTACGGCCCAAAGTGCCTGACTCTCAAAATGCTGGCCTTTTATACCAGAGCAGCACCATGTGCATGCTGCTCAGTGGCCTCCAACAACGACACCATCTGGTGGCTACAAACAGCATGTGCCTACATGACAATACCCTCCTCTGAGATCTTATCCCAGTCTTTCACAGGTTGAGACAGTCCGGTGCTTTACGCTCCCGGGTTGACCGTCTCAGTTCGATTCCAGCCTTGGGTGAATGTGCGGGGTCTGTTGTGGCTGGTGGCTGGATGGCTGACTTGTTGGGGGTGGCAGTGGCCATGTCAGGAATTGAAAGTCCATTTTTATTGAACAAGTTTATGATGGAAATTCCGGGTTCACTGATGAACCTCGAGTCCACTGAAGGCTGCTGGTAGGTTGGTTGGTTGTCGACGGTTTCTTCGTCCGACTGCTCTGGCTCGTCTGTGTGCCTCAGCTTTGTCTGATCCATGTGTTTCCTGCAAGTTTGCTCTTTCTTGAGCTTAATAACAAATACTCTGTTGCCCTCCTTGGCCATGACCGTACCAGCGATCCATTTGGGACCCTGACCATAATTCAGCACAGATACAGGATCATTAACAGAAATCTCGCGTGACACAGTTGCGTGATCGTGGTACCCTTGTTGTCTGTCTTCTGTATTCAACATGATTACTTAAATCCAGGTGTATAAGAGATAACTTGGTCTTAAGACCTCTTTTCATCATAAGTTCAGCAGGCGAGACCCCTGTGAGTGTGTGGGGTCTTGTCCTGTAACTCAGCAGTATGCAAGACAAGCGGGTCTGCAGTGACCCTTGGATTACACTCCTCATGCTTTGCTTGATAATTTGTACTGCACGTTCTGCTTGCCTGTTGGACACAGGCTTGAACGCAGGCTGACCTTACATGTTTTATGCCGTTAAGTTTTACAAACTCCTGAAACTCCTGACTGGAGAAGCACGACCCATTGTCACTCACCACTATTTCAGGCAGACCATGTATCGTGAACATGACATTGCGATTCTCTATGGTTGCCGTGGACGTATTGGATGACATGATTATGCATTCTATCCACTTCGAATAAGCATCCACCGCCACTAAAAACATCTTGTCCAGGAAGGGACCTGCAAAATTTACATGGATCCTGGACCAAGGTTTGGATGGCCATGACCACAGACTCAGCGGCGATTCCGCTGGTGCTTTGCTGAGCTGCATGCTGGTATTGCACTAATGCACGCGTGCTTCCAGCTCAGAATCAATTTCTGGCCACCATACATGGGATCTGGCGATGGCCTGCATCATCACTATGCCAGGATGTGTGCTGTGTAACTCATGCACAGACTTCTCTCTCCCTTAGGCATTACAACTCGATTGCCCCACAATATGCAATCTGCTTGAATAGACAGTTCGTCCTTGCGACGAATGTACGGTTTGTCCTCCTTGCATATTTGCTTAGATATGGCAGACCAATCCCCTTTGAGGATGCAACCCTTTACCACCGATAATATCAGGTCCTGGCTGGTCCAGGTCTTAACTTATTGAGCCGTGACAGGGGTACTTTCACTTTCACTTTCAAAAGCATCCATGATTAACATTAAATCTGCAGGTTGTGGCATTTCCACCTCCAGTATGGGCAACGACAACCGGCTCAAAGCTTTGGCACAATTCTCTGTGCCAGGTCTGTGGCGAATGACATAATCATGGGCAGATAATGTCAGCGCATACCTTTGGATGCGGGATGAAGCGTTGGTATTGATATCTTTGCTCTGGGAAAACGACAAAATGAGTGGCTTGTGATCGGTCTCTAATTCAAACTTCAGACCGACAGGTATTGATGCATCTTTTTAACACTGTACACACACGCTAAAGCTTCTTTTTCTAACATACTGTAGGCTCTTTTTGCTTTAGACAAACTTTTGGATGCTTACGCGACAGGTTGAAGTTGGCTTGTTGTGACACTCAACCAATTCCATGTGACGATGTGCCACAAGCCAAAACTAAACGTTTACATGGGTCATAATGTACCAACAGCTTGTTTGAGCTAAGCATATTAGTGGCTTTCTCGAAAGCTCTGTCTTGCAATACGCCCCAGTTGTTGCCTTTTCTCAATAGTATGTGGAGTGGTTCAAGTAAGGTGCTCAATTTAGGTAGGACGTTACTGAAGTAGTTGAGTAGACCCAGGAATGAACGCAGCTCCGTCACGTTCTGCGGCTTGGGTGTATTCTTCATGGCTTTGGTTTTCACATCAGTAGGTCTGATGCCATCAGCGGCGATTTTCCTCCCGAGGAATTCGACCTCCGGTGCCATGAAGACGCACTTCGAGCGTTTAAGTCTGAGTCCCACTCTGTCCAAACGCAGTAGAACCTCTTCCAGGTTGTTCAGATGTTCCTTGGAGTCACGACCGGTGATAAGGATGTCATCTTGGAACACGACGGTTCAGGGAACGGACTTCAGTAGACTTTCCATATGTCTCTGGAATATTGCTGCAGCCGAGCGAATTCCAAACGGGCACCTGTAGTAAATAAACAGTCCTTTGTGTGTGTTAATGCACATAAGTCTCTTTGACGTCTCGACCAACTCCTGCGTCATATAGGCCGATGTCAAGTCCAGTTTTGTGAATGACTTCCCTCCGGCTAGCGTCGCAAACAAGTCATCTGCCTTCGATAACGGGTACTGATTTTGTTTCGAAACCCTGTTGATCATAGCCTTGTGGTCTCCACAGATTCTGACTGTGCCATCACTTGTCAGCACAGGAACAATGGGGCTGACCCATTCATTAAATTCAACCGGTGATATGATCCCTTCACACTGGAGTCTGTCCAGTTCAATTTTGACCTTCTCCCTCATCATATACTGCATTGCCCGAGTTTTATGATGGACGGGTCTTGCATCTGAGTCCACGTGGATCTGCACCTTGGTTCCCGTGAAGTTGCCGATACCCGGTTCGAACAGCGAGGGGAACTTGCTCAATACTTTGGCATATGTATCTTTCTCCGACAACAACGCCTTTATGTTGCTCCAGTCGCATCTGATTTTCTCCAACCAGCTCCTGCCGAGCAGCGTTGGGCCATTGCCTGGAACAATCCACAGCGGTAACTCGTGAACCGCACCGTTATATGACACGTTAATTTGTGCACTGCCAATCACCTTTATCAGTTCTTTGGTGTACGTGCGCAGCTTGGGGTTAACAGGGCTCAGCCTGGGCCTCACAGTCTTGGTATCCCACAGCTTATTAAATGCCCTCTCGTGCCTGATCGATTGACTCGCGCCTGTGTCCAGTTCCATCAATTCCGGTATTCCGTTGAACTTCACATTAATCAAAATTGGTTTACTCTTGGTTATGAAAGAGTACAGTCCATACACTTCCTCCTCTGGCGTATCCGGATCCGCGCTAGTCTGACTCTCATCCTCCACATGGTGTGTCGCAGCTTGTTTGCTCATCTGAGGACACTTGCGCTGGAAATGCCCCACTCTCAGACAACCTTTGCAACTATATTGCTTAAATCGGCACTGCTGGTGCCGATGATTTCCCCCACAACGCCAACACGGAGAAGTCGGATACATTCTCGCTGGCGGACTTTGGGCAGCCACAGTCTTTGCAAACGCAGCCGGATAGGCCCTACCATGTGCCGCTCTGCCGAACGCCAAATCAATTGCATTTACAGTACTTGCCGAGGTTCGGTTCTTCACCGCTATTTGCTTTAGACTCCTGTCCATCGTCATACATGATTGAGCGATCTGGATGGCCCTTTTTAAATCCAACTCCTTCACCACCAGAAGTTTGCGCAGGATCACCTCGTGGTTGATACCAATAACAAAGAAGTCCCGCAGCATGCCTGCCAACACCGTGCCGAACTTGCACGGTCTCGCTAGATGTCTCAGGTCGGCAATGAACTACGCAGCGCTCTGGCCCTCCGATCAAACGTGTGTATAAAACCTGTATCTAGAGATGATGCCGTCATCGTCTGGCTTGAGGTGCTCCCGTACCAATGTACACAACGCCTCGTACGTTTTCTCTGTTGGATCACTAGGCATGAGTAGATTCTTCATCAGACCGTAGATCTTTGAACCACACACAGTGAGGAACACGGCCCGCGCCGATCTACATCGTCGACCTCCTTCATTTTGTTGGTCACGAAGTACTAGTTCAAACGGCTCACAAAGTCTGCCTAATCTTCTCCCTCCACGAATCGCTCTTAAAATCCAATCGTGCTCATTTTGCAAACAAAGGTTCTTGTATTCTCGTTGCCAAATGTTATGTATGCAATAAAGGTTCAAACTGAGTACTGTTTAATTAAGCAAGGTACACCCTTGGCTCTGCTTTATTACGGCTCAAAGTGCCTGACTCACGAAATGGCTGGCCTTTTATACCAGAGCAGCACCATGTGTGTGCTGCTCAGTGGCCTCCAACAATGACACCATCTGGTGGCTACAAACAGCATGTACATACATGACACTCCTGAATTGCAGAGAGCCGTGGTTGATCGTCAGGTGCACGCTCGCTCCTGGTAGGCTCTGGCACCTTACTTGCCTTCGCGCCACGGCCTCTGCGCTTGGTTGAGCTTGCCAGTGTGGAGTCTGTTCCAAACCCCAGGAACTCGGAGCCCGACCTCGAGGTTCTGCTGATACCTGGCTCACAAGGCAGGAGGCTGCTGTCATCCTGTTCCTGCTCTTGGAGTTCAAGGGGCTCATAAACGGACCTTTCTCCCTCCTCTCTCTCCTCTGGGTGGCGGAGCTGGGAGCGGTGGAAATGGGTGATCTGGGGGTGGGGGGTTGGTGGTGGAGGCTGGGGGCGACATCGGCGTGGGAGACGTCGGGGTCTGATGGCTTCTCTGAAGGCCAGAGGTCGATGGTGTGCCTTGATCCGTGGTGTCTGAGTCATCATCTGCAAATAGAGGACGGCATTTCAGTCTGCAGCATGGGGGCGGGGGCGGGGGGGGGGGGAGGCAGGGGTTGGTGCTGACCAAGCTGAAATGTGAGCTGTGCCATCTCACAATCTGCCAGCAAGGAGTTGCATCTCTACATGGGCACACCAATACTGGGCAACAAAGTGTGCGGTAAACCGCGAGTGCCTTAACATTGTATGACCTTTCATGCCACGAGCGTGACTCAGACCACAGATTAGTATAACCTTACCATGCTATAGCACCAGATCTGCATCAACTGTTGTGGTTGCACGGCGGCAGTCACCCCACCAATGCCAACGCATGCACCTCCAGCCTGCTCAATTCGACCACCTCTGCTGCTCCCCCTCCCGTCGCATGCAGGCTTGCTGCCTTAGATGCGTTTTTCTTCTGCACAAAGAAATGTTGCAGCCTTTAGACCCTTTGCTGATGCCCCCCATACACACTCCCACACACACACACATCTGATGCATAACCCTTTTGGCGTTGGACAGGAGGGGGCGAATAAATTTTTACTCACTCTTGCTGCCGCCACCAAATCGTTCCAACGTTTCCGGCATTGGTCCCATCCCGCTCAATGCTGCCCATTGCGGACACGATCTCAACGCTCTCCCTCCAAATGAGCCGTTATTGGGGTGGTGGAGGCTTGCCATGTCCATCCCAGGTGAGGTCTTTGTACCTGCGTTCCACCTCCATTACTAGCTCCTCCAATTCCTCTTCATTCGTGGCTGATTTCTGGCCACTCATTGTCAATGATGAAACGAATGTGTGTTCAACAGTTTGTGTGTCTCAATTACTCCGACTGCCCTCTCTATAATCTCCAACTCTGTCCTCTCCAATTTCCAACTCTCTCCTTTCAAATGCCAACTCTTTCTTCTCCCCTCTCACACTCACAGGTAGAATAAAGTGGCGTGCCTTTATGCGCATGCGCAGTACAGCAATCCCCCTCAAACATCCCGAAATGACGACACATCGGAAGACAAAAACTACAAAAAAAAATTGCGACATCTCGCGCATGCGCATTGGAGGCCCTCCGAAGATCCCCGAGTGGAGAGGCCTCCAACTGCCGCACACTGATGACGCCGGCCACTCTTACCCGGCGACTGCCACTGCCTGCTGCTGACGCTGCCGCCCACACAACAGAGGCGAAAGTGGCTCCCGACGGGACCCGGTGGCAGTGGGTAGCAAAAAGGTAGGTGCCGCCCCAGGGCCGCCGAGAAATGGTTGGCGACCAAATTCGGCTCCATTAACTTTTGGAATTGTTAAATTTTAGCATCAGGCGCTAATGATTGTGAACTTCTAATAAATTGTGTGTTCGCGCCCCAGGAATGAAGTGGAGTGCTAAATCAGGCGCTAATGATCTCAGTAGGACGCTACAGGGGCACTACCAGCAAAGCGATAATGAGTTTCAGGTGCAATGCATTCAGCAATGATCCTTCCATCCTTTACACTGGTTCATTCCAGCTCTTAAAGGGGAGGTTGTATCATTGTGCAGATGCTCATTTTCAATATTGCTGCCTTTGAAGACGACCTGCGAGGAAGTGAATCCCCTAATGGCAATGGCTGATCCCAATTCCAGGGAGAGAGCTCGTCGCTTCACAGACCTGGCACTGGAGACATTGGTGGCTGGGGTGGATCGAAGGATGGAAGTGCTGTTCCCAAACAGTGGAAGGAGGCCATTGCCCCAGGTCTTCAGGACAGTGTGGAGGGAAGTGGCACAGGTCTCTAGCATAGTGCAATGCAACCCGACACTGTTGGAACTTTTTTTACGACCTCAGTCGGGTGGTCAAGCTCCAACAGGTCCTACATACCAGCATGTGAACCTCAGTCTGTGGACACTTTGCAAAACACCACACCACTACCACTCACTCACCAAACATCTGCACCTACACAAACTCACATCCACATTGCCTTGCCTAAAATCACAGCTATTGAATGATGGCAGACATATCTCCCAAACACATAGCTGGACTCTGACTCACACATATTTGTTTCTTTTGCAGGCCAAGAGGGCCCACAATAGCAGGGAGCAGCAGAGAGCAGGCGGGGGTGATGCACAGCTCCAGCAGCTCTCAGACCTGGAGGAGTGAGTCTTGCGACTCATTTGGCAGCAGGTGTGGGCGCCGTGGACCCCATTGGGGGCAACAACGGTATCTTCATCCCCTCTCCTTTTCTCATCCCACATCCCCCTCACACCAGAAGCCTTTATCACTTTCCAGCTCCCGATACTGTCTGCATTCCTTGCTGCATTCCTGCCCTCACCTTAATGCAAATCTTGTGTCTTTATGCTTTCAGATATTCAGCAGATGAAGAGCCTGTCCCTGAGCCCCCCACTGAGAGTGATGGGGCACGCGGCATCCACCGGTACGCTCACGGCCTTCCGTGGGAGGTGGGCGCCGGAGTGACTGGAGAGCATCATCACCCCCGGCAACCAAATTTTAATTTGATCATTTAAGTTTAAAGTTTAATTTGTTTAATTTGCCAGTTTTAGTGCCCCCCCCTTTTAGCCAGGGGGCACTTGTATAATTTCTGTGCCCTAAACCCCACCCGCCCCCCACTGAGAGTGAGGAAGGAGAAGAGGAGGAGGAGCAAAGCACTGCGTCACTGCATCTCTCACCCGCAGGCACCACCTCATGTACTGGCACTACGCAATCTTTAGAGGTAAGTTTAGTAGAGGGGTCTGCACTGGGTGATGCACCAGGAACATGCGGGCTGCAGCAAGGCCAAGGGGAAGGGTAGCTCAGGAGCTAGTTCCCTGGAGGGCGAGTTCATGCGCGAGTTCTGCTGCATGGGCCCAGAGCTGGTCGAGGACGTCCTGCAAGGCCATCTGCAGTCTCTGGCAACGACACTCAACAGCCTTCCACCAGCCCTGCTGCAGACACTACGTAGGAGCAGTAGAGTAGGAAAAGGCACTAAGAGGGGAAGTAAGGGTTTGCACAAGGGTGATTAGTCAATATTGTTGTTTGTGGTTAATTTTTTTGATAAATTTATTATTGGAATGTTGCACATTTGGTGGTCACTCTCATTTCGGTTTTGGGGTGTGATATGGAATAACAAATTGATGCAATAATGGGGACGTGCTGAGCAACTTGGAAGTGACCTGGAATTCATTGGAACCGAAGTCCAATGAGGCGGTTGCGGACCGCCCTTCCACAAGGTCGATTGAGTGGCTGCCTCCTCCATCGCTCCTGTTCCTCCTCCATCACTCCTGTTCCTCCTCCTCGTCCTCCTCCTCCTCATCGTCCTGAGGTAATGGAGCAATGACAGGTGGCAATGGCTATGCCCTCATGATGACCAAGTAATGCAGCATGCAGCAGACAACAACGATGAGGGACACACAGCCAGCCGAGTACTGGAGGGTTCCTCCCGAGCGGTCAAGGCAGCAGAACCGTTGCTTGAGCACTGTGATGGTCTGCTCAGTGATGTTCCTGGTGATAGCATGGCACTCATTACACGAGTGCTGGGCACGAGTGTTGGGTTGGGGAGGGCAGTCATGAGCCAGGTGGAGAACGGATAGCCCTTGTCTCAGACCTGCCAGCCACGAGCTTGATGTGGTGGCTGGAACAGAGCTGGCACACCGGTCTGGCACAGGATGAAGGCATCGTGGCTGCTGCCAGGATAGCGGGCATTGACGGTGAGGATTCGCCGTGTGTGGTCGCACACCACCTGCGCATTAAGTGAGTGGTATCCTTTACGGTTACGGAATAATTCAGGATTGTTAAGTGGTGCCCGCAAAGCGATGTGGGTGCAGTCAATGGCACCCTGCACCATGAGGAAGCCTCCTCTACCTGTTGTTATTAACGGCAGGTGCACAAGCAGGGGGCGAGAAGCAATTTAACATCCGGTGCGCTGCGCACGTCAATGACGTCACCATCGCCAGGTGCAGGAGATCGGGGCGCAACGCTGTACCGCTGCCACAAACCTCCCGCTGAATTTAGCGGGAGTTGCTAATCTCACCGTGCTTGGTTGCAAAGCCATTTGAGCCCCATTAACACCCCCGGGGTGCTAACGGGAGGTGCAAAGGCATCCAATTTCGCCCCCTCTCTGTTTCTTATACTAGGACACCTACATCTCTCTGAACACCAACATTTAATAGTTTCTCACCATTTAAAAAATATTCTGTTTTTCTATTCTTCTGACCAAAGTGAATAACCCCACATTTCCTCGCATTATACTCCATCTGCCGTATGGTGCATGAAATGATACAATGAACTCCGTACTGTGAGCCAGTGACCAGCTGTAACCTGGTCAGTCTTTAATAGCTTCCAAAAGTGAAGATACAAAGGTGAAGTTCAGGTTATATACCGGGCCCAGCACGAGTGTACCTATGACCCTAGGACCTCTGACAGTAGTGCTCTCTGGTGGTGGGCAGACCTTATGTACATACATTACATCATTTCTCCCCGCTCCCCCCCCCCCCCCGTTCTTGGCACAAGTCCATATTACAAGTTCAGACGGTCCGGAACCCTTCACTCCCTGGTTGACCGTCTCAGTACAATTCCAGTGCTTTCCAAGTCTCTTGGGGCTGGGCGTTGATGGTTGGACGTGAGTTGGTTGGCCGTCTAAGCTCGCGGTGCCGCCTTCCAACTGTTCCGGTTCGTCAGTGTATCTTAGCTTGATTTGATCAATGTGTTTCCTGCACATCTGCCCATTCTTGAGCTTAACCATATACACCTGGTTACCCACCTTATCCGTAACATTGCCCAGGAGCCACTTGAGCCCTTCACCATGGTCAAGTACATACACTGGGTCACTTACAGATATGTCGCGTGACACTGCGGCGTGGTCGTGATACCACTGCTGGCATTGACGTTGGGTTTCAACATGATCGTTAAGGTCAGGATGGACTAGAGAGAGCCTGGTTTTGAGGCCTCTCTTCATCAACAGGTCCGCAGGCGGGACCCCAGTGAGCATGTGTGGCCTTGTCCTGTAACTGAGCAGTATGCGTGACAAGCATGTCTGCAAGGAACCGTGAGTTATGTGTTTCAGGCTCTGCTTGATGGTTTGAACTGCCCGCTCCGCTTGACCATTGGACGTGGGTTTGAACAGGGATGACCTCATATGTTTTATGCCGTTGCGTTTCATGAACTCTTGAAACTCCAGGCTTGTGAAACACGGTCCGTTGTCGCTGACAATGATGCCTGGCAGAAGTTCACTGCACACCCAGTCGTCTCCTTTCCTGAGCAGCTTGTGCAAAGGCTCTAATACTGTGCTCAATTTGGGTAAGAAGTTACTGAAGTAGTTGAGAAGACCCAGGAACGAACGCAGCTCCGTCACATTCTGGGGCCTGGGCACATTTTTGATGGCCTCTGTTTTCGCGTCTGTAGGCCTGATTCCGTCTGCAGCAATCTTTCGTCCAAGGAATTCGACCTCTGGTGCCATGAAAACGCACTTCGAACATTTCAGCCTGAGTCCCATTTTGCCCAGACGACGCAGAACCTCTTCCAGATTGTGCAGGTGCTCGGCGGTGTCACGACCTGTGACTAGGAAGTCATCTTAGAATACCACAGTCCTGAGGACGGATTTCAATAGGCTCTCCATGTTTCTCTGAAATATGGTTGCTGCCGAACGAATGCCAAAAGGGCACTTGTTGTAAATCAACAGTCCTTTGTGCGTGTTGATGCACGTAAGTTTCTTTAATGATTCAACCAGTTGCTGTGTCATGAAGGCCGATGTTACATCCAATTTGGTGAACGATTTTCCCCCGGCTAGCGTTGCAGACAGGTCATCAGCTTTCGGTAGCAGGTACTGATCTTGTTTCGAAACTTGGTTGATCGTGACCTTGTAGTCTCCACAAATCCTGACCGTGCCGTCGCTCTTTAACACCGGAACAGTGGGGATTCATTAAATTCGACCGGTGAGATGACCTCCTCACGTTATAGCCTGTCCAATTCGAGCTTGACCTTTTCTCTCGTCATGTGCGGGACCGCCCTGGCTTTGTGATGGATGGGCCTTGCGTCTGGGCCTAGGTGAATCTGCACCTTGGCTCCCTTGAAGCTGACAATTCCTAGTTCAAACAGTGAGGGAAATTGCTCAGCACTTGAGCAAACAAATCATCATCCACTGATGACAAAGCTTTGATATCATACCATTTCCATTTTATTTTCTCGAGCCAACTCCTGCTGAATAGTGATGGGCCGTTGCCCAGGATAATCCATAACGGTAGATCATGAACCGCTCCCTCGTATGACACTCTTACTGCTGCACTACCGATCACTGGTATGAGCTCTTTGGTGTAGGTACGCAACTTCGCATTTATCGGACTCAGCTTGGGTCTCTCTGCCTTGGTCTCCTACAGCTTTTCGAAAGTCCTCTGGCTCATTATCGATTGACTCGCACCCGTGTCTAATTCCATTTAACCTCCATCATTATCGGTTGGCTCTTTGTTAGTAATTTTACCTCCATCATTATCAGTTGACGCTTTGTTAGGAACGCACGTACGCTATACACTTCCTCCTCGGAGCTCTCAAATGCCTCGGGCTGCATCGCCAGATCCACGGTGGATTGATCATCACCACGTGGTGTGTCGCAGCTCGCTTGCTCTGCTGTGGACACGTCCGTGAAAATGCCCCGTCTTCGCACACCCGCTGCATACATACTGCTTTAAGCAGCACTGCTAAGGTCGGAGATTGCTCCTGCATTGCCAACTCGTTGAGCTCGGATTTGCGCCCGATGACGGGCTTTGAGCGGCTCCTGTTTTCGCATACGCAGTCGAGTAGGCCCTCAATGGCGAACTTTGAGCGGCTCCCGGTCTTGCAGACACAGTCGAGTAGGCCCTCAATGGCGAACTTTGAGCGGCTCCCGGTCTTGCAGACACAGTCGAGTAGGCCCTGCCATGTGCAGCTCTGCCGGCCGTCGATACAATTTTGTACACAGTACTTGCCGTGGAGTTCCTCTTTTGTTGTGATAGCTGATTCGTGCTTTTCTGTGTGGACATGCAAGCCTGTGCGATGGTGATGACCTTGCTGAGGTCCGGCGTCTCCGCAGCCAGCAGCTTACTTAAGATCGCCTCGTGGTTGACCCCGATCATGAAAAAGTCACGCAGCATGTCTTCCAACGCAGGCCCAAATTTGCAAGGCCCTGCAAGACGTCTCAGATCGGCAACAAATGCCGCTACGTCCTGGCCTTCTGGACGAACGTGCATACAGAAACGATATCTGGATATGAGGATTCCTTCTGTGGATTTAAGGTGTTCCCGAACTAGAGCATGTAAAGTCTTGTCCCCTCAGTACAGATTCATACGAGGCATGTAGTGAAGTCAAGGTCACTCTGGACCTGCACCTTTATTTCACAGCTCTGGAATGCTGCACTTGCCTGAGACCTGCCTTTATATACCTGTCTCTTGCAAGTGCACCCCTGGTGGTAAAGTATGCTGGTGGTTACAGATCATATCTTATTACAGTCATGTATAGCATGTTAGGATACAGTTATATATAATAATGTAAGATACATGACATCACCCTCCCCCAAGGTCTTATTGTCTTTATAGGTTCAGTCTCTCAGGTGGTCTACGCTCTCGCGTGGAGCGTCTGAGTTGTGGTTCAGTTGTTTGCCTTGGTGTCTGTTTTTCTTTGGGTTGGTTGTTGGTATCTCGCATGGGCTGTCTGTTTCGATTGGTGTGATTGTTGTTGACTTGCCTGGGCTGTCTGTTGGGATTGCCCTTTCCTCAGGTTGTTCCCTCTGTCTGTCCACCAGGTGTGGTGCGAGTTCCACATTGTAGTCTGCCTCTGGTTCCGCAGTGTTGTTGGTAAATCTGTTTTTGATTTGGTCTACATGCCTCCGGCAGGTTTTGCCATTGTCCATTTGTACTACCAGTAGCCTGTTTCCTTCCTTGCCCGTTACTGTCCCTGCAAGCCATTTGGGACCCCTGCCATAGTTTAGTACAAACACTTTGTCCCCTATCTCATTCCATCTCCCCCTTGAATTTCTGTCATGGTACTCAGTTAGCTTATGGCACTTTGCCGCAACGATTTCGTGCATGTCTGGGAGGATTAATGAGAACCTTGATTTTAAAGTCCTTTTCATCAACAGTTGCGCAGGGGGGATCCCAGTCAGTGAGTGCGGACGAGATCTGTATGCCAACATCAGTCGCGACAGGCGACCCTGCAGCGTGGGACCTTGGATTTTAAGCATGCCTTGTTTAATGATTTGCACTGCTCTCTCCGCCTGGCCGTTGGAGGCCGGCTTGAACGGTGCCGTCTTGACGTGATTTATGCCGTGGTCAATTATAAAGTCTTAGAATTCTGCGCTGGTGAAGCACGGACCATTGTCACTGACCAATATGTCAGAGATTCCGTGTGTTGCAAACATGGTTGCGAGACTCTCCACAGTGGTGGAGGTTGTGCTCGAGTTTAAAATGGTGCATTCGATCCACTTTGAAAATGCATCTACAACTACGAGGAACATTTTACCCATGAATGGGCCCACATAGTCTACGTGCATCCGCGACCACGGTTTGGTAGGCGAGGGCCAGGGGCTCAGTGGAGCCTCCCTGGGGGCATTGCTGAGTTGGGCACAAATGGTGCACCTTCGGACGCAGAGCTCCAAGTCCGCGTCAATACCAGGCCACCAGACTTGGGATCTGGCTATGGCCTTCATGAGAACGATCCCCGGGTGCTCGTGGTGGAGCTCCCAGACAAATTCCTCTCTGCCTCGCAGAGGCATGACTACTCAGCTGCCCCACATCAGGCAGTCTGCTTGTAGTGATAGCTCATGCATGCATCTGTGAAAGGGTTTTAATTCCTCGGGGCAGGCATCGCGAGCCTCTGCCCAGTCACCGGTTAGGACACATCTTTTTACAGGCTTGCCGTCCAGGCTCTGATTTGGCGAGCCGTCATGGGCGAACCTGTGGACTCAAAGGCATTGATTGCCATGACTATCTGACAGTCCTGTTCGTCAGACCCTTCCGTGGTCGCCAGGGGTAGCCTGCTGAGCGCGTCGGCACAGTTGTCTGTGCCTGGTCTGTGCCTTATGGTATAGTCGTAGGACGCCAGCATGAGTGCCCACCATTGAATTCGCGCCGAGGCGTTGGCGTTTATTGCCTTGCTCTCAGATAGGAGGGACATGAGGGGCTTGTGGTCAGTTTCTAACGCGAACTTGGCCCCGAAAAGCTATTGGTGTATCTTTTTGACACCGTACACGCACTCGAGCGCCTCCTTCTCTACCATTCCGTACCCGCGCTCCGCCCGCGAAAGTGACCTGGAGGCATAAGCTATGGGTGTAATTTTCCCGCACTATTGACATGTTGCAAAACGCACCCGACCCCATACGCTGACGCATCACATGTGAGAACTAGCTTTTTACCTGGGTCAAAGAAAGTCAAAACACAGTTGGAACACAGAAGGTTGCGTGCCTTATTGAAGGCGTGTTCCTGGGCGTCCCCCCAAAACCAATCGCACCCCTTCCTGAGTAGCACGTGGAGAGGCTCCAGCAGCGTGCTTCAGTTCTGCATAAAGTTCCCAAAGTAATTGAGTAGCCCGAGAAAGGCGCGCAGTTCTGAGACATTCCGGGGCCTGGGTGCCAGGCGAATTGCTTCTGTTTTGGACTCTGTTGGGCGGATTCCATCAGCGGCAATCCTTCTGCCCAAAAATTCAACCTCGGATGTGAGAAACGGGCACTTGGATTTCTTGACTTGTAGGCCTACCGATCCAACCGCTTTAGTACTTCCTCCAAATTACGGAGATGGGAGTCGGTGTCCCTGCCCGTGATAAGTATGTCGTCTTGAAATACAACCGTCCCTGGGATGGACTTGAGCAGACTCTCCATGTTGCGCTGGAATATGGCAGCTGCCGACCTGATGCAGAATGGGCATCGATTGTACATGAAAAGGCCTCGATGTGTGTTGATGGTGGTGAGTAGCTTGGATTCCTCGGTCAATTCTTGCGTCATATACGCAGATGTGAGGTCTAGTTTTGAGAAAAGTTTACCTCCAGCCAATGTGACAAATAAGTCCTCCGCTCTGGACAGCGGGTACTGGTCCTGTAGGGAGACTCTGTTTATGGTAGATTTGTAGTCCCCACAGATTCGTACGGATCCATCAGGCTTCATGACTGGGACGATGGGACTTGCCCAGTCGCTAAATTCCACAGGTGATATAATGCCTTCCCGCAGAAGCCTGTCTAGTTCGTGTTCAATCTTTTCCCTCATCACATAGGGTACAGCTCTGGCCTTGTGATGGACCGGTCTAGCATCCTGTGTGATGTAGATTTTGACTTTGGCTCCTTTGAAAGTGCCCACACCTGGCTGAAAGAGATGTTCAAATCGCTTTATAACTGTTGAGCAGGAGGTCCGTTCCTCAATTGACATGGCATGGACATCATCCCATTTCCAGTTTAGTTTTGCCAGCCAGCTTCTCCCTGACAGTGATGGGGGGGGGTCTCCGGGGACAATCCACAGGGGAAGTCGGTTCACTGTCCCTTTGTGTGTGACAGAGAGCATGGCGCTGCCGAGGACTGGTACGATTTCTTTGGTATAGGTCCTTAGTTTGGTGTCGACCCTTGTGAGTTTTGGTCTGTCTATTTTATACGGCCACAGTTGTTCAAATTGTTGAGCGCCCATGAGAGATTGACTCGCTCCCGTATCCAGCTCCATATTGACAGATATCCCGTTGAGTAGGACCCTCATCATTATAGGAGGCGTCTTGTTGTAGGAGCAGCGGCCATTGATCGTGTTGACCCGCTGTACATCGGTGTCCCGGGTACTGTCCCCACCATCTTCTGGACCGCTTTCCAACCCATCCGATTCATATACCAGACGAGCTGCGGTTTTTTTGCACATGCGGGCGAAATGCCCTGTATATTCACAATTTCTGCAAACAGCCTGCTGATATCGACATCCCCTTGACGAGTGCCCACCCTCACACCTCCAGCACAGACCTGTTCCATTGTTCAAAGTGTTCCCAAAGAATGAGCTGCGTCTGGCTGATCTCTCTTGAGCTTCTCTCAGTTTGTAGTTGATTGCTCGCATTGTGGGTTAATGAGGTGTGAACGGCCGTTCCTGTGGCCCTTGATGGCTTCTGGCGTCACTGCCTGCTGTCGAGAGCCTGTTCTCCCGGTTTTGTCTGTGTGTGGGGGGAGCAGCTTGTTTAGTGCTGTGAACTTCTTGTTCCAATATTTCGTTAGTTGTCGTACCTGCAGTGTAAATCAACCTCGTTTCTTCTTCCCCTACCAAGAATGTCTGTGCAACCAGTGCTGCTGCCTCTAAGGTCAGGTTCTTGGTCTCTATGAGCTTTCGGAATATGCCTGCGTGGCCTATTCCTTCAATGAAACAGTCTCTCAGCATTTCTCTCCTCAGTTCATCGGAGAACTCACATAAACTAGCCAACCTCCGAAGTTCCACCACGAAGTCGGGTATGCTCTGGCCCACACAGCGTCTGTAGTTGTCGAACCTGTGTCTGGCCATGTGTAGGCTGCTCGCTGGCTTCAGGTGGTCTCTTACCAGTGTGCTCAACTCCTCAAACCACTTGCTTGCTGGTTTCTCGGGTGCCAACAGATCCTTCATTAAAGCGTATGTTTTCGAGCCACAGCTGGTCAAGAGATGGGCTCTTCTCTTGTCTGCCTTATCGTCGCCTAACCAGTCTTTGGTTACAAAGCTTTGCTGGAGCCTTTCTATAAAGTCCTCCCAATTGTCTCCCGCATTGTACTTTTCATCCCACCCTCGTCACCACTGTAAAGTCCTGTCCCCTCAGTACAGATTCACACGAGGCATGTAGTGAAGTCAAGGTCACTCTGGACCTGCACCTTTATTTCACAGCTCTGGAATGCTGCACTTGCCTGAGACCTGTCCTCATATACCTGTCTCTTGCAAGTGCACCCCTGGTGGTAAGGTATGCTGGTGGTTACAGGTCATATCTTATTACAGTCATGGATAGCTTTTTAGGATATAGCTACATATAATAATGTAAGATACATGACAGAGCACACAGTTCTTTGTAATCCTTTTGTGTAGGAAGAGTGAGTGAGAGCAGATTCTTGATGAGCCCATAGATCGTGAGAAGAACTGCCCTGCGCTTCTCTGCATCCTTGTCTTTGTTTAGGTCGTTTGCCACGAAATACTGGTCAAGACGATCCATGAAATCTCCCCAATCCTCTCCCTCATTGAATCTCTCAAGAATTCCAACAGTACTCGATCGTGCTGTGCTCGCCATACTTTTGTGTGGGTTCGTATTTGCCTCGTCGCCAGTTGTAGTGTATGAAATGATATAATGAACTCTGTACTGTGAGCCAGTGACAAGGTGTAACCTGGTCAGTCTTTAATGGCTTCCAGAAGTGAAGATACAAAGGTGAAGTTCAGGTTATATACCGGGCCCAGCACGAGTGTACTTATGACCCTCGGACTTCCGAGTAGTGCCCCCTGGTGGTGGGCAGACCTTATGTATATACATTACATGCCACCTTATTGCTCACTCACTTAACCTGTCTATATCACTTTGCAGCTCTTTGTGTCCTCTTCTTACTTTTCCACCTAGCTTTGTTTCGTGAGAACACTTGGATACATTGCACTCCGTTCCTTCATCAAAATCGTTAATATAAATTGTAAATAGCTGAGGCCCCAGCACTGATCCTTGCGGCACCCCAAGCCTCACAATCTGAAAATGACCCGTTTATCCCTACTCACTGTCTATTACCCAATCCTTTATCTGTGTTAACACATTAATCCCAACACCATATGCCCTTAATTTGCTTAACAACCTTTTATGTGACACCTTATCAAATACCTTTTGAAAATCCAAAAATACTACATCCACTGGATCCCTTTTATCTATCCTGCTAGTTACATCCTCAAAAACCTCTAATAAATTTGTCAAATACGATTTACCTTTCATAAAACCATGTTGAGTCTGCCTAATCATATTATGATTTTCTAAGTGCCTTGTTACCACGTCCTTAATAATGGCTTCCAGCATTTTCTGACAACTGATGTCAGGCCAACTGGCCTGTAGTTTCCGGTTTTCTCTCTCCCTCCTTTCTTGAATAGCGGGGTTACATTTGCTACCATCCAATCCGCTGAGACTATTCCTGCATCTAGGAAATTTTGGAAGATCATAACCAATGCACTATCTCTGCAGCCACCTCTTTCGAACTCTAGGATGTAGGCCATCAGGTCCAGGGGATTTGTCAGCTTTTAGTCCCATTAGTTTCTCAAGTACTTTTTATTGTGTTCCTAACACAGATGAGACTGCACACAGGGAGGTTAAAGTAACAGTGACCTCAGTCTTTAATAAGACACTCCAGAGTGAGGAACAGGCCTTAGGCTTATGTACAGTGCTCCCAAGGGATGCTGGGATCCCTTCGGACTTCAGGGGATGAGCTCCCTGGTGGCAGAACATGGGAGTCCATGCTTTACAGATACACAACATCAATCCGCACCTCCCCCCCGCCAAAGTCAAAGTGAAAACTATTTACAAGGTGAGGCGGGGTTGGGAGCCTTTCTTTCCCTGGTGGACCGCCTCGGTACAAATGTCTGTTCTGGTGTGTTGACTGTGCCCTCAACTGGGCTGGCGTGTTGTTGGCCCTGCAGGGCTGCTAGGTGAGCCTGGCCTTGCTGGGTTCGATTTCCTGGTCCGGGGTGGTGTCGTTGATCCTTTGGGTGTGTGTTGTGGGCTCGAAAAAGGTGGTGTCTGCTGTGGGTTGTTCAGGGCAGTCTGTGTACCGCAGCCTCGTTTGGTCCAGGTGCTTTCTGCAAATTTGTCCATTGTTTAGTTTGACCACAAACACCCTATTCCCTTCTTTAGCTATCACTGTGCCCGTGATCCACTTAGAAACATAGAAAATAGGTGCAGGAGCAGGCCATTCAGCCCTTCTAGCCTGCACCGCCATTCAATGAGTTCATGGCTGAACATGAAACTTCAGTACCCACTTCCTGCTTTCACGCCATACCCCTTGATCCCCCGAGTAGTAAGGACTTCATCTAACTCCCTTTTGAATATATTTAGTGAATTGGCCTCAACTACTTTCTGTGGTAGAGAATTCCACAGGTTCACCACTCTCTGGGTGAAGAAGTTTCTCCTTATCTCGGTCCTAAATGGCTTACCCCTTATCCTTAGACTGTGACCCCTGGTTCTGGACTTCCCCAACATTGGGAACATTCTTCCTGCATCCAACCTGTCCAAACCCGTCAGAATTTTAAACGTTTCTATGAGGTCCCCTCTCACTCTTCTGAACTCCAGTGAATACAAGCCCAGTTGATCCAGTCTTTCTTGATAGGTCAGTCCCACCATCCCGGGAATCAGTCTGGTGAATCTTCGCTGCACTCCCTCAATAGCAAGAATGTCCTTCCTCAAGTTAGGAGACCAAAACTGTACACAATACTCCAGGTGTGGCCTCACCAAGGCCCTGTACAACTGTAGCAACACCTCCCTGCCCCTGTACTCAAATCCCCTCGCTATGAAGGCCAACATGCCATTTGCTTTCTTAACCGCCTGCTGTACCTGCATGCCAACCTTCAATGACTGATGTACCATGACACCCAGGTCTCGTTGCACCTTCCCTTTTCCTAATCTGTCACCATTCAGATAATAGTCTGTCTCTCTGTTTTTACCACCAAAGTGGATAACCTCACATTTATCCACATTATACTTCATCTGCCACGCATTTGCCCACTCACCTAACCTATCCAAGTCACTCTGTAGCCTCATAGCATCCTCCTCGCAGCTCACACTGCCACCCAACTTAGTGTCATCCGCAAATTTGGAGATACTACATTTAATCCCCTCGTCTAAATCATTAATGTACAATGTAAACAGCTGGGGCCCCAGCACAGAACCCTGCGGTACCCCACTAGTCACTGCCTGCCATTCCGAAAAGTACCCATTTACTCCTACTCTTTGCTTCCTGTCTGACAACCAGTTCTCAATCCACGTCAGCACACTACCCCCAATCCCATGTGCTTTAACTTTGCACATTAATCTCCTGTGTGGGACCTTGTCGAAAGCCTTCTGAAAGTCCAAATATACCACATCAACTGGTACTCCTTTGTCCACTTTATTGGAAACATCCTCAAAAAATTCCAGAAGATTTGTCAAGCATGATCTCCCTTTCACAAATCCATGCTGACTTGGACCTATCATGTCACCATTTTCCAAATGCGCTGCTATGACATCCTTAATAATTGATTCCATCATTTTACCCACTACTGAGGTCAGGCTGACCGGTCTAGAATTCCCTGCTTTCTCTCTCCCTCCTTTTTTAAAAAGTGGGGTTACATTGGCTACCCTCCACTCCATAGGAACTGATCCAGAGTCAATGGAATGTTGGAAAATGACTGTCAATGCATCCGCTATTTCCAAGGCCACCTCCTTAAGTACTCTGGGATGCAGTCCATCAGGCCCTGGGGATTTATCGGCCTTCAATCCCATCAATTTCCCCAACACAATTTCCCGACTAATAAAGATTTCCCTCAGTTCCTCCTCCTTAATAGACCCTCTGACCACTTTTATATCCGGAAGGTTGTTTGTGTCCTCCTTAGTGAATACTGAACCAAAGTACTTGTTCAATTGGTCTGCCATTTCTTTGTTCCCCGTTATGACTTCCCCTGATTCTGACTGCAGGGGACCTACATTTGTCTTTACTAACCTTTTTCTCTTTACATACCTATAGAAACTTTTGCAATCCGCCTTAATGTTCCCTGCAAGCTTCTTCTCGTACTCCATTTTCCCTGCCCTAATCAAACCCTTTGTCCTCCTCTGCTGAGTTCTAAATTTCTCCCAGTCCCCAGGTTCGCTGCTATTTCTGGCCAATTTGTATGCCATTTCCTTGGCTTTAATACTATCCCTGATTTCCCTAGATAGCCACGGTTGAGCCACCTTCCCTTTTTTATTTTTACACCAGACAGGAATGTACAATTGTTGTAATTCATCCATGCGGTCTCTAAATGTCTGCCATTGCCCATCCACAGTCAACCCCTTAAGTATCATTAGCCAATCTATCTTAGCCAATTCATGCCTCATACCTTCAAAGTTACCCTTCTTTAAGTTCTGGACCATGGTCTTTGAATTAACTGTTTCATTCTCCATCCTAATGCAGAATTCCACCATATTATGGTCACTCTTCCCCAAGGGGCCTCGCACAATGAGATTGCTAATTAATCCTCTCTCATTACACAACACCCAGTCTAAGATGGCCTCCCCCCTAGTTGGTTCCTCGACATATTGGTCTAGAAAACCATCCCTTATGCATTCCAGGAAATCCTCCTCCACCGTATTGCTTCCAGTTTGGCTAGCCCAATCTATGTGCATATTAAAGTCACCCATTATAACTGCTGCACCTTTATTGCATGCACTCCTAATTTCCTGTTTGATGCCCTCCCCAACATCACTACTACTGTTTGGAGGTCTGTACACAACTCCCACTAACGATTTTTGCCCTTTAGTGTTCTGCAGCTCTACCCATATAGATTCCACATCATCCAAGCTAATGTCTTTCCTAACTATTGCATTAATCTCCTCTTTAACCAGCAATGCTACCCCACCTCCTTTTCCTTTTATTCTATCCTTCCTGAATGTTGAATACCCCTGGATGTTGAGTTCCCAGCCCTGATCATCCTGGAGCCACGTCTCCGTAATCCCAATCACATCATATTTGTTAACATCTATTTGCACAGTTAATTCATCCACCTTATTGCGGATACTCCTTGCATTAAGACACAAAGCCTTCAGGCTTGCTTTTTTAACACCCTTTGTCCTTCCAGAATTTTGCTGTACAGTGGCCCTTTTTGTTCTTTGCCTTGGGTTTCTCTGCCCTCCACTTTTCCTCATCTCCTTTCTGTCTTTTGCTTTTGCCTCATTTTTGTCTCCCTCTGTCTCCCTGTATAGGTTCCCATCCCCCTGCAATATTAGTTTAACTCCTCCCCAACAGCACTAGCAAACACTCCCCCTAGGACATTGGTTCCGGACCTGCCCAGGTGCAGACCGTCCGGTTTGTACTGGTCCCACCTCCCCCAGAACCGGTTCCAATGCCCCAAGAATTTGAATCCCTCCCTGCTGCATCACTGCTCAAGCCATGTATTCATCTGCGCTATCCTGCGATTCCTACTCTGACTAGCACGTGGCACTGGTAGCAATCCCGAGATTACTACTTTTGAGGTCCTACTTTTTAATTTAGCTCCTAGCTCCTTAAATTCTTTTCGTAGGACCTCATCCCTTTTTTTACCTATGTCGTTGGTACCAATGTGCACCACGACAACTGGCTGTTCTCCCTCCCATTTCAGAATGTCCTGCACCCGCTCCGAGACATCCTTGACCCTTGCACCAGGGAGGCAACATACCATCCTGGAGTCTCGGTTGCGTCCGCAGAAACGCCTATCTATTCCCCTCACCATCGAATCCCCTATCACTATCGCGCTCCCACTCTTTTTCCTGCCCTCCTTTGCAGCAGAGCCACCTACGGTGCCATGAACTTGGCTGCTGCTGCCCTCCCCTGATGAGTCATCCTCCCCAACAGTACTCAAAGCAGTGTATCTGTTTTGCAGGGGGATGACCACAGGGGACCCCTGCACTATCTTTCTTGCACTGCTCTTCCTGCTGGTCTTCCATTCCCTATCTGGCTGTGGACCCTTCTCCTGCAGTAAGACCAACTCACTACACGTGATACTCACGTCATTCTCAGCATCGTGGATGCTCCAGAGTGAATCCACCTTCAGCTCCAATTCCGCAACGCGGACCGTCAAGAGCTCGAGGCGGATACACTTCCCACACACGTAGCGCCCAGGGACACCGGAAGTGTCCCCGAGTTCCCACATGGTACAGGAGGAGCATATCACATGGCCGAGCTCTCCTGCCATGTCTTAACCTTAGATACCCTTAAATTGGTAATAACAATAAAAAGAAAAGAAAAGCTACTCACCAATCACCAGCCAATCACTTACCACATTGGCTGTGACGTCACTTTTTGATTACTTTCTACTTCTATTTTGCTTTCTCTCCCGCTGTAGCTGCACCGGTACGCTGGCTCTCGATCTCCCGCTGGGCTTTTGACAGGTCGCTCCCCTCTCACCAACTGCCGCTGGCTCTCGATCTCCCGCTGGGCTTTTGACAGGTCGCTCCCCTCTCACCAACTGCCGCTGGCTCTCGATCTCCCGCTGGGCTTTTGATAGGTCGCTCCCCTCTCACCAACTGGGACCATGTCCATAGTTTAGCACATACACAGGGTCATTCAGATCAATTTCCCGTGACACAGTGGCGCCTGCTCTCTACCTGATCATGCAGGTTGGGGTGAACCAGCGAGAGTCTGGTTTTCAGTGTCCTTTTCATGAGTAGCTCAGCTGGGGGCACCCCTATGAGTGAGTGGGGTCTCGTGCGGTAGCTGAGCAGTACCCGGGACAGGCGGGTTTGGAGTAAGCCTTCTGTGACTTGTTTAAGGCTCTGTTTGATGGTTTGTACTGACGCTCTGCCTGCCCATTGGAGGCTGGTTTAAATGGGGCCGAGGTGACATGTTTGATCCCGTTGCGGGTCATGAATTTTTTAAATTCGGCACTGGTGAAACATGGCCTGTTGTCACTGACTAGTATGTCAGGCAGGCTGTGGGTGGCAAACATGGCCCTCAGGCTTTCAATGGTGGCGGTGGCGGTGCTTCCTGACATTATTTCACATTCAATCCATTTTGAAAAAGCATCCACCACCACCAGGAACATTTTACCGAGAAACGGGCCCGCATAGTCAACATGGATCCTCGACCATGGTCTGGAGGGCCAGGACCACAAACTTAGTGGTGCCTCTCTGGGTGCGTTGCTCAACTGAGCACACACGCTGCATTGCCGTACACAGGACTCTAAGTCAGAGTTGATACCGGGCCATCACACGTGGGATCTGGCTATCGCTTTCATCATTACTATACCCGGGTGTGTGCTGTGGAGATCCGAGATGAACGTCTCCCTGCCCTTTTTGGGTAGCACTACGCAGTTACCCCACAACAGGCAGTCTGCCTGAATGGACAGCTCGTTCTTTCGCCACTGGAACAGCTTGATTAGCTCTTGCATTTCAACGGGGATGCTGGCCCAGCTCCCATGCAGTACACAGTTTTTTACTAAGGACAGCAGAGGATCATGGCTAGTCCAAGTCCTAATCTGGCAGGCCGTGACAGGTGATTTATCATTTTCAAACGCTTCCATGAGCATCAACAAGTCTGCGGGCTGTGCCACCATCAACAAGTTTGCAGGCTGTGCAATTTCCACCCCCGTGGTGGGCAATGGTAGCCGACTGAGAGCATCAGCATAGTTCTTGGTGCCTGGCCAGTGGCGGATGGTATAGTTATACACTGATAGCGTGAGTGCCCACCTTTGTATGCGGGCTGAGGCATTAGTATTTATCCCCTTGCCTTCAGTGAACAGGGATGTGAGGGGCTTGTGATTGGTTTCCAGCTCAAATTTGAGGCCAAACAGGTACTGATGCATTTTCTTTACCCGAACACACACACTAACGTCTCTTTCTCAATCATGCTGTAGGCCCTCTCGGCCTTAGACAAGTTCCTGGAGGCATAGGCGACAGGTTGCAACTTCCCCACAGCGTTAGCTTGTTGTAATACACACCCGACTCCGTACGACGACGCGTCACATGCTAGCACAAGTCTTTAACACGGGTTATACAATACAAGCGGCTTGTTGGAGCATAAAATGTTTCTGGCTTTCTCAAAAGCAATTACGTGGTTTTTTTCCCCATACCCAGTTCTCACCTTTGCGCAATAACACATGTAGGGGCTCTAAAAGGGTGCTTAACCCCGGTCGGAAGTTACCAAATTGGTTGAGGAGTCCCAGAACGACCACAGCTCCGTGACGTTCTGTGGCCTGGGCGCGTTCCTGATAGCTTCTGTCTTGGCGTCTGTGGGCCGAATGCCGTCCGCCACGATCTTTCTCCCAAAAACTCCACTTCTGTTGCCATGACGATGCAGTTCGACCTCTTCAGCCACAGCCCTACGCGATCGAGTCGCTGAAGGATCTCCTCCAGGTTTTGTAGGTGCTCGGCGGTGTCCCAACCCGTGACCAATATGTCGTCCTGAAAGACCACCGTGTGGGTTACCGACTTGAGTAGGCTCTCCATGTTTCGCTGGAAGATTGGTGCAGCCGATTGAATTCCAAACGGGCATCTGTTGTAGATGAACAGTCCCTTTTGTGTGTTGATGCAGGTGAGGCCCTTCGAAGACTCCTCCAGCTCCTGCGTCATGTAGGCCGAAGTCAGGTCGAGCTTGGTGAACGTCTTGCCTCCAGCAGGCGGTTAAGAAAGCAAATGGCATGTTGGCCTTCATAGCGAGGGGATTTGAGTACAGGGGCAGGGAGGTGTTGCTACAATTGTACAGGGCCTTGGTGAGGCCACACCTGGAGTATTGTGTACAGTTTTGGTCTCCTAACCTGAGGAAGGACATTCTTGCTATTGAGGGAGTGCAGCGAAGGTTCACCAGACTGATTCCCGGGATGGTGGGACTGACCTATCAAGAAAGACTGGATCAACTGGGCTTGTATTCACTGGAGTTCAGAAGAATGAGAGGGGACCTCATGGAAACGTTTAAAATTCTGACGGGTTTAGACAGGTTAGATGCAGGAAGAATGTTCTCAATGTTGGGGAAGTCCAGAACCAGGGGTCACAGTCTGAGGATAAGGGGTAAGCCATTTAGGACCGAGATGAGGAGAAACTTCTTCACCCAGAGAGTGGTGAACCTGTGGAATTCTCTACCACAGAAAGTAGTTGAGGCCAATTCACTAAATATATTCAAAAGGGAGTTAGATGAAGTCCTTACTACTCGGGGGATCAAGGGTTATGGCGAGAAAGCAGGAAGGGGGTACTGAAGTTTCATGTTCAGCCATGAACTCATTGAATGGCGCTGCAGGCTAGAAGGGCTGAATGGCCTGCTCCTGCACCTATTTTCTATGTTTCTATGTCAGCGTCGCAAACAGGTCGTCTGCGTTAGGTCGCAGGTATTGGTCCTGTCGCGAGAAACGATTAATAGTTACTTTATAATCGCCGCAAATCCTGACCGTGCCATCACTTTTTGAGTACTGGAACAATCGGGCTGGCCCACTCGCTGAATTCCACTGGGGAGATGATGTCCTCACGTTGCAGCCTGTCCAGCTCGATTTGCATTCGCTCCCTCATCATGTGAGGTACCGCTTGCGCCTTGTGGTGAATGGGTCGTGCCTCTGGGACCAAGTGGATTCGCCTCTTCGCCCCGGAAAAGTTTCCAATGCCTGGCTCAAAAAGGGAAGGAAATTTGTTCAGACCCTGGGTACATGAGGCCTCATCGACATGTGATAGCACTCGGATGTCATCCCAGTTCCAGCTGATTTTGCCCAGCCAGCTCCTTCGAAGCAGTGTGGGGCCATCACCCGGGACAATCCAGCGTGGCAGTTCATGCACCGTGCCCTCGTAGGTGACCTTGACCATGGCGCTGCCCAGGACAGTGATAAGCTCTTTGGTGTACGTTCTCAGTTTCGTGTGGATGGGGCTCAGGGCTGGTCTGAATGCCTTGTTGCACCACAGTCTCTGAAACATCTTTTTACTCATGATAGCGCCAGTGTCCAGTTCCATGGCTACGGGTAAGCCATTCAATTTTACGTCGAGCATTATAGGTGGACATTTCGTCAAAAATGTGTGCACCCCGTGTACTTGAGCATCTGCCTCCTCTCTCTGTGGCTTAAAATTGCTTTGTTGCACTATGGACTGATCTTCCTCTGCCACGTGGTGGTTAGCAGGTTTTGCAGAGCTAGCAGCTCGTTTGCAAGCTTGTTGGAGGTGTCCCATTGTTCCATAGCTCTTGCAAACATACCCTTTGAAGCGGCATGAATAGACTGAATGGAAGCCTCCACAATGCCAACAAGGTGTGAATGCCTTGCATTCATCCTTTGTTGGGGATTCTGAGTCATCTGGGTCACCTGAGGCCTGCTGGCAGTTGCAGACTCATGAGTTCTGCCATGTACATTTCTGCTCGCAAACACAGTTCCAGGTAATTTATGAACATTGCTAGCACTTGTGCGCTGAGATTTGTTTGGTGTTATCACTGGTGGACATAAACGCCTGTGCTATCGCAATGGCCTTACTGAGGGTCGGTGTCTCTACAGTCAAAAGTTTTCGTAGGATGGTCTCGTGGCCAATGCCCAGTACAAAAAAATCTCTGAGCATTTGCTCCAGGTAGCCATCAAACTCACATTGTCCTGCAAGTCGCCTTAGCTCAGCGCGTAGCTCGCCACTTCCTGACCTTCAGATCGCTGGCACGTGTCGAACCGATACCTCGCCATCAGCACGCTCTCCCTCCGGTTAAGGTGCTCCCGAACCAGTGTACACAGCTCCTCATACGACTTATCTGTGGGTTTCACCGAAGCCAGAAGATTCTTCATGAGGCTGTAGGTCGGTGCCCCGCAGACTGTGAGGAGGACCGCTCTCCTTTTTGCAGCGCTTCCTTCTCCGTCCAGCTCGTTGGCTACAAAGTACTGGTCTAGCCATTCGACATAGGCTTCCCAGTCCTCACCCTCCGAGAACTTCTCCAGGATGCTCACAGTTTGCTGCATCTTTGTGTTGGATTCGTATACTCGTCGCCAGTTATTGTGTTCCTAACACAGATGAAGCTGCACACAGGGAGGTTAAAGTAACAGTGACCTCAGTCTTTAATAAGACACTCCAGAGTGAGGAACAGGCCTTAGGGGCCGGCTTATATACAGTGCTCCCAAGGGATGCTGGCTGGGATCCCTTGGGACTTCAGGGGATGAGCTCCCTGGTGGCGGAACATGGGAGTGTATGCTTTACAGATACACAACACTTTTTATCTCCTGATATGACTTACTTTAAGTTCCTCGCTCTCATTAGCCCTTTGGTTCCCCACTATTTTTGGTATACATTTTGGGTCTTCTACTATGAAGACAGATGCAAAATATTTGTTTGAAGTCTCTGCCATTTCCTTGTTCTCCAATATAATTTCTCGTATCTCAGCCGCTAAGTAACCAACACTTACTTTTGCTACTCTCTTTTTTACTTTTTATACTGAGCTCTTTGTGATTCATGGAGCTTTAATTCTCTTTCTTGTGACTGTAGCTCATTTACAACAGTTGAATTCACTCACATACTGTCATTTGGAACAGGTGCTAGATATTCTGTGCGAGAACATCTCCGCAGGTCGGGGCTATAAAAAGAGCTGGAGCGAGCCACTCCAGTTTCCAGCATGAGCTGACACAAATGTGCAACAGCTTCGAGGTGGGTGACTAGGTGACATCATCAGGACCCAGGTCGCTGTTTGGAGCAGGAGCATCGGTGGGGGTGGGGCCCTAGTAAAGCAGAGGAGCAGGAAGGTCGTGGTGGACTTGCGATGAGTGATTGGGGTGGAGGAGTGATGAGGGATCGTGGCTGAGATGCGGCGAGTGTTTTTGTGGCGGCCCCGACCTGCGAGGGAACATCTGCGGTAGGTCGGAGCCTTAAAAGGAGCATAGCACTCCAGGGAGCAGCGCGAGCTGGTGCAGGAGGGCGATGGCAGTGAAGGGGGTGACTGGATTGGACATCACCAAGGTCCAGGTCCCTAATTGGAGTACCTACAGCAGGAGCGACGAGGTCGGGGTGAAGGAATGGCAAGAGATTGCAGAGCGATGTGATCAAGGCCCAGGAGAGGCGTGAGTTCGGGGCCCATGTCGGCGCAGGGGCAGCACGGGCCAGCCCACACTATGATGAGCTGGTTTCCAGTCGTCTAATCCTTGCCACTGAACCAGGACCAAGCTCTGTCAAGCCCATGTGGCGGCTGGCGGCTGGAAGATGCCTATGCTGGATTTTAAAAAATCCACGCACAGGCATCTTCCACCCTTCAATATGCAGTTCGAGACCTGGAATATTAGGTCTTTCTTTAAAACACCTGTGAACTCATCGAACTTATCCCTTTTTGGCGGGGAAGCAAGTCGCCGAAGAAGGAGGAAGGGCGGAGGAGCGGTGAGAGATCGTGGCGGAGGTGCGGCGAATGAGGGTAAAGGGCCCAGAAGAGCCGAGGGCCCAGGAGCAGCACGGGCCAGCCCACACTGCGATAGGTTCGTGCAGCAGAGCAGGTCTCCAGTCGTCCTGGTTAACCCTTGCCACTGGATAAAGGCCTAGCTGTCAAGCCCGTGTGGTGGCTGATGTGCAACGGTTACCCCACGTTAAAAAAATCCACACACAGGCATCTTCCACTCCCTCAATTGGAGTTCACAACTGGAACATCGGGTCCTTCATTGAAACATCTGTGAACTCGTGGTAGCAAGTGATCCTCGTTCGAGGGACTGCCTGTGATGATGAGATATTCAGCCGTACATTCAGGATTCACTTTCTCACTTTCGGCCCATTTGGTTTGGTAAACATAAACTATGAGTTCCGCTCTTTCTTCTCACTGTGAGTATGATAGCTCATGTGGATAAACTTCATGACAAGCACTTACCCAGTTCATGGTGCTGGGAAGTGCATGTAGGATTTGCGCTGTAACATAATGAGCATTATGCAGGGTTATACTCCTCTTATTCTCTATTTCTTGTGGCTTGTCTTTTCCTGTATTTCTTTCTTCCCAGCCCATCTGGCTGTGGGACATGTGTGTGTTTTTTCTGTTCTGCTCGCTGACCTACATTGGCTCCCGGTCCTGCAACATCTCAATTTTAAACTTCTCATCCTTGTTTTCAAATCCCTCCATGTCCTAGCCCTTTCTCTATCTGCATCACCTCCTCCAGCCCTACAACCCCCTTGAGATCTCTGCGCTCCTCCAATTCTGCGCATCCTTGATTTTTATCGCTCCACCATTGATGGCCGTGCCTTCAGCTGCCTGAGCCCTAAGCTCTGGCATTTGCAGCCTAAACTTCTCCACCTCTATCCCCTCCTTTAAGACTGTTATGTCTTTAATACTCTTATGAATGACTCCACAAGGTTTAGTATTGTACTTGAGCTGTTGTGACCTCAGTCCCAATTAATGTAACTCCAGAGTGAGGTACAAGCATGATGGACCCTGCACACCTATGCAGGTGACCCTCAGGTCTCCCACCACAGTGTCCTCTGGTGGCACACCTTATGTGACTATACAGTTAGTATACATGGTCTACATACATGACATCACTTTCCCCCAAGTCTTTAATGTAAATTGACTCATACATTGACGGTGACCTGGGCTTTGCTCTTCCTGGTTGACCATTGGATGGTCGCTGGCTGGTTCAGGTCCCGTTCGGAGGAGCCATTGAGGGTGACCTTCACTCTTGGGCATTGCCGTGGTGGCGAGTGGGTTTGTGGGCTGTGCCTTTTCCACCCGGGTGGTGGGCGACGGTAGCCGACTGTGAGCATTTTATTGTTTCTGCCCCGTGGCCTGCAATGTTAAACCGATCTGAGGCAGGGTATCGCTACCGGTTCCTCTGCTCTCCGGGATCATTTACTCTGCGGCTTGACTACTTCTGTCAGCTGTGGGGACACTTTATGATACATCGTTCTAGTCCCAGGGATGCAGGCTACAGCATTGGGTAGCCCGCTGGACCTGTATACGACCATTAGGTGTTCGACCGCTACATTGGCTGATTGCAATTCGCACCCGACATCACTCAACAACATTTTGTTTGTTACAGCTGGACTTTTACATTGAACTGCTTGAAATTGGTAACCATTCAAAAATGGCGGGTTGCTGGCCTCCTTTAAAATGGCCTTACTACTTTTACCCCAATCGTCTTCCTTGCGTGGAACCAAGTGTCGTTGCTCAATTAGTGCTGCGCCTCGTGGTTTGTTCGCCATCTTTCCCCTGTCCATGATGTCGACTGCCACGATCTTCTTTCCCAAGGATTCTGTCACTGAAGCTGGGAAGGCGTCCTCGGATCCAATCTTCCTCCCCAGGAGTCCTGCCACTGAATCCGGGAAGGTGCGTTCGGGTTGTCCCGGCCGGATCATCGCCACACAGTCGTGATGAGCGGTCTGTGCCTCGGGGGCTGCGCGGATCTGCTCTCCGATGTTTGGTCCAACCGAAGGTGGGGGCTTACTCTGCCTCTGAGCACGGAGGGGCGTCGATCGCTGGAGGATGAAGTCTTCCCAGTTCCAATGAATCTTCCCCATCCATCTTCTTCCAAGTAGCGTTGGTCCATCACCTGAAACAATCCACAATGGTAAATTGTGCACTGCACCATCATGGGATACACTTACATCCGCACTACCAACAACTGATATCAGTTCCTTGGTGTAGGTATGCAGCTTTGCCTGAACCGGGACCAGCTTGGGTCGTTCAGCTTGATCGTTCCATAGCCTCTCAAAGGCTTCCTGGCTCATTACTGACTGACTCGCCCCCGTGTCCACTTCCATGAAGACTGGAACGCCATTTATCGTGACTGGAGGACAATCTGTGGTGCAGGGGACTGAGCTGCCTCTCTAGCCATCTCGTTGTAATCCACGCTGGATTCACAGCCATCTGCTGACTCGTCTTCCACATGGTGAGTCACAGCTCTTTTGCACATTCATTGGAGGTGGCCCTTTGTGCTGCAGCCTTTGCACACATAGTCTCTGAACTGACATTGATGAGCCCTGTGATTACCTCCACAATGCCAGCATGGTGCTACTCGACTTACGTTTGCACCCCTTGGTGGATTCTGAGTTAAAGGACTCGGGGGGCCTGTACGCTCTGCCCTGGGCAGATTCACATTCAACAGTTCTGCCTGTGAAAGGCACCATTCTATTTACAGTACTTGCCGGGCTTGGATCCTGAGAGTGAGTCATCATCCGCTTGGAGCTTGAGATCATGAACGCCTGGCTGATGCTGATGGCCTTCTGCAGAGTGACCGTGGTTTCGGCAGACAGTAGCCTGTGAAGAAGGGCCTCATTACTGATGCCAATTACGAAGACGTCCTCAACGCATCAGCGATGGATGCGCTGAATTCACACGGTCCTGCCAGCCTCCTGAGGTCGGCAGTGTACTTCTTGATTTCCTGGCCCTCGGGGCGGTGGTGTGTATAAAATCGATGCCTGGCTGTGAGGATGCTCTCCTTTGGTTTGAGTTGGTCCCGAATGAGCACTTTCAGCTCCTTGTATGACTTGGTCGTTGTTTTCTCTGGTGCAAGCAAGTCCCTGACGAGGCCATAGACCACGGGCCCACAACTGGTCAACAGGACAGCTCTGCGCTTATCTACCAGTGTGGCCAGATCATCGCCTACCAGGTTGTTTGCTACGAAATATTGGTCGAGGCGCTCTGTAAAGGCTTCCCAATCTTCACCCTCTGAGAACTTTTCTAATACACCAATGTTAGTCATTTTTGCGTGAAAGTTCGTAATCTCGTCGCCAGTTGTTATATCTTTAATACTCTTATGAATGACTGCACAAGGTCTAATATTGTACTTGAGCTGTTGTGACCATAGTCCCATTTATTGTAACTTCAGAGTAAGGCACAAGCATGGTGAGCAGCCTTTTGTACTGGGCCCTGCACACCTATGCAGGTGACCCTCAGGTCTCCCTCCACAGTGCCCTCTGGTGGCACACCTTATGTGACTTTACAGGTAGTATACATGGTCTACGTACATGACAAACGCAATGTCCAGACAATTGGGGATTCGATGCTTCCAGTCCTTACAGTCCCCTCTATGATATTTCAAGAGTCTTCTAGAACATATCAACTTCCTCTGGTGAGCAAGCATTGTGGTTCCCAACCAATCCTTTCCCCTTTTACTTTTAAAACACCCTGAATATACGTCTCTGAAATACAACTGTGCATCACACTGTTACCATATAGATACAGAAAGTTACATTCAGGGTTCGTTAACTACGGCCTCCCATCGACTCCGGAGCGCCTGACTTCTTTTTTTACAAGAAATGCACCACAGGTATATCAAAATCAAAAACTGTACAATGACGAGAGCATGTGAGCATATCCGGATCCATGGAGGAACCTCCACACTTATACCAAGGTCCCATCAGGGCGGGAAATTTATCCCTTTAATTCTTTTCCATGTCCCGGTTCGTCTGTTCCAGCGTGAGATAATGTTTTGGGGATAGCTCGACGACCTTTAATAACATCGTTAGGTGTTCCGGCAGCAAAGGAATCTGAAACCCGAACTGGGTAATGTACTGTTGCTGGTTCAGGATCGTGTCATTTACTGTAATGTGTACCATGGATGGTTCTGGGATCGGAATAATACGTTCTTGTACCATTTGAACTTCGGCGTGGGGAATGAAGCAGAAAGTGCTGTCGGTGACCAAGTGTCCCGGTGCACTCGATACCGGTCCACACTCATGGTTACGCAGTATGTCCTGTTGCCCACATATGCTACCCGATGAGGAACATGGCTCTGGGCCCTCACCTCTATGGTGCAGTTGATAGGCTCTCAACTCTCAGATTCAAACCCGCACTCTGGCCGATTGAACGCATTCAAATGCTGGGGACACAATATGATGTGTGCACCCCTGCTCTGGCACCCCTTGAGGTCAGTTCCGGTCATGGCGTGCTCCCACTTTATAACAAATGGTGGGACCGCATGATACCGCACATGTACTCCTTCCCGTATGACCCCAATGTTCTCCACCCTGTTTACCGGTGCTGGTTGTGATATCCCACCCATTACCGGCATAAGCAACACTATCCCCATCATTTTGTGGTTGGACCGACCGCAATCCACTGGGACTGGGTCGGTTTCAGAGGCTAGACGAAGCTGACACAGGCTCATCGAATTATTATATGAGCTGAGCGCTGTGAGGTGCCGGTTGCTGATCCATGACTGAGCGCGACCTTGCTGGAGGTCCTCTAAATTACTGCGCCCCTCGCTTAGCAACCAGGCACCGTACAACACACACACGTCGATTCGTGCTGCCTGCGCCAAGGCATTCCTGTCCTCCTGTATTAATGCATTTAAAGTTTTTGCGTGTGGCTCCAGCTCTGCGATAACCTCCTTTAAATGGACAGTCATTGCCTGGTCCTCCTCTAACTCCGACCCTACCACCGCGTTCCCTTCCCCAGGATTTTCCACAGCTGGTCCTTTAAACCACTGATCTGCAGCTGCACGGTGTCCATGCTGTTAACCAGAGATGTATCTGTGCTAAACGCTGTAGTGACCTCATTGAGCACCCCTCGCCTCTGTCTCCCCGGACCAATGTTATCGTACACTCCCATAGCGTACAATCTTTCCCGACTCACATCCCCGTAACTGAGTTCAAAGAACTGGTGGAACATTTCTTTAATGAGCGCCTCATACAGCTGCACAGTTTCTTTTGGACACCACTCGGGCAGATGTACCCTGGTTAGGTTTAACATGACTGATGCGACCACATAATGCACCCCCTGGAATAAAACTTTTCCAGTCGGTACTAAAATGAAACCATTCCCTGGGCCTGGTGTGGTGGCTGGACACCTAACTTCTATCGTCTGTACTGGTGGGGCTGTGGGCAAAGGCTTCCTCGTGTGCTACAAGTTCAGTGGTATTTATTCTGTTGGGAGGGTCTGGGATTATGCAGGAGTCCATATTCCGATCCCATCTGATCCCAGCCCTGGTGTCCTCCTGCCATTGCCTTGAAAAGGCAATCAGCACACCTGCTGGGCAGATCTGCTCTGACCCCCACATACACACATAAATTCCCTGTTCCTCCTTCCACCACTTGTCCCAGTACACTTCCACTCCCCCTTTGACCCCATGATCTGTCGGTACGTATCATTCCCCAGTTATTCCCAGTCCGCTGTCTGGTTCCCCGTGTCCTGACTCAATTTCATGAGCCACCACCGTCCCAGGGGAATATGTCCCTTGCACTTCAAGCATACGCGCTTGCCCTCGGTCACCCCAACCCGTGTGGCTGTGACCTTCGGTCTGGGACACGGTATGGAAGCCGCCCCGTATATGAACCCGGCGTGGCTGGAATATTTCATCGAATTCGACCCCAGCCACTCTGGCCACCTTCCCTCGTGGTAGTAGGCTGCCACCCCATCTGTGTCCTCTGTCCTGCCCCCCTGTGTCATGGTGGGTCCGTTCTCCCCAGTACATCCGTAGAGGAAGATCAACTCGGTGTCCCCCCTCCTACTGTACCCTGTTCCGGCCAAGCTCCAAAGAATGATTACCAGGGTTGTCTCCATCTCTCTCTCGACTCCCTGTGAAGATACAAAGAAACAATAACCTTTCTGTGATAGTGTATACCTCCATAGGTCTGGCTTCATCAAAAACACACTCTGTAAAACACGAAACTGAGAAGGAAACTACATACACCGCCACCCATCTCTGGGTGACCCCGCGAGGTCTCTATGACCCTGGGCCTTTTACGGCTCCTCGGCGGTGTGTAAGGAGGCGACCACGGCGCTCTCGGCCGTGCAATCCTGCTACTCCTCCTAACCACCACCATCATGGGCTCCTCACTGTCCCAAACTATGGGAGGGAGACTCGCGTCCACCATGCTGTTTACAGCGCCTTGGTGCTTCTTTCTGTTTCTCGCTCTTTCCCCTGGGTTAAACAACTTGCACTAGTTCACATGGAACCACTTTGTGCACTTCGGAAGCTTAATCGTGTGCACCATGGGACTGGCCTTATCTACGATGCTGTAGAGTCCCATGTACAAAGGCTCAAACGTGTCCACCTGAGCATAATTGCGGCCCATGACCTAATCCCCTACCTTCCACTCGTGGGTTCTCTTGACTCGAGAAACAACCGATTGCTCCAGTGCGGCTGCCCCATGTTGCTGGCAGCTTGCCAATGAATCTGTTTCAAGTGCTCGAACAGATTCTTGACAAACTTGTCCCGGTTTACCTCTCTCACCTGCCCCGCTGTGAGAACCGGCTCCAGAACATGGGTGGGTGTGCACATGACCCTACCAACCATGAGCTCATGCGGGGAATACCCTGTGTTTCTGGAGAGGCTGGCTCAGACCCCCATCAGGACAAATGGCAGGACCGCAACCCACTTTTTCTGGGACTGTCCTGTTTCCTTCCGCAGCCTTTCTTTGATGGTCCGATTAAGTCGCTCCGATGACTGTGGATTGTGAGCCACATGCCATTTCCCTTCGATCCCTAGCACTTTCAAGGTAGCCTGCATGACCTGCCCTGTGAAGTGGCTCCACTGATCGGACTCCACGATCTGTGGCAGTCCCCACCTAGAGAACACTTCCCTCACCAAGATCCTTGCCGGCACCAATGTTGTGGCTGATCGGCAAGGGAAGGCTTCAACCCACTTCGAGAAAACATTCACTAGGATCAAACAGTACTCGTACCTCTTTGCGGTGGGCAATGGCCTGATGTAATCGACCTGTGCCATGGTCCCGCTACCATTCTCGTGTGTCCCATGGGAACCTTTCTTTTCTGGGGATCTGGGCACCAGTCTGCGCAAAAATCGCGGACATCCTCCCTCAGTTGCGGCCACTACCCTGCCTGTTCTACCCTCTGCCAGGTAGTCTCTGGCCCTGGATGTTACACTCCTGGGCCCCCGTGGGTTATCTGGAGGAATTCCCTCTGGTGCTGTTCTGGAACCACCCACTGATCTCCTCTGAAAATCATTCTCTCCTTTAAAGTAATGCCCACTACCCCAAATGAGCCTTCTACTTTTTTTCGCCTAGCCAGCTGCTCCAGGACAACCTTGAGGATGGGATCCTGGGCCTGGACTTTTCTCAAGTCCGGGGCCAATGCTACCCCTACTCTCCCTTGTGTCCCCCCTTTATCCCAGATCGTTGCTACTGGGCTGGACCCGTATAGGTCCCAAAACTCTCCTGTTTTGGCTCCCTCCTTGGCTAACTCATCTAAAAGCCTCGTTCCTACCACGGCCCTTGGGGCTGACTGCTCCTCGGACTCGTTGAGCTCTGCCTTAAGCCTACCAACCTGCTCCCTAAGCAGTTGGACTTGCTTCTGCAGACACAGGATCCAAATGGCCTTTTTTTTGGCCTTTCTATGTTCCTTACTCCCTGTCCACTCAGCAGCTTTGTTCTCCAGACTCTTAGCCCGCAAAAGGTCTAGTATCCACTGTTGTGTTACGTTAACTTTCCCAAAGATATATGAGGAAATCCTAGTCCCCATTGCTGATCTCTTGGACTAAATATCTTCCATAACTCTGTTCAGCACACCCAAATCCTGCCGCAGGTCACCAATTCTGTAAGTGGTTTCCCTTAGGTGTTTTCAACGCACCCCCACATTACAATAGTTCTAAACCTGGGAGTGATTACTGTACTGAACAGATGAACGAGTCACTGGCAAATACCTCGGTCTCAATCGGCAATGCTTTATTAAAGTTAAAACACACATCTGCACCCAGATAAACCACACACACCCTGGTGTGTAAAACAAACAAATGCAGTATAATACACAGTGTGGCTTGTCTAACAGGTCCCTAACGCGAAGTACCCCAATGTCTAAAATACCTCCCCTGTAAACCCCTAAGAATTTGGTTGGGACAATGCATGATACCCCCTCACACCGTGGCTGTGATCTTACCAGATGTGTGTTCAGAAATGCTCACCGATTCACTGGCTTACTTGCTGCTTCTTCCGATGAAAAGGTGTCTCCTGGTTTCTTCTCTCCGTCTCAGTAGGGGCAAAGCAGCGAGGCAAGAGAGAGAGCTGTGTCCACATGGCATGCTTTTATATCCCAAGTTCGTTTGCCTTTTCAGGCTGAATAGTTTGTTTCGAGGCTTCTAGTGGGTGTGCCTTCTGCTTTTACCCAATGTTGGCCATTGTCATTCCAGACTCCCTGTCCATCATTCTAAGCCCAACATGGAGCCGCACCTGGGCCCTTCCATAAAACAGCTTCCAGCTTTCTTTCTGTGGTGAGAAAAATATTAAACGTAATGTCCAGACAATGTTCAATCAATCCTTGGGGGTTCGATGCTTCCAGTCCTTACACTAGATAAGCCACAACTTGCTTTAGTTAAATATTAGGAAGATAGAAGCCATCGTCTTTGGCCTCCATCACAAACCCTTGCTACCAATTTCATCAACTTCCATGGCCAATGTCTCAGGTTGAACCACACAATTCGCAATCTTGCGGGGCAAAATTGCCCTATGCCCCGATTGGGGGCGGTAACCTGCTGGAGCCAGGACTTCCTGCGCCCGGCTGCTGAATAGGGCTTACCACCCCTCAGAGGAAGTGGAGTGCAATTTCACGCGCTCCACTTTCTTTAGGGCTGGGACCAGCGGTGCTTGCTGCATTGGGAAGCCTGCCAGAAAGCCTGTGTTCAATGTCAAGGAGCATGGAGGGGTTCGGCACCATCTTGGCACAGAGCTTGGAACCTATCCTATGACTATTCCAATGGTATCTTGGCCGGCCTCCCCATCCCCATTAACTGCAAACTTCAGCTCATCTAAAGCTCTATATCCTATCTTGCACCAAGTCCTGCCCACCCTGTACTCACTGACCTACAATAGCTCCCAATCCCTCAACACTTCCAATTAAAAATTCTCATCCTCGTGTTTAAATCCCTCCTCTGCCTTGCGCCCCTGTATACTCCTCCAGCCCTACAACCCTCTGAGAACTCTGCACTCTTTCAACTCTGGCCTCTTGTGCTTTCCCTACTCCACCATACCACTGGCAACCATGCTTTCAGCTAAGCCCGAAATTCTGGAATTCCTTCCCTAAACCTCTCTCAGTCTCCACCTCCATCTCCTCCTTCAAGGGCCTCCTTAAACCTTCCTCTTTCACCAAGCTTTTAACTAGCCCTCCTAATAGTTCCTTCTTTGGCTTGGCATCCATTTCTGTCTAATAATGCTTCTGTGAAGTACCCAGAATGCTTTTCTATGTTGACAGTGCTAATAAATGCAAATTGCTGTTGTTTTCATTGTTGTTGGATTCCTATTTCATAACTTTATACAAGACCAGAATTGCCGCTACTTATTTTCTCAGGCCTCTGATGGTTTTAAGCCTCAAAACTGGGGTACAAATCGAGGACCACCATCATCATAGGCAGACCCTCGAAGTGAGGATGACTTGCCTCCACGCCACAAAGGGATGAGTTCACAATGTTTCAATGAAAGACCTGATATTCCAGATCCCGAACTACATGTTGAAGGGTGGAAGATGCCTGTGTGTGGATTTTTTTAACGTGGGGTGGCCGTTGTACACCAGCCACCACACGGGCTTGACAGGTCTTGGTCCAGTGGCAAGGATTAACCAGGACGACTGGAGACCAAGCTTTGCCGCACGGACCAAGTGCGCACACATATCGCAGTGTGGGGTGGCACGTGCTACCCCTGGGCCCTCGGCTCTTCTGGCCCCAAACTCACGTCTCTCCTAGGCCCCGATCACGTCCCTCTAAAATCTCTCGCCGCTCCTGCACCCTGACCTCGCCGCTCCTGCCCAGGCTCCAATCGTTGGCCTGGACCTTGATTATGTCCCTCTTGGCTGCCGGCGCTCTTCTGCACCAGCACTAACTAGCCAGCAGGAGGCGACACTGTACACATAGTCCCACCAGCAGCCGAAACTTCAAGGCTCAGTCAACCCAACAGGCAATGGAAGGGGGTTTTACCAACTCGTTCAATGAGCTGAACCCCGCCTCCTTCCTTCCCCCTCCCCTCCTCCTCGCATCTGACCAAACCCAGTAAAGCAAAACAAGGCTGCATGCTCAAATCTATTCAACAGGAGGTCCCTACCGCCACAACAACTGGAATCAAGTCAATGATAAAACCTTGTATTTATAGAGCGCTTTTAACGTATAAAATGTCCCAGTGAGAGTCAGTGTGTGTGGGACCTGTACCTCAGTGAGAGTCAGTGTGTGTGGGACTCGTACCCCAGTGAGAGTCAGTGTGTGTGGGACCCGTACCACAGTAAGAGTCAGTGTGTGTGGGACCTGTACCCCAGTGAGAGTCAGTGTGTGTGGGACTGTACCCCAGTGAGAGTCAGTGTGTGTGGGACCTGTACCCCAGTGAGAGTCAGTGTGTGTGGGACCTGTACCCCAGTGAGACTCGGTGTGTGTGGGACCTGTACCCCAGTGAGACTCAGTGTGTGTGGGACCCGTACCCCAGTGAGAGTCAGTGTGTGTGGGACTCATACCCCAGTGAGAGTCAGTGTGTGTGGGACCTGTACCCCAGTGAGAGTCAGTGTGTGTGGGTCCTGTACCCCAGTGAGACTCGGTGTGTGTGGGACCCGTACCCCAGTGAGAGTCAGTGTGTGTGGGACCCGTACCCCAGTGAGAGTCAGCGTGTGTGGGACCAGTACCACAGTAAGAGTCCGCGTGTGTGGGACCCGTACCCCAGTGAGAGTCCGTGTGTGTGGGACCCGTATCCCAGTGAGAGTCAGTGTGTGTGGGACCTGTACCCCAGTGAGAGTCAGTGTGTGTGGGACCCGTACCCCAGTGAGAGTCAGTGTGTGTGGGACCCGTACCCCAGTGAGAGTCAGCGTGTGTGGGACCCGTACCCCAGTGAGAGTCAGCGTGTGTGGGACCCGTACCCCAGTGAGAGTCAGCGTTTGTGGGACCCGTACCCCAGTGAGAGTCAGTGTGTGTGGGACCCGTACCCCAGTGAGAGTCAGTGTGTCTGGGACCGTACCCCAGTGAGAGTCATTGTGTGTGGGACCCGTACCCCAGTGAGAGTCAGTGTGTGTGGGACCCGTACCCCAGTGAGAGTCAGTGTGTGTAGTACCCGTACCCTAGTGAGAGAAAGTGTGTGTGGGACCCGTACCCCAGTGAGAGTCAGTGTGTGTGGGACCCGTACCCTAGTGAGAGTCAGTGTGTGTGGGACCCGTACCCCAGTGAGAGTCAGTGTGTGTGGGACCCGTACCCCAGTGAGAGTTAGCGTGTGTGGGACCCATACCACAGTGAGAGTCAGCGTGTGTGGGACCCGTACCCCAATGAGAGTCAGTGTGTGTGGGACCCATACCCCAGTAAGAGTCAGTGTGTGTGGGACCCGTACCCCAATGAGAGTCAGTGTGTGTGGGACCCATACCCCAGTAAGAGTCAGTGTGTGTGGGACCCGTACCCCAGTGAGAGTCAGTGTGTATGGTACCTGTACCTCAGTGAGAGTCAGTGTGTGTGGAACTGTACTCCTGTGAGAGTTACTGTGTGTGGAACTGTACCCCAGTGAGAGTCAGTGTGTGTGGGACTGTACCCCAGTGAGAGTAAGTGTGTGTGGGACCCGTATCCCAGTGAGAGTCAGCGTGCGTGGGACCCGTACCCCTGTGAGAGTCAGTATGTGTGGGACTGTACCCCAGTGAGAGTCAGTGTGTGTGGGACTGTACCCCAGTGAGAGTCAGTATGTGTGGGACTGTACCCCAGTGAAAGTCAGCATGTGTGGGACCCGTACCCCACTGAGAGTCACTGTGTGTGGGACTCGTACCCCAGTGAGAGTCAGTGTGTGTGGGACCCGTACCCCAGTGAGAGTCAGTGTGTGTGGGACTGTACCCCAGTGAGAGTAAGTGTGTGTGGGACCCGTACCCCAGGGAGCGTCAGTGTGTGAGGGACCTGTATCCCAGTGAGAGTCAATGTGTGTGGGACCCGTACCCCAGTGAGAGTCAGTGTGTGTGGAACCCGTACCCCAGTGAGAGTCAGTGTGTGTGGAACCAGTACCCCAGTGAGAGTCAGTGTGTGTGGAACACGTACCCCAGTGAGAGTCAGTGTGTGTGGAACTGTACCCCAGAGAGTTTAGTGTGTGTTGGACCCGTACCCCAGTGAGAGTCAGTGTGTTTGTGACCGTACCCCAGTGAGAGTCAGTGTGTCTGGAACCGTACCCCAGTGAGAGTCAGTGTGTGTGGGACCCGTACCCCAGTGAGAGTCAGTGTGTGTGGGACCCGGACCCCAGTGAGAGTAAGTGTGTGTGGGACCCGTACCCCAGTGAGAATCAGGGTGTGTAGGACTGTACCCCAGTGAGAGTCAGATTGTGTGGGACCCTTAACCCAGGGAGAGTCAGTGTGTGAGGGACCCGTACCCCAGTGAGAGTCAGTGTGTGTGGGACCCGTACCCCAGTAGAGTCAGTGTGTGAGGGACCCGTACCCCAGTGAGAGTCAGTATGTGTGGGACCCGTACCCCAATGAGAATCAGTGTGTGTGATACCCGTAACCCAGTGAGAGTCAGCGTGTGTGGGACCCGTACCCCAGTGAGAGTCAGTGTGTGTGGGACCCGTACCCCAGTGAGAGTCAGTGTGTGTGGGACCCGTACCCCAGTGAGAGTCAGTGAGTGTGGGACCCGTACCCCAGTGACAGTCAGCGTGCGTGGGACCCGTACCCCAGTGAGAGTCAGCGTGTGTGGGACCCATACCCCAGTTAGAGTCAGCGTGTGTGGGACCCGTACCCCAGTGAGAGTCAGTGAGTGTGGGACCCGTACCCCACTGACAGTCAGCGTGCGTGGGACCCGTACCCCAGTGAGAGTCAGTGTGTGTGGAACCTGTACCCCAGTGAGAGTCAGTGTGTGTGGAACTGTACTCCTGTGAGAGTTACTGTGTGTGGAACTGTACCCCAGTGAGAGTCAGTGTGTGTGGAACTGTACTCCTGTGAGAGTTACTGTGTGTGGAACTGTATCCCAGTGAGAGTCAGTGTGTGGGACCCATACCACAGTGAGAGTCAGTGTGTGTGGGACCCGTACCCCAGTGAGAGTCAGTGTGTGTGGGACCCGTACCCAAGTGAGTCAGTGTGTGTGGGACTGTACCCCAGTGAGAGTCAGTGTGTGTGATACCCGTACCCCAGTGAGAGTCAGTGTGTGGGACCCGTACCACAGTGAGAGTCAGTGTGTGCGGGACTGTCCCCCAGTGAGAGTTAGTGTGTGTGCATCTGTACCCCTGTGAGAGTTACTCTGTGTGGAACTGTACTCCTGTGAGAGTTACTGTGTGTGGAACTGTACCCCAGTGAGAGTCAGTGTTTGTGGGACTGTAACCCAGTGAGAGTCAGTGTGTGTGGGACCCGTACCCCAGTGAGAGTAAGTGTGTGTGGGACCCGTACCTCAGTGAGAGTAAGTGTGTGTGGGACCCGTATCCTAGTGAGAGTCAGTGTGTGTGATACCCGTACCCCAGTGAGAGTCAGTGTGTGTGATACCCGTACCCCAGTGAGAGTCAGTGTGTGTGGGACTGTACTCCTGTGAGAGTCAGTGTGTGTGGGACCCGTAGCCCAGTGAGAGTCAGTGTGTATGTGATCCATACCCCACTGAGAGCCAGTGTGTGTGGGATCGTAACCCAGTGAGAGTCAGTGTGTCTGGGACCCATACCCCAGTGAGAGTCAGTGTGTCTGGGACCAATACCCCAGTGAGAGTTAGTGTGTGTGGGACCCGTACCCCAGTCAGAGTCAGTGTGTGTGTGGGAGGGTGGGTAACCAGGGGACACAGATTGAAGGTAATTGGCAAAAGAAGCAGAGGGGGAGATGGGGGAAAATTTTTTTTTAACGTTGCAAGTTGTTGTTGTCTTGTATTTCACCATCTTGCAATGACAATAGTTATGTAACTGTAACTCATGCACACTGACCAGAGGGGGTGAGCTTGCGGGAGACACTCCTTACCTGGGTTTCCAGGTATAAAAGGGGAGGTCCCACCCAGGGTCAGCACTCCTTGATCCTGGGAATAAAATGAAGGTCACAGAGGGACCGTGTCTGATGTATACATGCCTTGTGTGAGTTTGTAACAAGGTGCAAGAGACACTACATCTGGCGACGAGAAACGGGAATCACCGAACCACGAGGAATGGCCACCAGTGGCACAGAGGAACGCTTCTGTGTGGGTGAGGACTGGGACGACTTTGTGGAAAGCTTTGTCACAAAGGACTGGCTGGAAGAGACAGCGGCTGACAAGCGGAGGGCGCATCTACTGACCAGCTGTGGTCCACAGACGTATGCGCTGATGAAAGACCTGCTCACACCCCAAAAGGCAGCGGAAAAGTCCTTCGAAGAGCTCAGCCAGCTGATCAGTGAGCATCTCAAGCCAGCAAGTAGCGTGCACATGGCCCGGCGCCGGTTCTACTCTCACCGGCATCGTGAGGGTCAAAATGTCTCTGACTTCGTGGCGGAACTGCGGCGTTTGGCCAGTTTCTGTAAGTTCTCTGATGCCTGCAGGGGGGAGATGTTAAGGGACTTTTTCATCGGCGGTATTAAACATGCAAGTATTTTCAGGAAGCTCATAAAGACCAAGGACCTGACTTTAGAAGGGGCGGTGTTGATAGCTCAGACCTTTATGGCAGGGGAAGAGGAGACCAAGCTAATTTACGCACGCAACCCTGGTTTTAATGTTGCGATGAACCAGGGAGTTAATGTTGTAAAAGTGATACAGAACCCCGCAGGCAGGCAAGGGTAATTCGAAACTGGCCCAAGCAGGCAGGCAAGGGCAATTTGAAACCGCCCAGGCAGCAACAAGCTCCAGGGTGGGCCCACAACAGGAACAATGGAAAGGGGATTGGCAATTCACGCCATCACGAGGAACAATGCATCCCATGATGGGACCATTAACATCCTCCATCAGAGTGCTTAGAAACAGCCAAACGGGCCACCAGAGAGGAATGCCTGGGAACAGTCCTTTTGTTAACAGCACTCTCAGCTCATGTTGGAGGTGTGGGGGTAGACACACTGCCAAAAGCTGCAGGTTCCAGCTTTATACCTGTAGGATTTGTAATATCAGTGGACACTTGGCCAGGATGTGCAAAAAGGCAGTAGCGAGGCTAGTCTGCGAGACAGAGGAACCAGACGAGGGGTCTGTAATGCAGGATGAGGCCTGGGGAACAACCATGGATGCTGAAGTTCAGAGAGTTCATGTGGCTCACGTCCACAGCTCATACACCAAAACGCCACCCATGATGATGAAAGTCTTACTGAGTGGCATCCCGGTGCACATGGAGCTGGATACGGGAACTAGCCAGACACTCATGAGCGCCCAACAATTTGAGAGACTATGGCCACACAGAGCTAGCAGGCCCAAACTGGAACGCATTGAGATGCAGCTATGTACGTACACCAAAGAGATCATCCCAGTGCTGGGCAGTGCAAACTTGGTGCAACGCATAATGGATTACAGAACCGGCTGCCACTCTGGATTGTTCCGGGAAATGGTTTGGGGAGGAGTTGGCTAGCTGAGATGAATTGGAAATGGGGGAATGTGCACGCCATTTCATCCGTGGAGCGAAGTTCATGCTCGCAGGTATTGCAAAAATTCGAGTCACTCTTACAACCCGGTGTCGGAATGTTCAAGGGCACTAAAGTAGTGATACGCATCACTCCGGACGCCAGACCAGTGCACCACAAAGCCAGAGCGGTGCCATATGTGATGCGTGAGAAAATTGAAAGTGAACTGGACAGGCTGCTCAGAGAGGGCATAATTTCAGCCGTTGAATTCAGCGACTGGGCAAGTCCCATCGTTCCCGTCCTCAAAGCAGATGGCTCGGTTAGGATTTGTGGCGACTACAAAGCCACCATCAACCGAGTGTCGCTGCAAGACCAATACCCGCTCCCGAGAGCGGCGGACCTCTTTGCCACGCTGGCAGGCGAAAAGTTGTTCACGAAGCTGGACCTCACTTCGGCCTACATGACTCAGGAATTGGCGGAAGATTCCAAGCTTCTGACCATCTTCACGACGCACAAAGAATTATTTGTCTACAGCAGGTGCCCGTTTGGCATACGTTTGGCAGCGGCTATTTTCAGCGAAACATGGAAAGCTTACTCAAGTCCATCCCTGGAACGGTCGTATTCCAAGACGACATCCTTATAACGGGTCGAAACACCGAGGAACACCTCCGCAACCTGGAGGAGGTGCTACGCCGATTGGATCGGGTAGGCTTGCGGCTGAAAAAGGCCAAGTGTGTGTTTTTGGCCCCAGAGGTCGAGTTCCTGGGCAGGAGGGTTGCCGCAGGCGGGATCCGGCCCACTGAATCAAAAACTGAGGCGATTCGCTGGGTGCCCAGGCCCAGCAACACGTCAGAGTTACGATCATTCCTGGGACTTTTGAACTATTTTGGGAACTTTCTGCCGAACTTAAGCACATTGTTGGAGCCGTTACACATGCTCCTCCGTAAAGGTTATGAATGGTTTTGGGAGGATTGTCAAGGACGGGCATTCAATAAGGCGAGGAGCCTGCTGTGTTCCAACAAACTGTTGACTTTGTATGACGCCTGTAAAAAACTGGTTTTAACATGCGATGCGTCATCCTACGGGGTTGGGTGTGTGTTGCAGGGTAACGATGACGGCCGACTCCAACCGGTGGCTTACACCTCCAGGTCGCTCTCCCAGGCAGAGCGTGGATACGGCAGGGTCGAGAAGGAGGCACTCGCCTGTGTGTACGGTGTGAAAAAAGTTGCATCAGTACCTTTTCGGTCGACAGTTCAAGCTAGAGATGGACCACAAGCCGTTAACATCCCTGTTATCCGACAGCAAGGCTGTCAACGCTAATGCGTCAGCTCGCATACAGCGCTGGGCTCTCACGCTGGCTGCGTATGACTACACCATACGGCACCAGCCAGGCACCGAAAATTGCGCTGACGCGCTCAGCAGGCTCCCACTGGCCACCACCGAGGGGGCGTCGCAGCAGATCGCCGAGATGGTCATGGCCGTTGAGGCTTTTGACACTGCGGGCTCCCCCATCACAGCCCGACAGATCAAACTCTGGACCAACAGGGACCCCTTCCTATCCATGATAAAGAAATGTGTCCTGACTGGGAATTGGGCACCCGCACACAGGGCGTGCCCCGAGGAAGTCAGGCCGTTTCAGAGACGGATGGATGAACTCTCCATCCAAGCCGACTGCCTGTTATGGGGCAGTCGGGTAGTCATACCCCAAAAAGGAAGGGAAGCGTTCATCAGTGAACTCCACAGCGAGCACCCAGGCATCGTGCTAATGAAGGCCATTGCCCGGTCACATGTATGGTGGCCGTGGATTGACTGGAATACTGGGTTCGCAGGTGCACGATGTGTGCCCAGCTGGGCACTGCCCCCAGGGAGGCTCCACTCAGACCGTGGCCCTGGCCCACCAGGCCATGGTCACATATTCACGTAGACTATGCGGGCCCGTTCATGGGGAAAATGTTCCTTATCGTAGTCGATGCATACTTGAAGTGGATCGAGTGCATCATATTGAACTCGTGCACGAGTGGAGAATCTGCGTACGGTTTTTGCGACCCACGGCTTGCCGGACTTCCTGGTCAGCGACAATGGCCTGTGTTTTACCAGCCACGAATTCCAGGAGTTTATGTCGGGCAATGGGATCAAGTACGTCCGGACAGCCCCGTTCACGCCGGCTTCCAATGGCCAGGTGGAACGGGCAGTCCAAGTCATAAAGCAGGGCATGCTACGCATCCAAGGACCCTCCCTTCAGCAGCGCCTATCGCGCCTCCTCCAGCCTCACAACCCTCTGAGATTTCTGCGCTCCTCCAATTCTGGCCTCTTGCCCATCCCCGATTTTATTTGTTTGAACCATTGGTGGCCGTGCCTTCAGCTGCCTGGGCTCCAAGCTCTGGAACTCGCTTCCTAAATCTCTCCGCCTCTCTACCTCTCTCTCTTCCTTTAAAACTCTCCTTAAAATCGACCTCTTTGACCAAGCTTTTGGTCACCTGTCCCAATATCTCCTTGTGTGGTTCGGTGTCACATTTGGTCTGATTCACACTCTCACTGGGATGCGGGTCCCACACACACTGACTCCCACTGGGATGCGGGTCCCACACACACTGACTCTCACTGGGATGCGGGTCCCACACACACTGACTCCCACTGGGATACGGGTCCCACACACACTGATTCTCAGTGGGGTATTGGTCCCACACACACTGACTCTCACTGGGGTACTGGTCCCACACACACTGACTCTCACTGGGGTACTGGTCCCACACAGACTGACTCTCATTGAGATACGGGTCCTACACACACTGACTCTCACTGGGGTATGGGTCCCTAACACTGAATTTCACTGAGGTATGGGTTCCACACACTGACTCTCACTGGGGTATGCGTCCCCCACACACTGACTCTCACTGGGGGACAGGTCCCACACACACTGACTCTCACTGGGGTACTGGTCCCACACACACTGACTCTCACTGGGGTACGGGTCCCTAACACTGACTTTCACTGAGGTACGGGTCCCACACACACTGACTCTCACTGGGGTACAGTCCCACACACACTGACTCTCACTGGGGTACAGGTCCCACACACACTGACTCTCACTGGGGTACAGTCCCACAAACACTGACTCTCACTGGGGTACGGGTCCCACACACTGACTCTCACTGGGTTACGGGTCCCACACACTAACTCTCACTGGGGTACGGTTCCACACACACTGACTCTCACTGGGGTTCGGGTTCCACACACTGACTCTCACTGGGGTACGGATCCCACACACACTGATTCTCACTGGGTTACGGGTCCCACACACACTGACTCTCACTGGGTTACGGGTCCCACACATACTGTCTTGAGGACCATATGGCCGAGTTAAATGCTTTTGAAGAGCTACTCGCAAGAGTACTTAAACTGATTGATTTGATTACTCTGGCAAAGCTTTATTTTGCCATTGTCTTCAGACAGGAAACAGATATAATTAGCCATGCACTATCAAATTCCATCACCATGACAGTAACGGTGACGCAGTCAGAGTCATTTCCAAAATTTACTAAATACCTTATCCTGACGGGGGTTAGTGCCAAGAATCTTTCAGCAGATTGGAATTCCGTTGACTATAAATCTCTTTCCTTGCTTTTTACACAAATTGCTAGTTAGAACCAACTGGGTGTCTTTAGGAAAGTAGAGATAAAATTTGATGGCCTAGATATTTAGCCGCCCTGCGCCCACTTTTCAGGTACTAAACGGTCTGCTAAGCTTCCAATATGGCAGACAGGAGGTGCGCACTAATTATCCTTGAAATTGGTAAAAGCCAAAAAATCACCATGGAGTGCCCACACTTGAAACAGGCATTAGCTCCTGTGCATATGCAAATAGAGGCCTAATGCCTGTTTATGGCCCCCACTGCAAGATTGGTTTGCCCTGAGGCAACCAGCTGCACTCAGGCCGCATGTAGACCTGGTTTTCCTAACAGATAGTCCTTAAAGGGGCCACAACCAATAAGACAAGTGTTTTTTGGGAATATAATGTTGTGGCAATAACTGAGACCTGGCTCAAAAAAGGGCAGGATTTGGAATGAAATATTCCTGGTTATAAGGTGTTTAGGAAAGATAGGGAAGGAAAGATAATAACTTTTATTTATGTAGCGCCTTTAACGTGGATAGGAAGTGGTGTGGCAGTATTGGTGAAGCAGAGTGTTACAGTGCTGGAGAGGGAGGATGTCTTGAAGGGGTCAAGGACAGAATCTATATGGCTAGAGTTAAACAATAGGGGTGACATTACACTGCTAGGTGTAATAGGGGTGACATTACACTGCTAGGTGTAATAGGGGTGACATCACACTGCTCGGTGTAATAGGGGTGACATTACACTGCTAGGTGTAATAGGGGTGACATTACACTGCTAGGTGTAATAGGGGTGACATTACACTGCTAGGTGTAATAGGGGTGACATTACACTGCTAGGTGTAATAGGGGTGACATTACACTGCTCGGTGTAATAGGGGTAACATTACACTGCTCGGTGTAATAGGGGTGACATTACACTGCTCGGTGTAATAGGGGTGACATTACACTGCTCGGTGTAATAGGGGTGACATTACGCTGCTCGGTGTAATAGGGGTGACATTACACTGCTCGGTGTAACAGGGGTGACATTACACTAGGTGTAATAGGGGTGACATTACACTGGATGTAATAGGGGTGACATTACACTGCTCAGTGTAATAGGGGTGACATTACACTGGGTGTAATAGGGGTGACATTACATTGGGTGTAATAGGGGTGACATTACACTGGGTGTAATAGGGGTGACATTACACTGGGTGTAATAGGGGTGACATTACACTGGGTGTAATAGGGGTGACATTACACTGCTCGGTGTAATAGGGGTGACATTACACTGGATGTGATAGGGGTGACATTATACTGGGTGTAATAGGGGTGACATTACACTGGGTGTAATAGGGGTGACATTACACTGGGTGTAATAGGGGTGACATTACACTGCTCGGTGTAATAGGGGTGACATTACACTGGGTGTAATAGGGGTGACATTACACTGGGTGTAATAGGGGTGACATTACACTAGGTTTATTCTGTAGATCGCCAAATCGTGGGAAAGGTATGGAGGAGCAAATTTATGGAGAAATGACAGAGAGGTGCAAGAACTATCGAGTAGGGATAATGGGGGACTTCAGCTATCTCAATATAGACTGGGATTGTAATAGTGTTAAGGGCAGGGAAGGGGAAGAATTTCTGAAGTGTGTTCAGGAGAACTTTCTTGAGCAGTATGTTTCCAGCCGGATGAGGGAGGAGGCATTGCTGGATCTGGTTCTGGGAAATGAGGTAGGTCAAGGGGAGCAAGTGTCAGTCCGTGAACATTTAAGGAACAAGAATCATAGTATCATAAGGATTAGATTAGCTATGGAAAAGGACATGGAGCAATTGTGAGTAAAAATGTTTTAATTGGAGGAAGGCTAATTTCTGTGGATTGAGAATGTATTTGGCCTGGGTAAACTGGAATCAAAGATTATCAGGTAAAACTCTCGTGGAACAATGGGCTGCCTTTAAAGAGGAAATAGTTCAGGTATAGATGAGGTAGTGGGAAAGGCACGGCAACTAAAGGCAGCACTCCCTGGATGACCAAACACAGAGAGAATATGATGAAGCTGAAAAAGAGCGTGTATGACAGAGGAGGTGAAAAATAAAATAAGGACAAAGAGAGGGTATGAGAATAGAATGGCAGCCAACATAAAAGGTAATCCAAAAGTCTTGTAGGCATATAAATAATAAAAGGGTAGTAAGAGAAGGGCTGGGGCCGATTAGGGACCAAAATGGAGGCCTATGCATGGAGGCAGAGGGTACGGCTGAGGTACTAAATGAGTATTTTGCATCTGTCTTCACCAAGGAAGAGGAGGCTGTTATAGACATAGTGAAAGAGGAGGTAATGGTGACACTAGATAGGATAAAAATTGATAACAACGAGATATTAGAAAGGCTGGCTGTAACTAAAATAGGTAAATCACCAGGAGCGGATGGGATGCATCCTAGGATATTGAGGGCGGAAATCGCAGAGGTACTGGCCCAGTTATCTTGTTTGAGTACTTTGCCCAATCTGTAGGCAGCTACCATCCCTTTAGTTTTGACTACATTGGTGAACAGTTTCTTGATGGAACCCGTTACATGCCCTCCCCGAGTTGCTGTGACAACATAGGCATATATTTGAACCCAGTTGTTGCACTGGTTTAATGGGGGAATTAAGTCTGAATTTAGTATCATTTGTAGGAGTTCCCTTAGGTGTTGAGCCTTGACAACAGGTTTCCAAATTGCGAAGGTTAGTTAAAATCCAGCAGGTTTTTTCCTGGCTTGTGTTAACAAGTCTTCCACACATATGGGCCCGAATTTGATAGACTCACCGCCCACTGCTGTCGACATTCCTCTTCGGGTTCCGCCCAGTGGCACTTTTGATTTGGGCTGGAGTGGGCGGGAGGGCAGAACGTCGGGAACCACCTGCTGAGGTCAGCGGATGGCCGAGTGGTGTAAGTGACCTCCCGCCCACCGAGCTGCCAGATTGGTGTGGGCGGGAGTCGGCACCAGAATGGGGTTGTACTGCTGCGAGGATACTGGTCTGTCCCCGACGGTAGTTCTGAAGAGCTGAAAGAAAAGCTGAATAAATATTTTTTAATTTTTTTTTCTTTACAGGAACTTACCTGTATGGTGTTCCGATGTTTTTTTTTAATGCTTTCTTTGCAGATCTTCAACCCTCCGTGGGCCCGACTCCATCCTCGGCGGCACTTGGACGGCAAGCGCCTTTGCCACCGAGAATGAGAGCTCCCATCGGCTGCCGCCTAGATTGGCAGCTTAAGTCCCTCATTTATCGCCCGCCAACCTTCGAGGGACCTTGTTGATGAAAACCCCGCCCAAAGAATCGTCAGGGACCTCGGTGGCCATGTGCTGTTCTTTGGGTGGCACTTGGACAGGCAGGGGCCTTCATCAAATTCGGGCCCATAGTGTAGATAGAGCTGAGGTTTACTTGACCTAGGGGTGCAATGTGTGGGTGCTGAGGTTGGTTTACTGGACCAACAGTGGCATAAGCTTGAGCTAGTGCCTGTGTGCATTGGTTATAATGGATTCTAAGCTGTCTACAGTCTTCTTGAAGATTCTGATCATTTATTTTCTCATGAGCTTGCCACCTTAGCTGGAATCCATGGCCCCCAAGCACATAGGCTGCTCCGGGTCCTACGATTCAACATGGTTTCCTCCGCCTTGTTGGGCGCCGTTCATTAGGCCTCCCAATTATGCAGCTGTCCACCTTATCATTAAGGAATTCTGTGGGTTTGGAGTATTTGTTTGATTATCCCACTGGATATTCTGTATTCCCTGGTTCTGGGGATCAACATCATGTGCCATGGATTCTAATGGCTCCACGGCATCAAAGCCGTCTATTTTAAAGATTATTACTTGGTCTTGTGGAGATAGAGGATTATTTCCTCTAACAAAGCAATCGCTTGAATTACCGAATGGAAAGACTTGAACAATTCCCACAAGGTTTGCCATTTCGGCAGGACCTAACCTCGGTTAGCATTTAATATGAACTTTATAAGAAATTTCTAGACTTCAATGCTATATTGAGAGAGTTCTGATTTAAGTTATACAAGGCCTGATCAGGGACTTGTCATTTCTAGAGACTTAAACCTGGCTCTTAGTACCACTGTCAGTAAAACACACCTTGTATACTTCATAATCTAAACAGATATAGATACAAGTATAGGGTTCTGTATCAACTCGTTAAACACACACTGGGCGCCAAATGAAAGGAAATATTACAGATCCGAGCCCCTTTGGGACTATCCCGGATCAGGCATACTCAAATGTTCACTCTGAAATTAATTTTGAAGTAGTCGAAGCCTAAAGACGCTAACTGGGTCTAAAGCTCCGGACTATTTCTCCCCAAAGGAAAGGAACAACCCGAGAATGTTACCATCCTCTAGATAACACTTGTTAGTATGTTTTAGCCAGATTGTAATTATCCCGGATATTATAAGGGTCCAGGGGGGGGGGTCTCTCCTCAGTAATGTACCTCTTCACCAAAAGTGTGTACTTGAGACGTGGTTCGTGAGTTATTGATACAGAAGACTATGAGAGACTATTCAAAAATAGAGATTTATTCAAAGAACCGATATGCAATTTACAGTTGGTGAGTCAGTCAATCGCAACATTAACAATTCTAAGAAAGAGATTAAAAAATACAATCTTATTTCTAGTAGAGAATCTTATTTTTAAATCTAAACTTCATTACGGTATTACAGTTCGTAAAATTGTTTAAGCAGGATATCCATCAATTATCAAGGTAGTAGCTACCTTCAATCCCCGAGAAGACTACAGAGCAAAAAGCACGTTGTCTTCTGCCTTGCTCTGCAATCGAGACAACGCCTTAGCCCGCAGAAGTGTCTAACTTTCTCATTCGAGTCTTCAATATTTATACCATTTTTTGCCTTGTTTCATAAAATCTTTAAGTTAATCATCATCCGTTATCTTCTTGCTGCCTTGCATTCCTATCAATACATGGCTATTGTGAGTTTACTATTATGTTTAAAGAGCACGTCATTTGTTCTTGAGATGTTTTGCTCATGTTGTGTCATTCTTACGAGGTTATCTAATAATTTATTTTTGATCCTAGGACCTTAGTCTTGTTTGTGTGAGGTACTTGACTTTTTGCTAAATTAACTGAACTAACCCTGCATTCATTGCTCGGGTTGTCATCTGTAGCCAATTGGGCAGCTACCATTTGTTTATGATGAACAATGCAGATTAAGCCATTCAAGCTGACTGCTTATTTCAACAATAGTCCTATCTTATTCAGAGTCAATCTTTGAAGGCTGGAATTCTTCTGTGGCTAGGAATGCCAAATTCAATCTGTCCTATTTTTAAAGAAGTTACAAGGTAGAATTCCTACACAGGGCAGCTTGACAAAGCAGTTAAAAAGGCTTATGGGATCCTGAATTTCATAAATAGAGGTATAGAGTATAAAACTAAGGACATTATGATGAACCTGTATAAAACACTGGTTCAGCCCCAACTGGAGTATTGTGTCCAATTCCGGGCACCACACTTTAGGAAGGATGTGAAGGCCTTAGAGAAGATGCAGAGAAGATTTATGAATGAGGGACTTCAGTTACGTGGATAGACTGGAGAAGCTGGGGTTGTTCCCCTTGGAGCAGAGAAGATTGAGAGAAGATTTGATAGAGGTGTTCAAAATCATGAGAGGGATAGAGTAGATCGAGAGAAACTGTTCCCATTGGCAGAAGGGTCGAGAACCAGAGGACACAGATTTAAGGTGATTGGCAAAAGAACCAAAGGTGATGTAAGAGGGGAGTGTGACTTGCTGATGGTCAGCATGGGCTCGACGGACCGAATGGCCTTCTGTGCTGTAACCATTCTATGATTCTACTGATCTCAATGTGGATCCGGGAGGAGCAGAATTTTTGCTACTGATCCAGCAATTAAAGAATATAGGCTGGTGCCAGACAATGATCCCCCTCCGATTGTCACCGCTACCTACCCCCTGCCCGCCATCCTCCTCCCCCCGCCCCCCACCACCCAAGCACCGCGATCTCCCAACTCGGTCACCCCTTGTTCCCCATTTAATTTAAACTCTGAACATTTTGACATATCACTTTCTTAACATTATGTGGTAGCAATGCTGTTGCACTCTGCTCTCCAGTAAATGGCTCATTCTAGAATCTTTACAACTATGACAATGTACAGAGTTTACTCTGTGCTGTCGGACTATCCCGACTGGTAGTTGTTTGAGGTGAAGGCTCCTTTACAAAGATGCTGCTCCATCGCACGTTCTATCAAAGCAGTCATTGTGCAGTCAGATCTTGTTCATCCTGTGTGTTTTAGGTCAGATTCATTTTAATCTCTGGTTTTTCAAAGTAATTTTAACTGCATCTACTTGCACTGGGCATACTGTTATCAAGCATCTATGGATAGTTCTGTCAGGGGGAAAAGAGGAATTTTTAGTTCATCCTATCTCTTACATGAGCTGGTCAGATTAATTTTAATCTATTTTAGAGTAATTCCAGTGCAGTTTACTTGCTTTGCTCACACTAATCAACTATTCATGGGCAGTATTGTCAGAAAGCAAAGAAGAATATACGCATTATTTAAATTAGAAAAGTTCAGTTTAGGTACAAAGCATTCAGTATTAACATAATTTATTAAAGCAGTAACTCAGGTTTAAAAAATACCTTTCCCAATGTCACCATTAGGATATACAAAACGCAATGTGTTAGCAAACTCTACAAGACTTTAAACAATAGCAAAATCAAATTGTTATAGACCATTAGTGTTGCACCCCATAGGTTAGAAACTGCACTTATCATGAACAGTTGTTATATTACCAAATATCAGCAAAATTGCAGAAAAACACCTGCTACTTCACAAGAAGTAGCACTTAACCATTTCTGTTGCAATTCTTATATTATGGATGCTACATTAGTGAGTTGTCACTGTACAAACAGTACATGCTGTAGGGGAGGATGAAAACCCCCTCATTTTACCCAGAAGGAAAAGGGCTGTGGGATCAGTCTGGGCTGTGAATTGAAACCGATGGAAGGAAAACTTTGGGACACAAATGAATTTTAAAAGAGCAGACAAGGCCTGCAGGGGATAAAAGGGGGTGCATTCATGGAGACCCTCCCCCAGTGTTTGGACTCATAGGAAAGGGAATTTAATTTGGAACTATCTACCAGAAAGTTTTAAATCCTAAAGTGCACATGGAAGAAACTACGAACTTTAATCGAATTTGGGATTTTTAAAAAGGTGTATGTTGGGTCTGCAAGAAAAGGGGTGGAGTCAATATCAAAAGGGCCAGTTTGGACATTGGAACTAATCAAATTGCCTGGGAACTGTATACCCCCGAAACTTGCCCCTTGAAAACATTAGCATTCAAACAATGCCACATACATATTCCAACACCTTTTTCATCAGGCATAGAAATATCTGGCTCAGGCCAGACTAGCACAATGACTGCAGGAGGCCAATGCAAGCAACACCCACTCAAACCTTGAGTAGGTTAAGATCAGTGGAAATAAAAACCTAAAACTGCTGCATTTTTCAAAATCAAAAAGTCCACCAATGAGAAGAATCGACTTCAGCAGGAGAGGCGGACTGGATAATCTGGCTATAAAAAAAGAGGTTTCTGACGTAGTGAATAAGAAGTGATGATTTTCCTTGCCCTCGTGATTCAACAACCACAACCACAAGCCTCTCGACACTGAAGGAAAACCAGTGTCCGAAGACACCAAAGACACCACCAGACTGCGGAAGGTACAGTAGTGAGTATAGCCTCTGGTCCCCAGAACTCCCAACTCAGTTAGGCCAGGAAAGGTGGGAGGCTGGGCATTGTACTGCTAAACTGGTGTAAAGATTTTCGTTGGGTCCGTTTTAGTGGGATTTAGGGGGATTGTTTTGTTGGTGTATTGCTGTTTGTTGAGTTACACCTTGTCAAATAAATTGGAAGCCTAAAGTTTCTCTTGGAATTACCTTGTCTCAGTTCTATTGTATTACATCTCCTGATCGTGAGTCTTATGTCAGAACCGTGTAAGGGAAGCTAGGAGCGCCTCGAAAACGCTCAACTGTGTGTCACAGGCTCGGGAAGAAGGGGTTAGGAGTGTTTGACACTCACAGGTGCCTCACAGGCTAGGCATAAGCTGTGGGGACGCACGAGTCTCAAAACCCCCTTCATAAGCTGTGGACACAGTCTCTCCAGGGGTGCTCTTGCAGCACTCAGGGTACCTCACAGGCCAGGCATAAGCTGTGAGGGCAGAAGCCCAGAGAGAGACACCCAAGGCACAACAACCCTGTGAAAACCCCTTACAGAACATGGCGACCACGAAGGGACATAAGCAAACAGGAGATGTTAATATAACAGATGAGGTGATAAGAGAGGAAACTAAAATGGAGGAGAGAATTTCCTCATACATTTTTGGCAAGGTGAACCTCACCAAACCTTGGGTACAAGCCCTCACTCGGGCAGAGCGCCCAGTGGATGCTGCTGCTCAGTGGACAACAGGGAAGGACCACAACCACAGGGTGGAAAAGGCCATCTGGCTTATCTGCCTCACCTGCCAAGTCCGAAAGCTCGACCAGCGGGTGAAGGACTTGGAACAGAGTCTTCAGAAATCAGAGGAGCTCTCTGCTATCCGGGCTGTGGTTGGGGACAACCTGCTGGCCGAATTAGCTGGGGAGCAGCAAAGGAACCGGCAGTTGGAGGAGACCTTCCGAAATAGCCGGGACTATCTTCAGTGTCAGGTCACTGAGGCCAAGGGTAGTGAGGGGTCCCTCCAGGAACAGAATTCTCGGCACACACAGAAAATTTGGGAACTGGAGAATAAATTAAAAGACGTACAGGCAGCCTATAAAGTGGCCAGTAGCAGTGAGTTTGCAGATCACGGTCCCTGCCAGGAGAGGATTAAAACTCTCAGCCACGCTCTATCCCAGGCAAAGGGGATGGTCGCCCTGATAGGACCCGGAGGGTCCACAGGGGACAAAGGAGAGTATTGGGGGGTAGAGGAGAATCCAAAGGCAAGAGGCGCCCGACCACCTCCTGAGGCACCGGTGGTTTGTCCGGTGGGGTACCAGGAGGAGTGGGACACGCAGGTAGTAGCATACCCAGGGCTGGGGGCAGGACCAATGTGTCCCGTTTGGCAGCAGGGATGTGAGGCTTCAGCCGAGGGTCAGTTAAGGGCTGGATCAGGCGACCAGGCACTGTCTGCTGCACCGGGTATGGTGGGACAGCCGGAGGTAGAGGGACCAGCGCAGAAAGATCCTGAACCAGGGCGGATGTGCCCGGTCAGGCAGCGCAAGTACGGTCCTCCACAGGGAGGTGGCCAAGGTCGGGAGCGCTGGAGAGCGACTTTATTATTCCCCATGGAGTTCAATCACTCAGGGCCATGTTGGCCCATTTGGCCAAACTCACTCGCAGCTGGGACCCGTCTATGCACTTCATGGAGGTGATGCAGGCAGGGGAAATTAATGGGTGCGACGAGGAAGAGACAGCCAAGCTGCTGCTCTTCTCTCTGGACAGCAAATTGTACCAGGCCCTACCGGCAGAATTTACTGAGGTCCAGAGGGCCGTCCTTGAGGCTATGGGCTTCGATGACGGCAGTCCTTTCGAACGGGTCGAAAGGACAAGGCAGCTCGCAGGGGAAACCCCGCAGGCGTTTGCGGACAGGCTGTGGGTGGTATACCACGCAGCCTGTGGGGAGCTCCTCAACCGGGCGAATCTTTCCGCGGTACACACTGGCCGCTGGCTGAGGATGCTGGTGGCAAACTGCTTGCCCCGGCTCAAGGCCAGGGTAGAACTGTGGTTCGATTCCCGGGACCCCAACCTCACCGAGGAAGCAGTGGTCAGGCAACTGGCACTGGTCCAACGGAATGGAGGAGAGGAGGAGGAGAAAACCTCCAAAGGTCGGGTAAATGAAGTAAAACCCAACTCGATTCCCAAAAGGGAATGGCACCAGGAGGGTGGCTGCTCGTCTGATGAGGAGGGAGTGTGCTATGGGTGCGGGAAAGCTGGGCATTTTAAAAGGGATTGCAGGAGCCCAATAAAGAGATATGGGGGGGAGAAGTCCTTCAGGAGCTGCCCAGAGTGGGGGAAGTGAAGCGAGCTTCTCACCATCCCTTGACCAGATAGGAGCTGCAGTGAGGACAGCGCTGGAGGGGACTGGGAAGGTAGCCACGGCAACAGGCAGGGAAGCACCGGCAACCCTGCCAGTACAGAGGCCGTGACTAGCCCAGACCCAGCCTGTATACCTGTGCCCACTAGAATACGACCCCTGGGGACGACCCTGGGTCAAGATGGAGGTTGAGGGTGTATTGGGTACTTACCTTTTGGACACTGGTGCTTCCAGCACGATAGTCCATTCGGAGGACCCCGCAACCTCACCTCTATCAAACGGGGTGCCGTATCAACTAGTTGGGTTCACAGGTAATGAGAAGGCTGGGTTTTTCTCAGTCCCGCTCGCAGTTCGTTTAGGAGCACTCCAAACACAATGGAAGTGCGTCCTGATGAACTGGGAGCAGGTGGGAAAAGGGATTTTGGGGGCTGATTTTATCATCGCTCGCCAGATCCTAGTAGACTTGAGGAATCACTGTCTATGGGGCACAGTGGGCACGGGAGCAGAGGGAGAAGTCATGGTTATTGATAAGAAACAGGGAAAAGGGACTCTGTGTACAATGAAGCCAAAAGGGGGTTACGACCCGGAGGTTCTGGTCGGTAACACTCCGGCCGAGTACCGGGCCTATGTGCAAGCAAATCTTGCAGCATTTGCCACCCATAAACACGACTGTGGGAGAGTCACAGGAGTGGAGGTTCAAATAGATGGGGATCCCATGTCCCGCCCGCAAAAGCAGTATGGCTTTCCCCGAGAGGCAGAAGCAGACTTGGAGACAGCTTTAAGCTCGCTTGTCGAGCAGGGTGTTTTGAGACCCATAGCCACCCATGTCAACTCCCCATTTTGGCCGGTTAGGAAACCAGACAATTCTTGGAGGATTATAGGGTGCTCAATAAAAACATCCCAGCTTGTGCCCCCACAGTAGCGGCGGTTGCGGATCTGATCGGGGAAATCCCTGCATCCGCAACCACGTTCAGTGTTGGACATATCCAACGGGTTCTGGTCTATCCCTGAAGACCAGTACAAGTTTGCCTTCACCTTCCGGGAACAGCAGTATACATGGAGCTGCCTCCCACAGGGCTTTCATAATAGTCCCAGCACCTTTCACCAATGCATGGCGAACTGCTTAAAAGGCTTCAGCCACTGGTCCAGTATGTGGACGACCTGTTGTTGTTCACAGACAGCAGTGAGGAACACGGTCCACTGCTGGCCGAACTGCTGGTCTTACTGAAGGAAGGGGGTTTTAAAGTTAACCCCAAGAAAGCCCAGATAGGTCTAGGAGAGGTAAAATTCCTGGGCCTGACGATAAGGGCAGGAGAAAGGGCCATTGATGAGGCTAGAAGAAAGGCAGTGCAGGAACTCCCTGTCCCTAGGGATGTGTCGGGGGTAAGGTCTTTCCTGGGAATCACTGGCTACTGTAGGGACTTCATCGAGGACTATGCAGCCACTGCCGCCCCTCTGCTCAGACTCCTACACAAGGGGGTCGAGTGGGAATGGGACAAGGGCTGTGAGGCAGCATTTGTCCGTCTTAAGAGAGACCTGCAGGTAGCACCAGCCCTCGGGGCAATTGATGGGGGGGAGGAATTCTTCCTGGAGGTGGCAGCCAGTGGTGACAGCTTAAGTGCAGTGTTGCTCCAGGGGCGAAACGGTCAGCTGAGACCAGTGGTGTACTCCTCCAGGGTCCTCACGGGGGTAGAAAAGGGATACTCCAATTGTGAGAGGCACTTGCTTGCCACCCACTGGGCAGTAAAGAGAGCTCAGATCTTTAGCGGAATATCCCCCATTACACACCTCACCCATCATACCCCGACGCAGATGCTATTGGACGGGAGAATTAAGGACGGGACAGTGAGCAGTGCTAGAATCACTCGCTGGACCCTCCTCCTCTCCCAAATGACTTTAAAGGTCAAGGGCCTCTGCGAGCCCAGGCTCGCAGCAAATTTAATCTATCCAGGGCAGCCGCATCGATGCTCTGTGGAGGGAGTGTGGGACATTAACTTTGGATTTCGGGCAGGGATACACCCCACAGGCCGCGAGATCTATGTTGATGGCTCCAGTTCAGTGTCCGCGGGTACAAGACTCACGGGCTGCGGAGTTTGGGATCCCAAGACAGGAATTGCCTTGGCTCTTAAACTCCCATGCACCCTGAGCGTCCAGCAGGCGGAACTCTCGGCGGTGATGTATGTGGTCACACACCCCGAGGAATTCCCTACCCCATACACGATTTGCTCGGACAGCATGTTCACTTGCAATTCATGTACAGAGTATCTGGCGATTTGGTCACGCCGGGGGTACACCTCTGCAGATGGGAAGCCCCTTGTGACCAAACCCCTGCTAGAAAAGATCGTGGCTGCAGTGGGAGAATCCGGGGATGTATATATCCATAAGGTATAGGTCCACTCCAAAACTGAGCCACGGGGGGAAGGTAACCAGCAGGCAGACCTGCTGGCAAGGGAAGGTACTCACACAGGTCGCCCATGGGACCCATACGAGACAGGTAGGATAGCAGCAGCAAGAAGCAAGCCAGGGACACAAGGGAGCGTAGGGGCGGCTCCGGCTCCGGACCTTAAAGTAGTCCAGATGCAGGATCCGGTCCTGAAGGCTGCCTTGGCTGCTATCAAAAGGGGGGGAAAGGCGGAGGGTCCATACAGTGCGGGAAGGCATGTTGTTTAAAGGGGACAAATGGGTAGTGCCGCCACAACACCGGAGGGAATTCCTTCAGCTGGCCCATGAGGGTCCAGGTGCGGGACACCCTGGGCTGGAATCTACCTGGCAACGGGTAGAAAAGGCAGGGTGGTGGCCAGACCTCCGAGAAGACGTCCGCAACTTCTGTGCAGGCTGTCTGGTTTGTGCTGCAAACAACCCAGACCCTCAGAAAAGGAAGGCGTCTGTGGGACATGTCAGGTGGGTAGAGGGACCATGGCAGTCGATCCAGATCGACTATATCGGACCCCTACCGGCCGCCCAGGGAGGTTATAAATACTGCCTCGTCCTGGTGGATGTGTTTTCCAAGTGGGCGGAAGCCTTCCCTTGCCAAACAGCTACCGCGGTGGGGACTGCAAAAATCCTGGTGAGGGAGGTGTTCTCTCGGTGGGGTCTACCTCAAATCGTGGAGTCCGACCGGGGAAGCCACTTCACCGGCCAGGTGATGCAGGCCACCCTAAAGGTGCTGGGGATAAGAGCCAAATGGCATGTCGCCTACAACCCTCAGTCCTCAGGCCCCGTAGAACACCTGAGCCGGACCCTAAAGGAAAGGCTGCGCAAGGAGACGGGAGACTCACCGAACAAGTGGGTGGAGGTCTTACTGTTGGTCCTCATGGGAATCCGGGCCAGTCAGTCAAAGAGCACAAGGTACTCACCCCATGAGCTGATGACGGGCCGGATCATGAGAACCCCAGTGCATGTGTTGGCGCCGGTTCTCACCGAAGGGCAGCTCCGAGAGGTGAACCGGGACCAGTTTGTCAGGAACCTGTTTGAACACCTCAAACAGATTCACTGGCAGGCTGCTAGTAACATGGGCAGACAGCATCAGAGTAACCGATTGCTGCTAGAACCCAGCAAACACCACGAATGGGAGATAGGGGACCAGGCCATGGTGAGGAACTATGCTCGGGTCGGGGTATTTGAAGCATTATATAGGGGACCATACAGCATAGTCGACAAGGCTAGCCCTATGGTCTATGCGGTTCGATTACCTCGCCGGGTGAAGTGGTATCACATTGATCAGTGTAAACTGTTTGACCCCAAAAGAGGTAAAAAACAGAGGGGACGAGCAAGGGAAGGGAATCAGGCACTGGGGGAAGAACAGGCCCCGGTGGATTTGGAGGCTCCGGAGGAGGCAGCGGGCCCCGAAGCTCTACAGCCGGGGCTGGTTCATTGCTCCTGTAAGGCTATCCCACCACTGGGTAGAGGTTCCCAGCCCACTAACAGAAGTAGGGAGAAAGGCTCTACCATTAGCAAGGTTCAAGGGGAATCTGAACCTCCCATGGTGGATCAGCTGGGGCTAGCCCAAGAGATGGAGGAGATGGCATTGCAGCCCATAACGTGGGACTCTGCACCGACAGTAAGGAGGAGTAACAGAGTGTCACAGCCCAGGGCACCGTGGTCCCCTGTTTACTTAGCCTCCCGCCCCAGACCGATACGGCGAAAGACAACAGGGAGGGTGCTCTGTTCTGCTAGCAAGGGTCTCCCACCGATTATCCGGGGCTCGGGAGGGCAGCACAAGACTCATTAAGGGGGACCATACGGGCCCCTCAGCGGAGGGCATCCTGGTCCCTAGGGTACGGTCAACCAAGTGGTCGACGACGCCTGTACAGTGACAGGATATAGCCTGGCCACCCGGGGACGGGTGGCGGTGTGTATATTTTCCCTTCCTGTTTTGTTACTTTGTGTTGTGTGTATATGTGTTTAGGTAAGGCAGTGACGGTTGGGTACAGCATTTTTGTGTTTGGAACATGTTAAGTGGGCCGAGCCTGGAGAGGTCTCTCAAGGCAAGGCCATGTTCTTCTTGCCTTTCAGATGTCAACACCTCCCTACTGGACATTAGTGATGCTGGTATCGCTAAGGATCTGCACCGGGCACCGAGGGGACACCGAGGACTCCCTGGTTTTCGGATGCTCCGGGGGCAGAGCGCCGACAGTGACCACAGGAGAAGGGACTCCGACGGCGGATGGCCGGGTCACCTACTCCCATGAGGGGAGATGGCCATGAGGGGTGGTTGGGATCGAACTCCACCAAGTACTCCAACCATAAGGACTTTACCTACGGAGAGGCCTCCGTCCCCTGCCCGGAGATCACTGTGGCCACTTCCAGAGTGAGAGTGACAGAAGGCAGGAAGGTATGCCTAACTTGCCAAGGGGACATACCTCTGGGACGGTGGTGGTGGCTCAGAAAGCTCAAGAGGGACATGTGAGACCGACACTCGGACTGGGAACGTCTGGATAATGATACCTACCGAACCATCATGGGGTCATCTGGCGGGGTAACGGTGTGCTGGGAGAAATGGTGGGCATACGACCAAGGAATTTATTTGTGTATGTGGGGATCCACTCGCGTGTGTTCAGAGGGGGTCTCCATTGCTTTCTATAGGTGGGGGCAGGATGTCGTGGATGGGGTGGGATGGGATCGCAGCGGGGAGGCGTTTACTGGTACCCAATCCCCGGGTACCAGTAAACGCCACCGAACTTGTAGTTCGGGAAAGAAAACCCCCACCCACGGCCAAGCCCACCATCCCACACGAGTGCCCGACAATAACCAGGGGGCCGGGGAATGGTTTAGTGTTGGTCCCTACCGAGAAACTACTTTATCAGGGGGTACACTGCACGGTGACATCAGTGGTGCTAAATCTGACAGAAGTCCGCCTACCTACGTGGTGTCCCCGGGAAACCGAGCTGTTAGACCAGGCTCTGCTGCGGGAGATGTTCCGGAAGTTAGGAACTGGACTTCGGGGATGTCAGTGTGACAGACTTGTATAAACAGTGGGATAGGGCCAAACCGGGCAGGCAGAAGCGTGGCACTTTAAATGACATTCTTACGGGGTTTAACACCGGGGCGTCTGCCATAAACAGTTTGGATAACATGCAGCTGGCCCTCCAGATAAATGGGTTAAAGAATCAGCTGCACAAAGTCCTGGGGGACGAGAATACCGTCGTGGGATCCGCGCTCCACCAAGAGGTGGCAATGACAGTTCACTTAAAAGGAGATTATCTCTCAATTGGAGGCGCAGGCCAGGGCTGTAAACACCTTGATTCGGGAGGATAGAAACGCCTCCGATCAAGCTGCCCAAAATGAGGTGTGTGTGCTCTATGGGGCCTGGTTGCTGGGAGAGGGACGGAGTAACCTCGAGGATCTGAGACAGGGACAGGTCCCCTCCTGGATCAGCAACCAGCACTTAGCAGCACTGCACCCTTATGACAATGTTTTGAGTCCTTGCCAACTTCATGTAGCGTCGGAAGCCTACCCGGTACCGGTGGACTGTGGAAAGTCAAACCATACCATCATGGGTGTGGTGGTCAGGATGCCCGTGATGGGGGCGTCCCCACGACCAGCACCCCTGTACCGAGTGGAGAATGTAGGAGTCATTCGTGGAGGGGTGCAAGTTCGATTCCAAGAGGTCCCACCTTATGTCACAATGTGGGAGCACACTGTGACAGGTACAGACCTCTCGGGTTGTCGGAGCAGGGGAGCACAGGTAATCCTGTGCCCCCAGCACTTGAACGCTTTTGCAAGGCCACATTGCGGGTTCAGCACTGCTGGGGCAGAGCCTATCAATTGCACAATGGAGGTAATGGCCCCTAACCACATGCCTCCACAGGTAGCATATGTAGGCGGTGGGACATATTGTGTCACCACAAGTGCCCAACGGTATGAACACGGACCGGGAAGGTGGTGTCCAATACTGTACAGCAGCTTTTGCTTTAAACCCAGGGCAGAGGTTCAAGTGGCACACACCAGAATCACACCCATCCCTGAACCTTCCACGATTCACCTCACGGTACAAAACAACCTCAGCCATCTACAACAATATGTCGCCCAGTTTGGCTATCCCATTGCCCCACTACCTGAGAAACTTACAGCCCTCCTCCAGGCAATGGATTTGTCACAGAAACATTTTTACACCATGGAGCAGAAAACTGAAATTCTAGCAGGGGAGATTGCCCATATTAAACCCCCAGCATGGTGGGATTTGGGAATACGGGCAGACATACCTGCATGGATCCGGGTGGGATCGCATGCCTTGGTGATCGGCCAACTCCTGATTGTAGCTTATCTGCTAGTTACAAGCTGTAAGCTCAGGAGAAAAAGAAAAAGAACGCAGTTCCTCAGGCTACTACACAGCCAGGAGAGCCGTTGCTAAACACTCAAGGTGTGTAAACAAAGCTTGACCGCGACACTTAGGCGGTTTTGTTATTTCCAGGGATGACTGTGTTTTTCATACATGGCTCCTGGGGAGTTTGCAGGGCAGGTTTCTTTGTTTTACGTTTGAGATTGAAATGAGACTCAATGTACAATTACTGCTGTAACCTTAAGTAGATATATGTATGTTGCTGTCGTGTATTGTAACCTGTTGGATTTCTGTGTTTAGTACCGCGTTAAAAGGAATTACGATATATATCGACGGGATCAGTTTAGAGTTAAACTGGGGAAAGTTGGGCAATTTGGGAGACCGAGGGTTTTCTCACCACCCTGAACTTTGACACACTCGAGTGGTGTCTGACTGTGTCAGATGGGGGATTATGTAGGGGAGGATGAAAACCCCCTCATTTTACCCAGAAGGAAAAGGGCTGTGGGATCAGTCTGTGCTGTGAATTGAAACCGATGGAAGGAAAACTTTGGGACACAAATGAATTTTAAAAGAGCAGACAAGGCCTGCAGGGGATAAAAGGGGGTGCATTCATGGAGACCCCCCCCCAGTGTTTGGACTCATAGGAAAGGGAATTTAATTTGGAACTATCTACCAGAAAGTTTGAAATCCTAAAGTGCACATGGAAGAAACTACAAACTTTAATCGAATTTGGGATTTTTTAAAAGATGTATGTTGGGTCTGCAAGAAAAGGGGTGGGGTCAATATCAAAAGGGCCAGTTTGGACATTGGAACTAATCAAATTGTCTGGGAACTGTATACCCTCGAAACTTGCCCCTTGAAAACATTAGCATTTAAACAATGCCACATACATATTCCAACACCTTTTTCATCAGGCATAGAAATATCTGGCTCAGGCCAGACTAGCACAATGGCTACAGGCGGCCAATGCAATCAACACCCACTCAAACCTTGAGTAGGTTAAGATCAGTGGAAAAAAAAACCTAAAAACCTAAAACTGCTGCATTTTTCAAAATCAAAAAGTCCACCAATAAGAAGAATCGACTTCAGCAGGAGAGGCGGACTGGATAATCTGGCTGTAAAAAAAGGGGTTTCTGACGTAGTGAATAAGAAGTGATGATTTTCCTTGCCCTCGTCATCCAACAACCACAACCACAAGCCTCTCGACACTGAAGGAAAACCAGTGTCCGAAGACACCGAAGATAGAAGAAACAAACCACCAGACTGCGGAAGGCACAGTAGTGAGTATAACCTCTGGTCCACAGAACTCCCAACTCAGTTAGGCCAGGAAAGGTGGGAGGTTGGGCATTGTACTGCTAAACTGGTGTAAAGATTTTCGTTGGGTCCGTTTTAGTGGGATTTAGGGGGATTGTTTTGTTGGTGTATTGCTGTTTGTTGAGTTACACCTTGCCAAATAAATTGGAAGCCTAAAGTTCCTCTTGGAATCACCTTGTCTCAGTTCTATTGTATTACATTTCCTGATCGTGAGTCTTATGTCAGAACCGTGTAAGGGAAGCTAGGAGCGCCTCGAAAATGCTCAACTGTGTGTCACAGGCTAGGGAAGATGGGGTTAGGAGTGTTTGACACTCACAGGTGCCTCACAGGCTAGGCATAAGCTGTGGGGACGCATGAGTCTCAAAACCCCCTTCATAAGCTGTGGACACAGTCTCTCCAGGGGTGCTCTTGCAGCACTCAGGGTACCTCACAGGCCAGGCATAAGCTGTGAGGGCAGAAGCTCAGAGAGAGACACCCAAGGCACAACAACCCTGTGAAAACCCCTTACAGAACATGGCGACCACGAAGGGACATAAGCAAACAGGAGATGTTAATATAACAGATGAGGTGATAAGAGAGGAAACTAAAATGGAGGAGAGAATTTCCTCATACATTTTTGGCAAGGTGAACCTCACCAAACCTTGGGTGCAAGCCCTCACTCGGGCAGAGCGCCCAGTGGATGCTGCTGCTCAGTGGATAGCAGGGAAGGACCACAACCACAGGGTGGAAAAGGCCATCTGGCTTATCTGCCTCACCCGCCAAGTCCGAAAGCTCGACCAGCGGGTGAAGGACTTGGAACAGAGTCTTCAAAAATCAGAGGAGCTCTCTGCTATCCGGGCTGTGGTTGGGGACAACCTGCTGGCCGAATTAGCTGGGGAGCAGCAAAGGAACCGGCAGTTGGAGGAGACCTTCTGAAATAGCCGGGACTATCTTCAGTGTCAGGTCACTGAGGCCAAGGGTAGTGAGGGGTCCCTCCGGGAACAGAACTCTCGGTACACCCAGCAAATTTGGGAACTGGAGAATAAAACACAACTGTTTGTAAAATATATATTGTAAAATCAATATTTATGCCCGAAGCAAACATGCGCAACAGAAATAGATTATTGTACAGTGTAAGCAAGTCTTGCATCAAGCCTTCATTTCAGTTAGTGGGAAAGAAAGATGTTTCCACAGATCTCTGTTATCAGTGCTGAACCCCTCGAGATAACCAAATTCAGGTGACGATCCAGTTTTTGGAAATCAAAATAAACTTTTAAACACAGTGATTCGAATACAGAGCAATCTCAGCAATGAGCTGCCCTTACAGTCGGTACGTTAATTGCTGCAGGTAGCCTTTGGCAATCAGCGGCTTCCCTCAATAACAATATGGACAACAGGATCGCGGGGATTTCTCCCCAAAATCACCAACATTTTATTCGTTAAATGTGTTGTAATTGTCGTTATCCCACCAGGTTATGGTCACAGTTCTTTAAAGGGAGAGTCTCCTGATGTTCATTTCCACTGGGGACCTGTGGATTGTTGTTGGGTTTTGCACTGTCTACTTTATATCCTCCTTTTTTATCATTTCTGGATTTAATGTACCAGGCGAAACCGATTACTAGTATCACCAATACTAATATTCCTGCGATCAACAGATATCGTTTCCATTTTCCATCTATGAAAACATTCAACAAAACAGTTACACAAGTCATTGACAGTCCCAGAGCAATATATTTATTACAAAACTCGTGATCATTTCCAAAATCCATGAGGGAGAAATTCAGTAACGCCCCATTTGAGGCGCTACCTTTTGAAATTTTGGCACCAGGTGTTAAAGATTCTGAACTTTGACTAAATTGGACGTTAGCGCTCCAGGAAGGAAGGGGAGTGTTAAATCAAGCGCTAATGACCTCAGTAAGTTTCAGGTGCAATGCATTCAGCAATGATCCTTTCATTTTCACACTGGTTCATTCCAGCTCTTAAAAGGGGAGGATGTTTCATTGTGCAGATGCTCATTCTCAGCATTGCTATCTCTGAAGGTGACCTGCAAGCAACTGAATCACAGTTGTTGATCCCAATCCCAGGGAGAGAGCTCGTCGCTTCACAGACATGGCATTGCTAGCTGAAGTGGAGCGAAGGAGGGAAGCACTGCTCCCAGCCACTGAAAGGAGGCCATTGCCCCAGGTCTTCAGGGCAATGTGGAGGGAACCAGCACAGGAGGTCTTCGCGAGTAGTATGGTGCAACGCAACCTGACAGTGCCGAAAGAAATTCAACGACCTCAGTCGGGTGGTCAGGGCGAGTACAAGCTTCCACAGGTCTTACAT